>NW_019525288.1:1765569-2038069 GCF_002814215.2 Seriola lalandi dorsalis
GGGGGGATCAAGGCCTGGAAAGTTTTTGAAAATAGATAGAAATAGACATGTGTAATTGATAGTGCTTGCATTTATATATATTCTGTGCAAAAATAGAAATTATGTTGTTACAGTAATTAACCTTAATCCATGTCTCAAACTATGTGCTGTTTTCTCCCCTTGAATTTGAGGAAATTGGGCCTGGAAAGTCCTGAAAAAGTCCTTAAAATTTATGTTTAAGAAGGTGTGGGAACCCTGGCGTGGTATACTTTTATCAAAGCAGATCGTGACATTCCACTAATTCCATTAATATAATATTAAAGATGTGGGATGTTACAAACATGGATCATTACGGAAAGCTACAGTTTTGGCTTAATATTTGCATGTGCCAAAAGTTGATGTCATTGTAAGCACAGCAGATGCATTTCTTCCCACTCATCCATTCTATTCCCTTTGCAGTCAGCAAAACACTCAGGTGTTTTGTGAATTGCTCTGCAGAAAAATAGAATCATTAACAACATAACACACAACATAACACAATGTTTTCCCATTCTGTAGCATTTCGTAAGCATTCCCTATGACTGACAGGAATCATTGCTGCTCTGTAAACTTTGGATGGCTGAAAAAGTAATTGTCATATTAGTACTTAAAATAATCGTTAGTTGGAGCTGCCTTCAACTTAAATGAAAACAGCATATCATAAACAACTTTTTATAAAAATGTGTAACTCATTTTGAAGCAGCGAAATCCTTTTAAGTGTACAAACGAATATTTGTGTGCGTAAAAGTCCACTTATTTATGACAAATTTACAAAAAGTTAGGTGATGCCTGTATTTATTCAGAATTGACACAAAATAGCCTATTCATGCACACATGCAGTTATCATTAACAAATAAATCATCTACAAATCAATGTACTATTTCAGGTTGCTTTCAATTTATGATTGCCCAATACAACAGAATGAGTAATACATTATGAAAATGTAACCTGATATTGCAGCTTAAATGTTTTTCAGTGTTGTAGTTTGTTTTTAGAGAACAGTCAGTTCTCTGAAGATTACTGGTAATGAAAGTGATGAATTACTGGGCTCATCGCTGGATCATTGCTGGTCTTTATTTCATGATTGATGGTCTACATTCAGTATCTTTTGCTCTTTCTTAGTGACATAGGTTAGTATCCCTTCATTTGTTGTGAGTATCCACAGGCACATCCAGCCCCCGTGTGTAGTTTAGATTTATTGTTATGGTGACTCTGCTGTCAATGTACATAATCCCAACCTCTGAAATATTATGTGAAACTGATAATATAAATAATCATAAAAAATACATCTCACAGTTGAAAGTGTGATGTAGTATTAATATGCATAGTACTGTATTGTGCCATTATCATCCAATGAAAAATGGCTTCATTAGAAAGTTGTACCTTTGCGTTTCATGTGTTTACTAAGCTTGCTCTCTTGCTCCCCCCATTTTCTCCAGGCACTGTCCTTTTTCTGTCTGAACTTCAGCTAACATGCCCAGACTTGTTGAGCACTCAGACTTCTCTGCTTGGAAAAGGATACTGTACAGGGAGAGAAAAGATTTACACATTGCTCACTTACATAAGCATGCAGTGAAAGAGAGCTCAAGTAAAAATATTGAATAAAAAATAGGACAAACAGAAATGTACAGATAGTTGAATATATGTCCCAATATCCATAAGATCTTGCTACAGGACAGGTATGCTGGGAAGGACTGAATTAGGGGATCTCTGGCACAAGAGCTTAGCCAGCATTAGGCTATTTATATTGAACTCCTGATATGCAGAACATAAGAGATGCCCTTCCTCTGTCTGGTATCACTTTACAATTACACTTACTGAATTCATCCGGTTTGTACAAACTCAGTTTTAAAACAATATTAACACTTTATACTCTGCGTCTGTCTGTCTGTCTTTGTTTACCTCACAGATATTCCAAACCAGTGCTCTCCTTCTCCCTGTAATGAAAGAGGTACGGTGCGTTGCGAGGACAAAAAGGGCGACTTCCTGTGTCACTGTTTTACAGGCTGGACAGGAGCCAGATGTGAGAAAGGTACTGTCATCATGTGGAAAGTGAGACATAGTGTGTAGCTGGAGCTCAGCAGAGGTTGAGTTTTTGCACCATCATTCAGTGTCATTTCAAGGGTCTCTGGATAGATGTTTGGCCTTGCTTCTGACAGCCAACTGCTGTCCCATCCAACGATGGAATCACTTTTGTCCCATATTTGTCAAGTAATGTTATTGTTTCTCATCAGTGGACATCTTAGTGGAGCTGTAATTAATTTGACCTTGGCAAAACTGAATTTCCTGTGTTTTTGTTTCACTTTTATCTTACAATTGCTACTGTTATTGTTCACATGCATTCTATTCAACTACTGCTGTTATGAATGATGCATAAATGGTGTGTCAGGTCAATATGAACTGCATGTACGGGAACTGCGGTTATAGAGTTCATAACAGGAATCCATGAGTCTCTTTAGAGGTCAGAGCTAGTTACTGTGTACAGATATGTGAACAGGCTGCATCTCCTCTAGAAAAAAAATAGGGATTCCACTTTTAGAAAGAAAGTTTAACAAATATTAAGTGTATAAGCAGAAGTGGAAAGCATACATAATTTATGCACACACACTGTGAGGGAGAAAGAAACATATTTCTCTGATTTATGGCACAGCCGTCATTCCACACATTTCCACTGTGACTCATCCTGCCACCTTACTGTGAAAGGAAACCAAAACAGATTCAGTTTGACTTGGTCTGAGCCTTTTCCACTTGACGACCGCACTTCTCCTAAACACTCAGCTGCAACACTCAGCCACAATGACATAGTGTGTCAGTTATTCATAAGGCGTTTAACAAAGTACAAATTCATAGGATAATTATGTGAGCTTTTCAAACTGACAATTCATGCGGTCCAGGCCTATTCAGAATTCCACTATTTAATGTTCACAACTGGTTATGTTCAATTCAACCTGATCCCGAATTACTATGGGAAATCTTAACACAAGCCCAATAGTCCAATGCGGTACACAACCCATGATGATGTTTTTCCTGGGTTCATGTTGACTGTACTACCATTCTATTTGCAGATGTCGACGAGTGCAGCAAGAAAAATGGAGGGTGTGAGCATGAGTGTAACAACACTATGGGCAGTTACCGCTGCTCCTGTCACCAAGGCTACATGTTGGTAGGACGCCAGATGTGTAATGGTAAGCCGCAAACCATAGATGCACGTAGTCTAACAACTGTACTCATGTCAGTACTGTCGCTGCAAATAGCACTGTTTGACTGTTTGAGTCAGTCTGCATTTTGAATCCACATAGTACTATTAAAATTTGTATTTTATGGGTTATTGTTATATGAATATTTTCAATTAATTTTCAAGGATTTTGAATGTGTGAGTTTTGACCCAGTTGAGGGTACTAAAGTAATCCAATGAGGGTGTTGTTGCCTTGTGACATGATTATGATTGGAAGTCCATAAGGAATTAATTCATTAGTTAAGGCAAAAACACTGTACATTACAATCTCATGTTGCACAAGCAAAAATTGTTTAAACCCACAGACATTTAAAGTTTTAGGGTTTCCACAGAGAAATGTGCATAAAATTAGGATAGAGACATTTAAAAATTTCCATTTGATTTAATGGTGCAGCCTCTAAAAATAGTGTCTTTGTTGTAAATATTTATTTCAGTGTTAAGTGTGAGTTTCAGTCAAATGCTTGAATGTATTGTGTACTGTATATGATGTTGAAAAGCAGGGTGGAATAATCTATTGATCTATTCTTAAAGCTCATTTTAATATTGGGAAAATTTTGATTGAAGTGGTTAATCAACCAGGACCAGAATTTACTTTTTGTGTCTTTTTTGACACTAATGAGTAAAGGTATAAACAAAACCTCTGCATATCATGTCCTTTCAGCTGAGGTGTTGACTTAAGGTTTTCTTGTGGTATTGAATTTCCATCAGTCTTTGATGTGTCCATCTAACCACATTTTATGTCTTTCAGATGTGGATGAGTGTGAGGACACAAGTGTGTGTGGAACAGCACGGTGTGAGAATATGAATGGCAGCTATGATTGCTTGTGTGATATCGGCTATGTCTACGACAATGAAACCAAGAGCTGTGTTGGTAAGTGTGGACGCACACACAATAAAATTTACACACACACACACACACACACACACACACACACAAAAGACATAGTTTCATTAGAAGCGACTGAGGAGCAGCCTCAGCAGGACTTGACGCAGCTGTGTTGCAGGGTCAGGAAAGGAATGCAAAGACATTTGGAGACATTCTGTATAAGTAGGTGACAGGTCACTGTCAACTGTTGTCCAGTCTGTCTCCAAATTAATTTCAGGAGTGAAATACACAGACTGGCACTGTGATTCACCTTGTTTTGATGCATAATGTAATTTCCAGAGGGTCTTTATGATTTTAACTTTGGTCAGGACAGAGAGAGTCATAAAAGCAAAACAGAGGAGGAAAAGCTGAAATGCACTGGTCAGAATTTACAAACACAGAAGACATGCCATAGGTTTATAGATTAGAGAAGTGTTTGTTATCTTAATCAGACCAAATCATGCTTTACACATCCCGTAACTTGAAGGCCCATGACATCTGTGAAATCATGCAAAATCTTGCGGTAGCCTTGGAGCTCAATGACTGTAAATAAGAGCTCAAAATATACCAATCTGATCTTACATGTCAAACAGGTTATATCCCATGTTCCTTCCAAAGTGCACAGTAAGGGATTACATAAAAACTGCTCAACACACACTTTAATTCACAAGAATGAACACCAGTGATAACGCCAAAAAATTTTGTCTTGTTATTTAATAGGATTACACAATAAGATCAAGTAATCATAACATCAGATTTGTTCATAACATGGACAAAGACTTCACTCAGTCATTAATCACTTGTGTGCTGTGTTTTGCTCTGCAGTGGAAACCAGACTTTTCATAACCTCAGTGTCCCCCCTCAGAGAATTAACATTTATTATAGCCAACCTCCTCATGGCCATGTAAGGTTATATATGGAGGAGGGAGATACTGCCCAGTCATCGTCAAAGACCACTTGACTCAAGTGTTGTTTACATTCCCTGATATGTTGACGGGAAAGAAATCAGATTCTTTCTTTTTTTTTTCATACATTCTTGTGGAACTGATGTTATTTTGATCCTTGAAATTTGGTGTTTTGACTAAGCCCACCACGGATGTGACTTTGATAACTTCATGAACTGTCTGCTTCTCTGTAACCCTTTATACCCCAGTCATCACTTTCATCTCTCCTTCTCTTTAATTTCTTCAACCTGCTCTGTCACCTCTCAGATGTGGATGAGTGCATGGCAGGTGTGTGTGCTGAGGAGTGTCTGAACACTCCAGGGAGTTTCCATTGCTTCTGTGATGGTCGTCAGGGCATGAAGCTGAGCCAGGACCTCAGGAGCTGTAAGGTGAAATACATTAACTGTTGCATATTAACCAGCCATTTCAGATTTCAGCTTCCACTTTTATTGTAAAATGTGAATCGTAAGCAACTTCTAGCATCTGTACATACAAAATGAAACTGAAAATAATTTTTTTTTATATCTGATTGCCAGTTGTTGGGAGATGTCACACACTTATAAACTAAAAGTGGGATTGGACTGTGTGTGCAGGAGCCTGTTTAATCAATTTCTGTTTCAGTCAGCACCTTAAGTCACTGTGGCTACCGCTGACTAAGGTACCTAGGAGGCTCATCGTCTCTTAATGGTCAAGGGTCGATTTTAGAAAAAAACTTACATGAATTAATCAATTTTATTTTTTAATCCATCCATCCATTTTCTGCTGTTTGTCCAGGTGATTATGAATTATTGTTATATTGCTGAGGAGGTGCTAAAAAAAGTAACAATGAATTCAATTTTTTTTCCATTATACTTTCATAATTTGGCTTCTAGGCTCATGAAACTGATATCAAATTGCGTTCTTTGTGATAAAAGTCTTAAATTGAAATGGTTCTCATGAAGTGGCAAAATACGTTATCTCCAGGTGGTTGTTTGTGTTTTCTCTTCCAGCCTATAACTCCCTGTTTGTCGCCGTCTCTGAAGAGGAACTCTCGTTCTCTTTACCTGGGCCGCATGTTCAGCGGTGTGCCAGTGGTGAGGCTGCGTTTCCGCAGGAGAATTCAAACTGGGTGAGAAAATTGTTCTGTCTTAATTTTCAACACTCTCAACGATTGTCTCCTGACAAACATATCACACTTCCCCCACATTTAAACCTTAGTTAGACTGAGTGGAAAGACACACAAATGATTGAGTGGAGTGATCACACCTCTTCCAGCTCGCTTTATCATAGCAGTGAATGGTGTATATGTAAATAGTCTAGTGATCGCAACTTCTCTTTGCCAGACTTGTTTGCAAGTATTTTTGCAGCAAAATATCCTAATGCTTCCTGAGGAAAAATGTTGAACTTGAAACATGTTACCTAACTTTCTGCTTGCTTGTTGATTTTTAAATGCATTAGAAGATAAAATAATTACTTTACTACTTTTTTATAAACAATAAGCTTCCACTTGACTGACCCTGAGAATAAATTGGTCAGAGGTCTTAAAGGAGAACTTGTTTTTTACCATACATAGTCACTTTGTGAAGTTATATCAGCAATTCTAAAAATAATTTCTAATATTAGCGGGGATGAAAATGCAACCCACTTTATCAGAGCGGGTAAAAGATAAAATTATTTTGGTCACTAAAAGGAATTTCCTGTTTCTCATCTACCATCTCTTCCTCTCCCTTCTCTTTTCTTTTTTCCTTTTATTTCACATGTATCCCACCTTACCTCTTCATTTTAACTTAATCATTCAAACACACATGCACATACCTCCATCTCCACCACTTCTAGCTTTTCAGCAGAATTCGACTTCCGCACCTACGATCCTGAGGGGGTGATCTTCTTTGCTGGAGGTCACCTAAACAGTTCCTGGATCGTACTGGCAATGCATCAAGGGAAGCTGGAGCTGCAGCTGAAGTATGGCATAGTCAGCAGAGTCACCAGCAGCGGACCCATCGTCAATGACGGCCAGTGGAGAAAGGTTAGAGGTTTCTGGCAGGGGCCCATCATGGAAAGTAATGCACTGTCTACAGTAGCTTCATTAGCTCATTGAAAGCTTCTCAAATGTCTAATTTTCTCATCAGATCTCGGTGGAGGAGCAGGGCCGCAGTCTAGTGATTAAGATTGACAGGGAGGCTGTCATGAAGATCGCAGTA
This sequence comes from Seriola lalandi dorsalis, assembly GCF_002814215.2. NCBI lineage: Eukaryota > Metazoa > Chordata > Actinopteri > Carangiformes > Carangidae > Seriola > Seriola lalandi. The sequence continues at coordinate 1,772,812 of NW_019525288.1, forward strand.
AATGGTGATCTGTTTACACTAAAGAAAGGCATGCATGAACTCAACCTCACCGTGGGAGGAGTCCCTTTCAGAGAGGATGGCCTCGTCAATCAGGTGTTTATTTGCACATAATTGTGTATTTTCTCGAAAACAAAAGGAAATGTTCTTTACATATTTCTCAATTGTATTTATTTTGTAGGTGAACCCACGTTTGGACGGCTGTATGAAAGAGTGGCGGTGGCTGACAGGTGAAGACACCTCCATTCAAGAAACCATTCGGTCTAATGACAACATGCAGTGTTTCAGCGCAGAGGATCCTGGAGCATACTATCCCGGCACAGGATTTGCTCTCTTCAACATCAGCTATGGTACAGTGTGTGTGTGTGTGTGTGTGTGTGTGTGTGTGTGTGTGTAATGTATAGCATGTTGGGGGCTTGCATAACCTAGCCTAATTTCTTCTTCCTGAAGCAGTTAGTCAATGTTTAATATGTTTGGATAACTATGAGTTGGCTTCCGCCATCCACTACACTTTTGTCAACAGTTTGCCCAGGTTTTGTTTGTCGATAAAGTTCATGACTTGCTGTTCTTAACTTTCTGTTCTCCACACTTCAGAATCACAGAACCTGAGCGTCCAGTTGAAACTGCGTCCAACGCATGCTATCGGAGTGCTGTTTGTACTTGTGCACCAGGACAGAGTCCCTCTCTCCATCGCTTTGGCCGACTATCATCCCGGGTCCGATGAATGGCGAGATGTGAGCTCTTTAAATCTCAACCCGCATATGTATTTGAAATTAGTTTGTTACTGTTTGTTTGACTTGAAAAACTGACCTTTTGTGTGCCTTCAGTTTGTTCTGGTATCTGCAGGTGATGCCATCATTGCCAGCTCCCCTGCTCCACTATGTGATGGTGAGAGTCATGAAATCCAGGTGACAATCTCAGGCAACCAAACCTTACTGCTGGTCAATGGCCAGCCTGGACGAAGTGAAGACACCCAAGTTCCTACTGACCTCCTGTCTCAATCCAGCACCTTCATAGGAGGCCTCCCTGGTGAGGGCACACATGTATACACATTTTGCAGGATGTTGTTTATTTGTTATCTTTTATTTACACAATATACAAGTTACTAAGTAAGTGATTTTATACTAAGGTGGAAATGAATGTGTCATAATTGATTCATACATTGAAAAATGAAAATGTCAGACATTTTCTTTTTTCAGTATATTAGAGGTTTGTCATTTAACAAACATACACACATTATTGTAGGTCATTCATGCATTTTACTTCTGTAAAGAAAAATGTGTGGTCTAGAATATGTACAGAAACAAAACAAGTATTTTGCACATTTTTTAAAGTGCAAAGCCACACAAGCCTTCTTATATCCAGTTTTCTTAAGCTGATCAATGGAATAACCTAAAATTTAGGTTTTTCTGCCCAGTCTCTCTAAACACTCTGTCACAGTTTCCTTTGTTCTGTTAATGACTGTGTTGTACAGTCTCCAAAACATCCAACACATGTCAACAATAAATTACCTCACCCAGTGAACGATGAGAAGATGATGTTATGCAAATTCATAAGTGGCTTACTTTGTTAACTTGTGCTATAAATATATATGTATGTAGCAAACCATAGCTGTCACTTCTGCACTGAATAAATAATTTTGCCAGAAATTACTCCAACATTCCCTGAACTGGAAAGAAAACATAAAATGGGTTTTGTGTTTTTTGCCAAATTGTTAGACAGTGCCTTGAAGAGAATAGTCATGTATATTGATTAAAGGTCCAAGTGTTGGTTAATGTGTTTGCTGAGTCTGACAGATTCAGCACTTTGAATAATACTGTTTACATACTTGTGGTTAGGTCACAGTTAAGGCACCCACACAATCCGTCATGTTCTCTGCTTGTTCACATGTTGTCATTTTTTCCCTCAGATGACATTCCTCTGGTGTCCACACTGGTGTCAGCGCCCTACAGTGGATGTATGGAGGTCAGTGTAAATGGACAGTCTCTGGACTTGGACCAGGCCATCCATAAACACAACGACATCCGCTCACATTCCTGCCCCCTGCTGGACTCTCACCAGTGACCAGCGTGTCACTCTGCCAAAATTGATCCATAAGCAGTTGATTGAGGCAATGGGGATGATATCCAATATATTTATAAAAGCTTTGAGCAGTGGGGAGATGTTTTAGATTGGAATGTAAAAAAAAACTAGACCCAGGTATTGTGGTGCAGGTGGAGCCTTAGCCCAGGATCACCCTGTCCTTTTACTGTGATGGCACTGCTTCCTAGAGGCGTTTGCAGGGATTTTCACGGTATTGTAAATCAGTAGGTTAGTTAGTTAGCCAATGGGCAACATCCCCTGTACTAGGCAGAAGAGTTGGGAATAAATGCTGCACAACATTGCCTCAAAAACTGCCCATGTATCACAGCCTTGTAAGCCCACAAGAACACACAGGGCCTTATCCAGATCTATGTTAAATAGTGGGTCTTGGGTCAGGCATCCTGTGCCTGGCATACGCCTGGCATCCTGGGCTTATATGCAGATCTGGCTGGAACTTTGTAGGCAGAGTGACTCTTCACTGCAGCAACTCAGCTGATAGAGCTGTGGTCATGTTGCTTACATCCAGTTCACCTAAGGCCCACGCTCACAAAGCTTGAAATAATCAAGTGCTAATGTAGAATCTGATGAAATGAAAAAAAAAAAAAAAATGGGGACCAGCTAAAAAAGTCCTACATCAGCCGAGAAACTGTGCAAACAGGTGGTCAGATCTTTGTGAGTGTTTGGTGTATAATGATTTAGGGGTTGATTGGGGACTAAATCAATATTATTTGCTCCTAACAAGCTGAATGCCCTCCTTCACCAGAGCATGAAGGTGTGGTATTAGGCACAACTTTGTGTTCTGTAGAAAACCTTGCACATTGTTGCAGGTAGAAATGGACTGCCACGTGAAGCCATTTTCTTGATTTCCATTCGACGAAAGCAGCACTCCATGTCTGCCTGCAACCTTAAAAATCAACCGTGTGCCTACAAAAAATAACCAACCCAAACTTCTCGACAGCTTCCCACTAAACAGGTGAACCATTTCACAAAGGTGCAGTACTGTAACACACAAACAGAGCTAACACTTTTCCTGATGAAATGTTGTACTCATTACATCTAAAACACTATGCATTTCCACCTCTGCATTTTGAAGTATTACAGTCTGTTAAAGAACTGACCGACACCCTGATTCTCAAGAATCTTTAATCTGACTTCATCACAAAGGCCCCTTCTTTCCCTCAGAATCACCCACTCACAGTTAATACCTGCCATATACAATTTGAGGATGATAGATTAGTCACAGAAGCACAGGGAGACAGGAAGGGGCCCGCTCCATGAAGGAGAGAGAGCACTGCATCAATCGCACCACACAAGCTACTGAAAGTAAAAAGAGTGCGCTGTAAAATACTGAATATGTAAATAATGTGACTGTACAATGCTTTATAGAAGACAAAAAACAAACACTACCTTATGCTCACTGAGGTTTTCTGCACATTTAAGTTGATCCAAAGTTAAACACTAATCCATGATTCTTTTCTTGAAATGGGAATTGGGAGACTGTGAGAGCAATAGCCAGGGATCAGAGTACCGTAACTCTATAGGGACTGAGTTTTTCATTTTATAGGTGCTGAGCAAATCAAAACACAATAAAAACAAAGAATGTCAGAGGAGCATTGCGATTGAGAATGCCAAAAGGGCTCCAGTGTTATTTTACTTTCCTCTCTAATGTTTCGTTTTCTAGTTTTCTGTTGAATGAATGCCAGAATATAGAGCTTGACGTGTTAATTTTTTTTTAATCATGTGTTGTATATTGAACTTCTCTTTAGTTTTTATTTTTCATGTTAACTGCCAGTATGTGTACAATGCTGAGAGAAGTCTGCCTTTTGAGTTTAAACTTCCTTCAACAGTGAAAATCCTATTTAAAAACAAAAATAAAAGCAGTTGTATGAACATTATAGAGTAAAATTGTATTTTCAAAAAAAAATGTTTGTATGCTGTGTGGTTATGTTAAAGATAAACTTTTCATGTCCTGCTCCGTGTGTGACATGTCGTTATTGTTCTAAACTCAAGGTTTACTTAATGTACTAGCTTTTTACAATACAGCTTGTAAAAAAACGCTCTTTAGCAAATGGAAGTTTCTACGGTATCTTCACATAGTATAAATACAATACATCCGTCACGTGATGACAAGTGGTTGTATATGTGATTGACATTGTAACACCTCTTAAACCAACTGTTGTATCTGTTTATAGTGCAGCCAAACAAGCTCCTCATCTAACCACTCACTATAATAGTTTTTCTGTGAATTCCTTGTATTTTAATCCAGCATAGGATTGGTGGACTCTGCCATTAACTAAATGAAAAATACCAAATAGAGAGATAATTATAGAATGCAAATACTTTGAATGGCTAAGTGTTGGAAAAAGTGGGAACCATAAATAGCATCTAATACAGGGTTTGAATTCATGAAAATCCTGGATTATTCATTTAATTCTGTAGGTGGTGGTTGAGAAAGTTGATGAGGGGTTACAATCTACCTCTGGCGCCTATCATGTGACAGATGTTTTATAAAACCCATGATGACAACTGATGCAGTTTCATGTGCTTAAAAAGGATTAGTTCAAAAGCTCTGAAAATATGTAGTAGGTGAACCTTGAGTTTAGAATAGTTAATCACTCCCAAGGTAAAGAAATAACCTCCACGCCAATGAGTTAGGCTACATTATCAGGCAGCTGAAAAACCTTTTTGTTCTTTTTTTTTTTAAAGCAAGCTCATTTATGTGGTAATGAGGGAGTAAAGGTAAATGCTGACATGTGGTGCAACAGTAGCCTAAGTAGTGAAGAGTGTCATAACAAGACTGGTAACTATCAGTACTGTGCAGTGCCTACTTCATGTTTGCTATCACAAGTCACTAGTTATACCAGACCAAGTAAGGCCAAAGTAATAACACCAGAGTGTATTGAGTTGAGCAAAATCATGTTTTATTGCAGGGGCGGAGCCAGACATTGTGAGCATTCGGGGCCCCAACTTCAGTCTATATTCTGGGAACATGCTCCACTGGGGAATTTTTTCCCCAGTCACAGCATTACACCACGTACACCATTTGTACATCATTTGGGGAAAGCATGATAGTTGCCCAGGAAAAAAACTCATCCTGAGCCTGCATCATATTAAATTTTCTTTTTAGGAATAGCATCATAGGATAAACAACATGGACATGTAGTGTAACATTATCGTACAGTATTTTATTTGATCTACTCCTGATCACACTGTTCTCATTTTCTCCTCGTCTTCTTCTTTCACTCTCAACTCTACTCATTTATCCCTGGCAATGTCCGTCACTCAAAGAAAATATAAAACAACAAAAACAACAAGATTTTTAATATTTCTGATCACAAACTGAAGATGTAAAAATATTAAATGCATATCTTATTCTCTTACACCTGCTCCACCTCTGCTCCCTTTTCCTCTTTTCCTCAATCCTGTATTGTAGATGGAGATATATTGTAAATGGGCCACATTTCATATCCCTCCAACCTGTATAGAGATAACTGGTGCCATTTGTTTGATTGTTGAGTTTATTGTAATCATTCAGTTTTTATGAAAGGTGTTTTACATTTACAGATTACACATTTATACACAGATTGTCAATCTGTTCACACAAATAACATTGGGGCAAATCTACCTCCATACCTGTTCCTCTTTCTCTTCACCTGCTTTTTCCACAAGTTTTCACATCCCATTTCCCCTTCCCTCCTTCATTCTTTTCCTCCCCTCCTCTTTTACTCCTCCCTTTCTGCTCTTTTCTTCACTCTTCAAATCCAGACTTCCTCCTTTATCCTCTTCTCCTGGTTCATCATCACATATTTTCCTCCTCTCTCCTTCTTTTAACTTTAGCTTTTCACTCTTTTCTCTCTGCCCCAATCATCACTTCACCTATTGCTGCTTCCTCTCCTGGTCCACAGGTTGCCCTGTTCTTTCCCCCTTTGCTCTCTTGCTCATTTTCTTCTCATGGCTCGCCCAGTGCGCGGAAAATGAAACCATCAAGTGTTTTGCTTCATGCCTGAATGCTCAGAGAGTGGTCGGGTGACCTATAAATGGCTATTTCCTCATTTAAGTACTAATAGAGCTCCACTGATTTGCCAGTCCAGTCAGAGAGGAAATGACACCAAGTTGAAGTTATATTATAAACTTCATATAAGATTCAAGGCTTTTGGGAAAACATCAGGGGCTGAAGCCCCATAAGCCGCCCCCCTGCTCCACTTATGTTTTATAGCTTATGAATTCAACCTTTTCTAAGAGGAAGACTGTTATTTTATTCTTTAATAAGTTAAAAGTTACATAGTCTTGATTCAAAGTGAAACAATGCAGTGAAACCAACTGGTACTGTTAGTAAAAGTACTACTGGTGATATTTTTAAATGTGGGATTTTAAATGTTTATTTCAATATTTTTTGGAAATTCACTTTCTTGCTTAGAGATAAGATTGATACTACTCACGTGTTGGTGCTTCTTATTTACCATACAAATACAAAAGTGGTACTGATATTCTCATCTGACTTTTGGCAGGTAAACAAATAAGCGTATTTCGAAAAATGCTGAAGCCTGTACTCTACATCTATTTTTATGCATCAGTGAATGTAGGGATTTCTAATAGGTGCCTCTTTAATACATAATGTATTTCATAGCAGTAACAGCTATATACTCCTATCTCACAGCAGTTAGCATGCATTATCAATAATATATACAGTAGGCTATATTAACTATAAAGTGCACATTAAATGATTAAGCAAAGTAACAGCAACACCAGCATCATTTACTCCAGTTCACATTTCAAGAAAGCCCTTTTAATTGCTTGTACGGTAGTTAGCATAGTGAGATAAAAACACAATACAGCTGTAATTCAATCAGCACAAGGTTTAACAGAAACAAATGTCAGATCACAGTCAAGTGTATAAACCTATGTAACATCTGAAGGCCAGCTTAAGGCTTGACGGAAAAGGTGGACAATTGGGGAAATACGCTTACTCGCTTTCTTGCTGGTAGTCAGATTTTGTTATGTTTGGAAAGAGCCAGGCCAGTTGTTTCTCTTTTTCCAGTCATAATGCTAAGCTTAGCTAAGCTTAACAGCTGCTGGCTGTAGCTTCATATTTACCTGTAGGTGTGACAGAGGTATCTAACTTATAGCACGGAAGAAAATAAGCGTGTTTCCAGGACTGTTTCCGTTTAATGAATACACATGAAATAACTTAATTATGTCTATACAATCACACTAAATAGCTATAAATCTGTCTCACTTCAGTTCGAATCCATCAGACACATGATACATAACATTTAAATCAGGAATTGTGATGCTCACTTGAGTGTTTTCCATCTACAAGGTCACCTATGAAATGTCTTGTGCTACATTCAGTCTGACCAGATCAATGTTTTTTCTCCAACATGCCCCATATGTTTCTCTGAGACCTCAGCAGGCGTAAGGAGGTGGTTTCTCAAAGGGGCTGTAGGAGGATCCATAGAGGACAGGAGCGTTGGGAGTCAGCATGAAGCCTCCTGGTTCTTGGTTGGCTCCCTGAGGTTGTGGTTGGGTGGGAGCCTGAGAGGGCTGCTGGTTCTCATCAGACGGGCAGGAGGTGGAGGTAAGGCCTCCCTCAGGGATTAGCTGGGGTGTAGCAGGTGCCTGGTAGTTGTTGTTATGCTGAGGGAGAGGAGAAGAGACAGGGAGTGGTAGGTTGTTGCAGTATGTGGAAGTAGAGCCAAGGATACCTGAAATTATTTCTTACATTTTTATGTGAGGTGTGGTTTTTACTTTGATTTGTGTAGTTTGGTTCTCTGGTAGCAGCCATAGAAATATCAGCAAAGATTAGACACCATCAATAATAAATTTTACACATTTCAAACAAAGTCACTATGATATAAATAAACCAATGCATCTCCTGAATAAGGGTGGTTGGCTTATTTAACAACTACAGCAGAGGTCATGCTTCAGTTTATGGCCCATCAATCAGGCATTCCTGTTCTCAACAGGCTCTTGGATGATCACCATCACAGTCTACAGCCGTGCCAGTGGGTCTGTGAGGGTGTTTTGCCAGTTTTATTGTATTTATTGTTGTTAGTCAGTTGTTTGGTCGTTAAAACATCAGAAAGTGAATAATGAATATAAGGTGTTGTTTTCAGATTTTGTCCTGCTGTCCAAAACCCAAAGATAATCAGTTTACTACAAAGTAAGACTGGAAAAAGTAGCAAATCCTCACACAAGTTTTGCAGGTATCCATCTGTGTATCCATGTGACGTGGCAGCAGTGCAGATTAATAGTTTTCTCTCTGGTCAAGTGCTTTGATGTTAGAGTGGAACAGCTGTGCAAGTGCAGCAAAAATAAATTTGAGCCAGTGATACTCATCTGTTTGCCAAACTAATAGAATGGAATGTGAAATAGGTATTTTTTCACAGGAGACATTTTTACCTGTCGCAGCAGGTAAAACATGAGTGTTACTAAAAACATTACCAATAGCTCTGTTCTTTTTAATTTCCCCGATGAGCCATGACAGTGTAACAGTGAAACCACAAGTGTACGATATCATGACCCTGAAACTAAAGCAGCTAAATGGAATTCAGCCAACATTCATTTTATTATTTACACCTGTGCTTTTCCTACTGTGTTTTTCACTGAATGTTTCTTTTTTCTTTTTGTTTCTGGCCCCCACCTGCACTGGTATTGGATAGTTAGGGTAGGCAGGCAGAGTCTGTCCTGAAGGACAGAAGCCAGCGTAGGTGAGCATGTGCTGGGTCGGGTTGTACAGGATGTGGGGTGGCGGTGCCGGGCTGGGAGCCATCTGAGGAGTCGGCTTCTGCTGCAAGAAACAGCAAACATGTTTGGGATAAGATGGTAAATCATCAAAGGAAGCTGGAATGCAAATGTGAGTGAGTGTGTCCCAGTTACACACGAACCACACACACTTCATTTTATAAGAGGTATGACAGCTGCCTATTGTACTGTAGGAACCATAATAATAAAATCAGAACCATTAAGATTAACACAATAAAATCATAGATTTTCATGTCTTTGAAACAGATTATTAGACTGCGCTTCATGCCAGAAAAACTGCATTTTAGATTGAGTTTGGAGTTCCTTCAAGTGTGAGCAATACAGATAAAAAATAAGGTTAGATTATTAAAAAAAAAAAAAAACATTAAAAATGCCAGTATACAGCAAAGTCAGTTCAGTTGATTATTTTCGACAATTCAATCTCATGAGTTTATTCAGGAATTGTAGTGATCGGATTCAGCTTAGGGCGCTTCCTCTTTCAGTGAAAAATCTAAACTTTAGGGAGCTTTGAAAGAAGCTCTAGTGAGACATTATAAGTTCAAGTTTTGTGGTTATTGAATTATTAAAAATTATTGTAATGACACTTCCTGATGGTTTACACAGAGGCAACAAAACAGCTTGTTATTCTGTGTGACCTGTGGGCAATAAGGAAAGGTAACTTGTATTGAGCATAATAAAAAGCCTTCATCATCAATGTAATACTACAAGGTTTTTATTTTGCTCAGGACTCAGTCTGCCTTTACATCATGTCTAACTTCTTGTCTATAAAGATTTATAAAGGAACTCCAGCTCACCATGTCCTTGTATGCTCCGAGGATGGCAGCAGTGATAATACCCAGGAACAAGCCAATCACGTTGAGCACCACTGAGGCCCACAGCAGACGGTACAAGTGGATCACATCCCAGCAGCTGCTGACACCAGTGAACTCATAGTACTGTGTGTGGTACTCTGTGCTGGAGGAAGAAGAGAAGAGCACTGGTCAGTATTTTAGTTGCTATAAATCACAAAGCATGTATACCTCCCTCACAGCTGATATTTTGACCTGTCACAGCAGGAGGTGCACAGGTGTAATTAGTATCACTAATGGTTATGTTTCATTCAAGTGTATCACTGGAACAGATGATGATCAATGGAGTTCAGCTCTTGTTGATTTAATGATTACCACTGTATGAACACCACTTTCCACTTCATATCACAGGTGTTTTAATTTCAATTCTTCCAGACAAGGAAGAAAACAAAGAGCACCGCACACTGTCCATCACTCACTCTATTACATTTTAAACCTTCCAGGCAGCTGTTTATCAGCTAATGACTGAGTGATGCTATGGTTGCAAGCAGGAAAATACTTTTTCTGAAGCTCTCCATCCTTCATATTCTTCCTTCCTTCAAAATCTTGGAAGGATAAAAATATAAACCTCCGCAAGGCAAGGAAGTGCCAAAATCACATGATCCGTGTCAGCCTGTGTGTGTCTTGTAAGAGTGATTTTCCAGCAGCACAGACTGTACATGCAATTTTGGCAGCTAGCACAGAAATCCAGGACAGTGATTTTCCACAGGCCCTGCTGTCATTTATAATTAAGATCTTCCAGTATAGCTGATGGATGGTTAATCTACATCTCTATTTCCTCCTCTGAGCGGACATGTGATCACAGTTGATCTTCAAAGTTTTTTTCTCACTTCGCTATGAATAGTAGGAAGTCACTTGATAGATATGTCTTATTGCTCACAGACAGCAAAGAACCTTTTCAGCCTTAAGTTGGTGCTTTAGCCTGTGAACTCCTTGTCGCTCACCTCTCACAGTTGTACAGGTAGCAGCAGTAGCAGGTGTTGCTCCTCAGTTTCAGCTTGCATGCTTTGTCGAATGAACGGCACGTCACCTGCAGAGTCAGTGAGGTTTGATGACTTCAAATATTCTCAGAGTTTCACTCATTTGTATTATGTTTTATTAACCTCATGGAACTGATACAAGTTTGGAGAAAGAAACACATGACCGGAAAGTAACTGACTGCATGTCAACATGTATCCAGATTCTCTGTTTGCTTGTAATTTGGTTTGATGACAAGTGTTTGTTGCTGTCAGTAAATCTGTGCAGTAACATTATCTGACCACTAGATGTCATTACGCACTATGTGAAACTTTCAACGAAGAACAATATATTCCTATATTAACCTTAAAATGCATTCAAATCATCATTTACACCATTTGAAAGACAACAACTGAGACACAAAGGTAAAGCAGTGTGGAGGAGGAGGAAGACTACAACTAAAGGTGAATAAAAACCACAGGTTAGGGGACTTATACAGTGCAGACAATGTCAGGTGGTATATGAAGTGTATATACATTACAGCATACAACACGACTGAGTACACCCCTGGTCAATGTGACTAAAATGTTAAGTAATTAGAAATCCTTTTCATTTAATTCAATTATATTCGTTTTTAGACAAAGAATGAGAAGAATGAAGCCAAATTCATTTGAAAAGCACAAATGTTGGACTAATTAAACTATAAGGAAAGGTCCATATTAAAAAACTGACTGTAACAAAAGTCAGTACACCCTCCATTAGTGTGATTCCAGTCATTTATTTTTGCCATATTTTGTATGTCGGCCTTTATTTTTTATCTATAAATGTCATCTTATCCCCCACAGCTTTTGCACTCATGCAGCTGCCGGATCAGTCACTGACAGATGATCCATCCTTTTGCTGAGTCAGAAACATTTACCCGTCTGTTTTTCAGTACAAGGATGTGTAAATAACATATGTCATTTTTCGAGGACGACCACTGCGTCCTCTCTTATTGGTAATTTGGCTCTTCTTGTACTATGTGGACCCATGTTGCATTAGACACAACCCAAACTGAGGAAGCTGATGTGATGTTCACAGGTTCTTTTATAGTCTTGTTCATGCATTTAGCCTTGTACCTTGCTGTGTACTCGCTCTTGTTGCAGTTAGGTTGTACTTCAGGGCCTGTATTCAATGTAGTCTAATCAAATACCCTATACTTCTACTTAAAAATAAGACAATTATTGTAAGATGACACAGTAACATTGTAGTCATATTGCACACAGGTGTACTCAGTTTTGTTGTATACTGTGTGTATGAGAATCACCTCTGTGTAGTAGCTGTCGTAGGCGTAGCCCGATCCACTGGCATAGAAGTCGCACATGTCCTCCTGCAAGGGTCTAATGTCCTGTATGTGTGAGTGTGTTAGAAAGATCAGAAAGAGAGAAGACTTGTTAAATACATAAGCCACAATTATACAGGGACTGAAGTACAAGTTAATCCACTTGTCATACAGCACAGCTGTTTTTCTTTAGAGTAGATCTCTATGATTTAAAGAATTGAATTATATACTTTCCCTTTTGTGTCCTGTAAAGTTACATGTGTGTGAATTTGAACCATGTGTCCATCCTCCTCCTGCTTCTCTGTCACTGCAGCAGTGAAGGTTTACAACATGTTCTTGCCCTCAAAAGCGTCCACTGCACCGGACTGCAAAACCTCCAGCACTAAACATCACTGGACTTTATATAATGTGAACGGTAATAAAATCATTTTCATTGTCCAAAGCCTTGGAGGTGCAATAAATATGACTTTTACTGTCCCGTGAGCACAAAAGAAATATATCTGCAAGGGTTTGATAGCACTGCTGATCAATATCAGTGACTCAGGGCCAGGTGCTGGGAGGTCCACTGTTCCTGGTCCGTACTCATTAAGATACTCATTAAAATTCAGTAGGCTGATGTGACAAACTCAGGTGTTTGTGTGTGTGTATCCAAACATTTGATGTATCCAGTGAGGAAGCGACAATGACCTTATTTGACCTCTCTGCATTTTCAGTTCCCACATAAACAAATGCAGATATTTGTGCAAATATAATGACACACATATAAATTTAGTCTGGAGTTTTACTGTTGGAGAGAAAGACAACGTGCTGATAAAGTGACAGATTATGAAAGTGCTTTTTGACTTCTTGAGGCTGCTACTTATTAAATACAAACATTATGTAATAGTTGACACAGATGTATATGTAGTGGCAAGGAGAGAGAGGGAAACAATATTTGTGGAATTGCATTTTATGTGATACAGTAAATTTCAATAAAAAATATATTCCAAAATATTGGGTGAAACTATAAAACAGCCTGAGCTTTTACACTGACATTGCGTTGTATGAATAAGGTACTAATACCATAGTTAGCAGTTGTTACTGGTACTTAAATACAGATACAGTAGAAGAAAACTAGAATAATTGGACCTATGGGGACAAGGGAGTAACTACTGGCCATTTTAGAGGAAAGGAGAAATAAATGCTTTTGTTTGACACTTGATAATAAATCTCTGTAGTGTGAGTGGAACTGAGCTCCCCTCTTTTATATTGTATTTTTTCCTACAAACGAATACATCTTTTAGTGAATGCAACTACAATGTACATTTTACATTACACAGTAAGAATAAGGTTGGGGCTGTAATATAATGTGGTTGTTTTTTTTACTCTTTATAGAAAATTGTAAACACCTTATTTCCCAACCTTTTTTTTTCTAATGTTTTACCAATTACTGTGTGTACACCAAATCATGGAAAATATATTCTCTATTCTCTATTCTGTTCAAATATGATATGAAGATAAACATGTTTTTATTTTAATGTAATTGACTTTGGTTGTTGCATATTTACTGTATGTTTTTTTGCATCAGAATACAAGAGTTTACAGTGGGTGGATAATTTTTGGTCACATGTAATCATCCCTGTTGTGCTGAATGTTTCCTTCAGCTCTTCAGGTGACCCAGCCGCTCTCTGCAGGTCCGGCACTGAGATGAGTTTATCTGGTTCACATGTCCAGAGTCAAATCTGTCTGATTGCATCTACAAAGTTCCTGATTTTACTATGGTGTCTGTGCCAGTCTCGGATTGGTGTGTGAATGTGTCAGAGTTTGTTCAGACAAAAAAAAAAAGAAAAGAAAAGGCACATGAATACATGTAAAACTTACAATGAACTCTGAAGCGATGATCCCGTCCACAATGGCGCAGAAGAAAGACGCGATGACTCCGATACTGACGAAGATGATGGCTGCCATGAGCTTAAGGAGAGGTGGAAAAGAATGTATGGGAAGAAAAAAAGGAGGATACGGTCATGAGAAGTAATCTTGGAAAAAAGAAAAAGTAACCACATCAGAATAAATAAGCATCAAAACAGTTATGAGATTATCAGTTTGTGTTTTGTGTTATTTGAATGCACAGCTACTAAGTGTCTTTCCATTACTTGGAAACACATTTCTGACACTTTTCTTATTCAAATAAAAAAATTCTCAATTAGTAAATGCACAAAAGTTGAAAAATTAGTCAAATAAAAATGAATCAAGAAATAAAACCACTAATAAATGGTAAATCTGATGTGGAAATCTTGAATTTGCAAATTTCCAGTATTTCATTCTGTTTTATTTAAGTTGTTAAAAATAACAATAAACTCAAAGTTTACAGAGGTAAACATAAAGACAGAGGACATATCATTGATCACTTTTTGACATATTTACATTTATTTCTAAATCTACTTTCTACTTTTTGCAATATTGTGTCAGAATATCGTAATTTAATTATCCTGAGTCTTTAATATTTTTTTCTTATTTATTAATTCATATGCTGGAATTTGTATGATATAAAGGCAAAATCCAGATTGAAGTCAAAGTTTATGTAAGCTTAGTGTCTCTGCTGGTGTGTGTCCTCGTCTGCAGTGTCAGGGCTGCAGAACGATAAAGGAAATGTACGGCCTCTTGCTCTGCCAACACAGAGGTGCTTTGTGGGTAATTTATGGGGAAAGAGGCAATGTACAGGACAGAGGGACGGCCTTTTGTACCAGCAAGGTCAATCTAATTCTCCCAAACTGAAACCCACTCACACACACACACACACACACACACACACACACATACACACACACACACACACACACAGCAAGGAACAATCTTGCACATTCAAACAGATCTGTAAATTAAGCCTAAGAATGTGATCACTGATCAATAAACCCAAATCTGAATGATGTGAAACACTTTTCTTCTATAAAGCTTCTACTGTAAGGCATACGACACACACACACACACACACACACACACACACACACACACACACACACACACACACACACACACACAAACAGTGCAGTAGACCCAGCTGGCTGATCACAGATGTCTGATCATAAACTTTATCACTGAGCATCGTTTCCTGTCTGTTCAATCGCTCCTCCAGGACCAAACCTCCTGCACTGAAACATAAGATTAAACACATGCACTTTGTTCTTTCATCTGCTGTATCCATCTACCTGAAACAGCATATGGGATAGGCTTCAGCAGTTTGTCACAAAAATTAAGAACAGTTTAAAAAACATGTGTATTTCTATCAAGGGCGTAGGTTTGGTGTCAACATTGATAGGGACACAACAACCCTGTCACCTGTCCAAAATGGTTTAATTGTGATGCATAATTGTTCAATTGCTAGGGCCAATAATAAGGGGCTTAAAGGGCAGGCTTGACAAGTAAATCTATGTAGCAGATAGACGTGTGTAGACGTTTTTATGCTTTACTATACTATGAGTATGCTATATTATGTCTTACTGTAAGCTACTATGATGTTTTTATGCCATTTTATACCTGTTTTTGTATAATTTAATACCTTCTTATACTATGACATTTTCATACTTTATGATATTAGGATTTTTTTTTACATACTATACGGTGACGTTTTCATGAGAAATTATGCCTTCCTATACTATGACATTTTATGTAATACTATACTATGACATTTTTATGACATTTTATACCTTACTATACTATGATGTTTTTATTCCTTACTATACTATGGCATTTTATGCCTTTCTATACTTTGATGTTTTTATACCTTATGATACTAGGATTAATTATGACATACTATACAATAACGTTTTTATGACATTTTATGCCTTACTATACTATGACTTTTTATACCTTACTATAAAATGACTTTTTTTGCCTTACTATACTGTGACTTTTTTTTGCCTTACTGTACTATGACTTTTTTTATAACTTTTCATGTCTTACTATACTATGACATTTTTATGACATTTTATGCCTTACAATACTATGACGTTTTAATGAGAAATTATGCCTTACTATACTATGATGTTTTTATGCCTTACTATACTATGATGTTTTTATGTCTTATTATACTATGACGTTTTTTTGACATTTTATGCCTTACTGTACTATGACATTTTTATACCTTATGATACTATGATATTTTATGCCTTACTATACTCTGACGTTTTATGCCTTACTGTACTATGGCATTTTTATACCTTATGATACTATGATATTTTATACCTTACTATACTATGATGTTTTTATGCCTTATTATACTATGACGTTTTTTTGACATTATATGCCTTACTATACTATGATATTTTATGACTTACTATACTATGATGTTTTTATGCCTTATTATACTATGACGTTTTTTTGACAATTTATGTTTTACTATACTATGACATTTTATGCCTTACTATAATATGATGTTTTTATGCCTTATTATACTATGACGTTTTTATGACATTTTATGCCGTACAATACTATGATGTTTTTATACCTTATTATACTATGACGTTTTTTTGACATTTTATGCCTTACTATACTATGACGTTTTTATGACATTTTATGCCTTACTATACTATGACATTCTATGCCTTTCTATACTTTGATGTTTTTATACCTTATGATACTAGGATTAATTATGACATACTATACAATGACGTTTTTATGACATTTTATGCCTTAATATACTATGATGTTTTTATGCCTCATTATACTATGATGTTTTTTTGACATTTTATGCATTACTATACTATGACATTTTTTTGACATTTTATACCTTACTATACTACGACATTTTATGCCTTATTATACTATGACATTTTATGCCTTACTGTACTATGACATTTTTATACCTTATGATACTAGGATTTTTTATGACATACTATACTATGGTGTTTTTATGACATTTTATGCCTTACTATACTATTAATTTTTTTTGACATTTTATACCTTACTATACTATGACATTTTATGCCTTACTATACTATGACATTTTATGCCTTACTATACTATGATGTTTTTATGCCTCATTATACTATGACGTTTTTTTGACATTTTATGCCTTACTATACTATGACAATTTTTTGACATTTTATACCTTACTATACTATGACATTTTATGCCTTATTATACTATGACATTTTATGCCTTACTGTACTATGACATTTTTATACCTTATGATACTAGGATTTTTTATGACATACTATACTATGGTGTTTTTATGACATTTTATGCCTTACTATACTATTAATTTTATTTTTGACATTTTATACCTTACTATACTGTGACATTTTATGCCTTACTATACTATGATGTTTTTATGCCTTATTATACTATCACGTTTTTTTGACATTTTATGCCTTACTACACTATGACATTTTATGCCTTACTATACTATGACATTCTGTGCCTTACTATACTTTGATGTTTTTTAAAAGTATATTTTTTGGGCTTTTTTATGCCATTATTTGACAGTATAGTTGAGAGAGACAGTAGCCTCTACACATGGGGCGCCTGCTTAGACCACTACGCCACACGGCGCCCCTACTTTGATGTTTTTATACCTTAATATACTATGACATTTTATGCCTTACTATACTATGACGTTTTTATGACATTTTATGCCTTACTATACTATGACATTTTATGCCTTACTATACTATGACATTTTATGCCTTACTATAATATGACATTTTTATACCTTACTATAATATGACATTTTATGCCTTACTATAATATGACATTTTTATGACATTTTATGCCTCACTACACCTTATGATACTAGGATTTTTTATAACATACTACACTATGATGTTTTTATGACATTTTATGCCTTACTATACTATGATGTTTTTATGCCTTATTATACTATGACGTTTTTTTGACATTTTATGCCTTACTATACTATGACATTTTATACCTTACTATACTATGACATTTTTATGACATTTCATACCTTACTATACTATGACATTCTATGACATACTATACTATGACGTTTTTATGACACTTTATGCCTTACTGTACTATGATGTTTTTATATCAC
This sequence comes from Seriola lalandi dorsalis, assembly GCF_002814215.2. Taxonomy (NCBI): domain Eukaryota; kingdom Metazoa; phylum Chordata; class Actinopteri; order Carangiformes; family Carangidae; genus Seriola; species Seriola lalandi. The sequence continues at coordinate 1,790,816 of NW_019525288.1, forward strand.
ATGATACTAGGATTTTTTATAACATACTACACTATGACGTTTTTATGACATTTTATCCCTTACTATACTGTGACATTTTATGCCTTACTATACTATGATGTATTTATGCCTTATTATACTATGACGTTTTTTTGACATTTTATGCCTTACTATACTATGACATTTTTATGACATTTTATGCCTTACTATACCATGATATTTTATGCCTTACTATACTTTGACGTTTTTATGATGTTTTTATGGCTTATTAAACTTTAACATTTTTATGACATTTTATGTCTTACTATACTACTACATTTTATGCCTTACTATACTTTGATGTTTTTATGACATTTTATGCCTCACTATACTATGACATTTTTTTAACATTTTATGCCTTACTATACTTTGATGTTTTTTAAAAGTATATTTTTTGGGCTTTTTTATGCCTTTATTTGACAGTATAGTGGAGAGAGACAGGAAATGGGGAGGCAGAGAGAGGGGGAATGACATGCAGCGAAGGGCCGTCATTAACGTTTTTATGACATTTTATGTCTTACTATACTACTACATTTTATGCCTTACTATACTTTGATGTTTTTATGACATTTTATGCCTCACTATACTATGACATTTTTTTTTTTTACATTTTATGCCTTATTATACTTTGATGTTTTTTAAAAGTATATTTTTGGGGCTTTTTTATGCCTTTATTTGACAGTATAGTGGAGAAAGACAGGAGGAATGACATGCAGCGAAGGGGCGTCTGATGCGGGATTCGAACCGGGGCCAACTGCAGCGAGGACTGTGGGCTCTACACATGGGGCGCCTGCTTAGACCACTACGCCACAAGACGCCACTACTTTGATGTTTTTATACCTTAGTATACTATGACGTTTTTATGACATTTTATGCCTTACTATACTGCGACATTTTATGCCTTACTATACTATGATGTTTTTATGCCTCATTATACTATGACGTTTTTTTTGACATTTTATGCGTTACTATACTATGATGTTTTTATGCCTTATTATACTATGAAGTTTTTATACCTCATGATACTAGGATTTTTTATGACATTTTATACCTTATTATACTATGACGTTTGTATGACATTTTATGCCTTACTATAATATGACATTTTTATACCTTACTATAATATGACATTTTATGCCTTACTATACTATGACGTTTTTATGACATTTTATGCCTTACTGTACTATGACATTTTTACACCTTATGATACTAGGATTTTTTATAACATACTACACTATGACGTTTTTATGACATTTTATGCCTTACTACACTATGACATTTTATGCCTTACTATACTATGATGTTTTTATGCCTTACTATACTACTACATTTTATGCTTTACTATACTTTGATGTTTTTATGACATTTTATGCCTTACTATACTATGACATTTTATGCCTTACTATACTATGACATTTTTATGACACTTTATGCCTTACTATACCATGACATTTTATGCCTTACTGTACTTTGACGTTTTTATGACATTTTATGCCTTACTACACTATGACATTTTATGCCTTACTACACTATGACATTTTATGCCTTACTGTTTTTTTGACATTTTATGCCTTACTATACTACTACATTTTATGCTTTACTATACTTTGATGTTTTTATGACATTTTATGCCTCACTATACTATGACATTTTTTTAACATTTTATACCTTACTATACTTTGATGTTTTTTAAAAGTATATTTTTTGGGCTAGAGATAGATAGAGGTGGAATGACATGCAGCGAAGGGCCGTCTGATGCGGGATTTGAACTGCAGCCTCTACACATGGGGCGCCTGCTTAGACCACTACACCACACGACGCCCCTACTTAGACATTTTCATACCTCACTATGACATTTTTACACCTTATGGTACTAGGATTTTTTATAACATACTACACCATGACGTTTTTATGACATTTTATGCCTTACTATACTGTGACATTTTCTTCCTTACTATACTATGACATTTTATAACTTACTATACTATGACGTTTTTATGAAATTTTATGCCTTACTACACTATGACATTTTATGCCTTACTATACTATGACGTTTTATGCCTTACTATACTATGACGTTTTCATGAGAAATTATGCCTTAATATAATATGAAATTTTTATACCCTACTGTACTATGACATTTTTATACCTTATGATAGTAGGATTTTTTATGACATACTATACTATGACATTTTTAGGACATTTCATGCCTTACTATACTATGATGTTTTTATATCTTACTATACTATGACATTTTATGCCTTATTATAGTATGACGTTTTTATGACATTTTATGCCTTACTATACTATGACGTTTTTATATCTTACTATACTATGACATTTTATGCCTTACTATACTTTGATGTTTTTATACCTTACTGTACTGTGACATTTTATGCCTTATTATACTATGACCATTTTTATGACATTTTATGCTTTACTATCTTACGATGTTTTTATGATATTTTTATGCCTTACAATCCAATGACTTACTTGTGGGCCAGCTCAGTGGTCTGGTGGTTACAGCTCTCGCCTCACAGGAGAAGGTTGTGGTTTTGAAACCCAGGGCTGGGGCCCCTTGTTTGTGGAGTTTGCATGTTCTCCCTATGCCACTGTAGGTTCTCTCTGAGGACTCCAGCTTCCTACTGTCCGTATGCAAACCTACACTCTTGATTTCTATCATTTACAGTACAGTATATGCACTGATCCTGCACTGACATTAGCAACATTTTTTACCTTTTCTTCGATGTCTGATGTCATTTAAGATTTCACATGTCACACTACAGAAGAGTACATGTGTAAAAAAGAAACATATGAATTCAATTTAGCTCTACCATTAATATTTTTTTGTAACACTTGGGCTTTTCCTACCGTTAAAATAAGTGAAAATAATGACAAAGTATTTAATATGAAAAATCTAATTTAAAAATAATATATAATATTGAAAATAGCATTCTTTTCTGTTGAACAAGTATTAATTTGCTTTGAGATCAGGCAAATTTTGGTGTTTTCCTTTATCCTGGTTGATTCCCCAACTACCTTCCACCCTGTACTGTGTATGTAACCTGTCAACTACCCACTGAGTACAGCAGTGCACATAGCAGCTTCATCATAGCATTGGGGCAGTTGCCAGCTTTGCCTGAGCATCTGGTTTTGGTTTTTTTAGAGCACACTCAGTCAAGGTGTGAGTTGTTTGGTCTTATAGGTTGTGGCTAATCAGAAATAAACATGCCTGTTCCATATAGAAGTGTAAACGTTTAAAACAAACTAATCAGGTTTATTTGACCAGTCCATTTCATTCAGGTTCATTTTTAGTTAACCTGGTGGCAATCTGTTATGTATGAAATGTGTAGGAGTACATAACACAAGGTGTGGTGAAGGGGAAAACAAGGGATTTTTTTTAAATGAATTTCCCTCATCAAAGTGAAATAAGAGCCAAACTGAGAAAATAAGCTTTTTCTGACTGGGTTTTATCTGCTGCTGGTCCAGACTCTCCACTTCATTAGCAGTTTAAATGACTCTGCTTTTATGGGCTGTGAGCGGGAGATGAGGCCAGCAGCAGAGACAATAGAGCCTGACAACTGCATTACTTCACATTAGCACCAGCTGCCAGCACATAAAACACCTCAACACACACTCTGTCGCCGAAATCCCCAAACCCCCTCTAATACAGCTGAAAGAGAGAGAAAAATCAAATACATGTAAAAGATTAAAAACACACAGACAAACTGTGCTTTTCTGCTCTCATGAGTCGAGTCAGCAAAGAAATATTAAAAAGACTGAAGTGGTGGAAACTGACTAAATACATTTATTCAAGTACTGTACTCCTACTTTCCTTGATTATTACCATTTTATCCCACTCTTTTCCTCTACTCCACTACATTAAATATTTCAGTTTTTATTCCACTTTATTATTTAACAGCTATATTTACTGGCTACTTGTCAGATTTTACATTTAAAAAGCATATTAAATATAGGTGTGTAAGGTTTCAAATGACATTGTCCTTCTAAATTAATCCTATAGTTTAATTTGAACAACTTTGAGGCCGTAAGAGGTCAAATTATCCAATATTTCACAAAAAGCACAGGTTTTTCTCCCATTAAGCAACTCAACATTCCCAGGTTGGGAAACACTGGACTAAACTACCCAGTTGTCTATTTAACTTAAAACTAGCTCCATCTAAACTAACGACCAACTACGACAACTGCTTTAGCTCTGTTTTTGGTCTCCACCACCTCCTGAGGAAAACATCTGGCTCGTTAGCTACTAAATGCTCCACTATCTTCACCAGCTAGTTGCTAACTGTGCCAGCCTGCTACTCTGTACAGACCAGGTAGTGTATGGTGAGTTTTTAGAGGCTTTCCACTATAAACAGCTGCCTGCTGCCGCTGAAAAAGACATCATGAGAGCAGTGAGGGTGAAGCAAAACAGTAAAATCGGACCGTTAAACAATGTCCCAATGTCACGTTATTTTCACATTGTACTATAGCTGCTAAAAGATCTGGATACATCTTTCAACACTAAAATACAAAGAGAAATACCAATAAAAGACAAACATGATAAATGTTTTAGAGAAGAAAACACATCTGTGTTGAAGGGTTAAGGACAAAGAGGAATCACATGGCCTTGGTAAAGATACCTATCAGGTTATGTTACTAAAGTCGCTGACCGCTACAAGGTCTTCTTCTCCTACTCAGTGGTCCAGTGAGCAATCATGACCACAGCTGGACACACTGGTAATAAGAACTGATCCCCCCATGACCTGCTGGGTAAAATACGGCCTTTAAAAGGTTCACTGTTCTGCTCTCTAAGCTGCAAGGTGACCAAAAGGATGGTACTCTGTGTGATGCAGGCAGTAACTACAGAGGAGGCTGCTAGAGCAAAGAACATGAGCTACACGAACCATTTAGTCATAAAGAAATCTTACAGTGTATCAGGGCAGTGAAGCCTGTTATAGGAGCGGCAGGGTGAGTGCAGATAGGAAGGGAGTTTTTCTTTTTTCTTCCATTTACGGACAGAATTTCATGCTCCACAATCCCTTTAAACGTTTTGGAGGACAAGATAAGATCAAATGAAGAGTGCAGATATATTAAGATTTTTCAATGCTTATATATGTATGTAACCACCATTCAACCATGACAACAAATAGACACGAAACAAAGTCAACATAAATGTCTGTCAAGTCAAATCAATATTCTAGATGATCTATTTCTATACCAAAGAACAACAATCAGCCACTGTCTTAAACTGGAACATAACTTTTGTTAACCTGTTTTGTTGTTGGCGTCTTATCTCTATATTATTTGATTTTCATTTTCAGTGTGTTAATATTTCTGTTGAAAATTGTTTTTAATCATATTTTATATGGTATATTTTGCTAGCTGTCTCATATCTATGTTTTTGTTTTTGTTTTCAATAACGCAGCACAGCTGTCGAATAAAATACCATTTTCATATTTAAATTCAGGCTCATTTGATGTGTCAGATTATTTGATTTTTGTGTCTTGTGGCCTTGTTCATCATTTTCTCTTTGTACGTTGTGCTAATGTGTTTGTTCTCATTGACTGATAAACTGTTTTTAAATTTTAGAGCTTGATTTATACTTTTTTGGCGAGATTTCCTTAAAAAATTCATTAAAATCGCATTAGTGCAACCTTTTTCATACCTGATAAGTATTATGTCCTTATTATTACTTGTGCAAATAAATTATTTTCTGTCTTATTAGATTGTCTGTGTCACCTGTAAAGTTTGAACCGTGTTAACCCTCGACTGATGTTGTCCACTTCAACAGGAGGGAGGGATAAAAGTTCATATCTGTATTAGATTTTCTCCAGTCTCACGTCAAACAGGAAACTTTCCTGTTTGGCAGCAGTAAGAACTTACCACTTCTATAACTGTTTACAGTTCAAATAACATCAAACCCTCCATCAGCAGCTGTATGGGGTCAGAAGAGCAAAGGGCTGTGAGATCCAGGAAGTAAGAGAAGCTTCAGAGCTCTCAGATGTCTCAGATGGCATTGTGGTACGGTTAGTTGTTCTTTAATGAGCGATCTCGCTCTGCCAGCAGGCGCTCTTGTTACAGCACAAAGCCTCAGACACGGGAGGGAAGACGACACCTGTGTGAGACTGAACATCATGCCACATGTGCCTCATAAGAGACACTGTAGACCAGCGCTAGTGTGGCAGTGATCACACCATTAAAGTTTAACACACAGAGCTGGGAGTGATGCCAGAGAGGCAGACAGATGCAGCCAAAGCTGGCTTACCAACCAATCAAAGAAGGCGACTACCCACTACCCTGGTTTCCTAAAAGCCTGAGGTTTACTCTACTCGTTTTTCTTCTACATAATTTCATGAATCGCAAATTTCTTAGAAATTTGCACCACAGAAGTACAACCTCCATCCTCTATATTATGGGCCTGGTCTTGAAGAGGAACTTTGTGTCAAAATCTAATTTTAAGATGTAAACTGTTATCCTGTTACTCATTTGTTTTAAAGTTGTGTTTCATCAAAGTAATAGTAATTACTAATGTCATAGAAAAGTGGAGGTTAGTGTGGTCATGGATAAAACAGGTAGTGATTGTCTTTGTCTGTGTCTTCTCTCTGTGTTCACACATTTACAGCCACACACACACACACACACACACAAACATTACATAAACCTGCTTGTTTAATATATTGAACCATGTCAGCTGTATAAACAAGACACTGCATCTTTCCACATGTGTGAACATCTCTGGGAAGGTTCTCTGTGTGGGCCGGATTAGATACAGTACACTGTAGCGTAACGTAAGACAAAGTGATCTGACCAGGCACACGACACCCTGGACACCACATGAAAAATTAACAACACACACACACACACACACACACACACACACACACACACACACACACACACACTGATATAACACTTCCATGGAGACAGGCGCAGGGACCATGCACAGGGAACGTCTTCTTTAATTGGGTGGGTAAAGATTGATTTGCACGAGTCTTTATAATTTGGGCAAGTTTGTGTATTATTAGGGCAGTTTCCACCTACAAAAACTTAGGCATGAGATAAGATACTGTGTGGGGTGAAAGGGACATGTGCATGCAGGTGTTATGAAAACTGCATCAACAGTTCCAGCAGCACCAGTGGCGCAATTAAGTTACTTTAAAACATCTCGCGACCAGTTATTGGAAAAATCATCAGTGAGTAATTGAGCTATAACTCAGTCAAATCTGAACTTATCGACATATTTTTAGATTCAATATGTCATAAACCTTTAAACAGCATAGACAAAAGACACTCCTTATAACTGCAGAACCCCCTGAGAATCATCACGTTTTTAAGTTTCCATATGTATTAAAGTAATTAATTAATACTTGTCTGTAAATCACCTGGTATCTAGCAAATGAGAACTGTTAATAGTGAATTCTGTGTACTCCAACATGTAAACAAATATAGCCTGAAAAAAATGGAGCTTGGTTGTAGCCCACAGCTCACTCATTTAATCCATGGCAACCTTTCTTGTAAAAGTTTACATCTGTTCATACAAGAGGCGATTTTAAATGTTGAATGTAATATTATCGAAAACACTATGAATAAATAAAAGACTTTGTCCTTGCTACTCTCAAATGCATCATAATGCGTCGGCTGATTTCAGACAGCCATAGAAAAAAACTTCTCAATGACTGTCAATTTTGCCAGCTAAAATGGCAAGCTAACGTAAGCTAGTTAAGATAACATTAGCTTCATGAGTTGGTAGAAAAAGCCACCAGCCGACTTTTTAATGCTTCCACTTAACTCATTTTGAAATGAGAACCGTGCTACGAGTCTTACATATGCACTTCTCGGCTGTATACATCCTCTTTTCGAATTGAAAAATTAAACATTCCTATAGGCCTTTTCAGACAATACAGTCATCAAGACACCTATAAGACTAAGCAAAATTAGACGTGTGCAACAAAACAATTATGACGGATTCAGGTACTCGTACTCTGGTTTCTGTGTCACTGGTGTCCTCTTCAAGGCACTTAACACAGTTAGTCTCATGTTGGGTTTGATATACTGTGAATGTGATACTGGTGATACGACTTAAATTACACAGAAGAACAATTTCAGCTTCTGGTTGCAACTGGCCCTTAAGTAGCGTTCGCATTGGTCGGCCACTTGACTGATCCAAACTGGTTGAGATCGGCTTTAAATGCTGATTGGGGGTCAGTTCAGCAGTTTTAAAGACTGGCTCTCTGATCAATAATCTTTTCAGACAGATCTTTGGCCTACCTCTGAGTGTCTCCTCTCTGGAGTCATTAACATGATTCTTTTTTGAACCCTGTGTTGTACAGAGAGGTATTTTGATGATATTATACCTGTGTCCCTGTCTGAAATAAAGGAGCCCTGTCAGCGACTGACCAATACTAATGCAATTTCTCCTCTTGTCACTGAAATCCAGAACCAATCACGTTCACTTTCCCCCAACCACAAATCCAGTCACGTACACTGACCTGGGCACAAGGACCAAGAACACATTATGCTGCCATCGAGTAATCGGATTTGCTTCTTGCTCATAATAGAGCAATTTCCTGTAAAACAGTTTAGCGAATTTGCAAAGTCTGTAACCTAATCCTGTAATTTATGGTGTATATATGTCCTGTTTTCCAGGAACAATGCCTCAGTTTTAGAGGATAAATATGATGAAGCTCAAAAATCTGACAGAAGTCACCTTGAAAGAGAGAGAGCAAACAGAAGGCTACAATATGAGTGAGATATTGCACGGTTAAAACTGTCACTGTCAAGCTGACCTCTTGGGTGCAGCAGAACAAGCTATGAACGCAACTCTTAGATATTATGACCTTTAAAAAGTTAATATGGTGAACTTGTTAGCCAAGAGTTGCCTGTTAGCGCATCCAGTAGATACTGAGCAACAGTGTCATTCTTTTGTCCTTGTGTTTTGGTCCATCTGGTAAATCTAAGTCCAGTATTTACTCTCCTTTTTTTATTCTCCTCTTTGGTGTTTGGTGGTAGGAAAATATATGCATGTATAGCTGCTAAATGCTCCACTAGCTAGATGCTAAATTAGTTTGCATTGTTGCAGCACATTACTGAATCCAACTGTCAATAGATGCCTCTCCATCCACCTGTTTTTCACTTTGTACACTAAAATACTTGAATAAAAACATGGGAATAAAAAAATCTAAATATAGCAACAACAAAAAAAAAGAAAGAAAAAAAGAAAAGTTTTTATGCTTGGCTGAGGTGGAAAAGTTGGTGTATTGATAAAAATAAAATGGGGCCAAAGTGCAATGAAAACAGACTTTAGTGAATATATCATGGCATACATGAAGTATGTGTCTTAACCTTTTACTGAAGAGATGAAAACTAATATATGAAACATTCCCATCATTTTTTAGGTTGAGACTGGCACATTACATAATCTCATTGCACTGGTCATACATACTGTAGCTATAAACGTCTGGTTTATTTATCAGCGCACTGGGCTTTTGATGTGCAGGCGTAGTTAGCAACCAGATGTTTATAGTCTAAGTAAATATACCTTCAGGAAATTAGAAATACTGACCTGCATACATCATGCTGTATTTGGGAAACACTTTATGCCACTTTACCTACAGGAATTTACTTATCCATCTACATTTACCCATGTGCTTGCAGTGATCCGGTCAGGTCTACACATTTTGTCATCTATTCTATGTTATTCTATAAAACCACATCATTATAACCAAGGTTTAGATTTCTTTTTTCTTCTTCTTATTCCTCTTTAGCAAAAGAAATTTACCTACAGCTGGAGATGAACAAAACACCAACAATGCATGCAACAATATGACATTTCTTGAAGTCTGACGTACTAATTAAATCAAGTGGCGGGTTTCAGTGAAGGTGTTGAATGAATTGAATACATGAAATCATCATTATAATGTGATTATAAATGCATTATAACATTGACATGAGAGTCAGAGGAACAGACTCACCATGGGTCTGCGGTTTTCCACCAGGTGGATGCCAACAATGCCCAGAAACGCTCCGAAACTCAGCTGGAGGTACAAAGAGAGCAAAACAAGGAGAATCATTAGGTTTCAGATGAGGGAAGAAAAAAAACACAATGTCACAATCATAAGAGTGTTTGACTGGTTATTGAAAGTCAATTTTTAGTGAGACAAGAGGTGACTGTCACTCACTGTGATGCCAGGGTAATATCCAGCCACGGGCACATTGTCAGTGCGGGTGGCAGAGATGAGACCCACTGCCAGCACCAGCAGAGACAGAGCCAGCAGAGACACAGTCACCCACAGAGCCGATTTCCTCCGACGCAGGTACTGAACTGAGGACAAATGGGAGGAAGATGTGCGGTGAGAGGAAGACCTCTTTACCTTCATTACCACTAGTTCCCCTGGTTCTGAGCCCTCTGAATTACATGTCATCTTGAGCCTAATTCTGAAATCCAAACCCATCTGAAGACAACATGGACATATTGAAATAATTTTTCTGTCCTCTTCATTAATTCCTCTTTCAATTTTTTCCTGATATATGAGCAGTGATGGGAGACGTATTCAAATCATTTACTTGAGTAAAAGCACCAAGAACAACCAATATATTATTATATGTCATGCTCATAGCATGTAAGCAGCGTTAATGGTTGTAGCTAGCTAATTATACCTAGTTTATATACTGTTGGGTGGTTTGATTTAATGTATAAGACATCATATTTTGTATGCTTATGTCATCAGTGATATGCAGGATTTTTGATTTTTACACAGTAATAGTTTTTGTTTTGAAGCTCCAATCGATAAGGTGTGTGTGCAAGAACTTTGAACTAATTATTATACATTCTTAAAATCATAATCAGCAATGTAACTCTGCGGCTGTCAGATGAATATGGTGGAGTATACTTGAGTAAATCCTTCTACCTCTGGATCTGTGGGAAAAGCATTTTAAGTATTTCTAAGAAAAGCTTAACCACAATTTGTTTTTCGCTTTTCTAAAAGAAGAAACCAATTAGCCCTGTGTCTTTGCTTTGGAGGACCTTCTGCAGCCCTTTGCTCCCACATGTAAACATATAGAAATGTTTCTTGTGCACTGAACTTCCCTGGAGCAGCATTGAATAATAATAAGTAAGTAATAATAAGAACAACTTTTGGGTTGCCAGATTGTGGAATATCCTACTCTACCTCCACTTGTCTTTTTAGCTCAAAGGACTGTTTGACCACTTGTCTTCAGGAAAAGAGCTGCAGGATATGTTAATTTATAAACATCTTACTAGCATTTACCCTCATACTTACAAATACAGGCATGATGGATTATTGAAGAACCTTTTATCAGTGATGTCTTAACATTTATAAATACAGGTGACTGACTAACTTTTGCCAAATTGAGAAATCCAAGACTGTTTATTGTCATGGGCTACTAACATTTACAACTGCAAACCTGATGACTTGTCTGTGTTATTGCTGAATAGAAAGACACATCCATGATATTACCAGGACATTTTATTTAACCAGGGCACACTGATGCATGAGAGTCTTTATTTAACAAAATGTTTAATTCTTAACTTCAAAATGTAATAAAAACAGCTCTCACCATCAGCATTTCATATTTATTATTCTCTCTACATTTGAACTACTTTAAGTCATGCGTACAGATCAAAAGCTAGTAGAACTGGATGTAGAGGTAAATAAATGGTTATATCATAACACGTGTGCAGTGGATTTTGTCCAAGAGCCCTATTCCCAGAAGATACGTGTTGAAAGTAAGCCGGCAAAGTGACATGCTGGAGGAGGATTTTTCCCCAACCTGGCAACCCAGAAGTTGTTATTATTAATGGTTTATAACTGAGCTATTAATGATAAATCCATTAACTACAGCTTATAGACCATTCATAAATGGTGCCTTATGAGAAAGTGGTCAGGAAAACAAACATTCCTTCTGTGTTTAAATTAATTGAATGATATCAGTTAAAGATGCTGCTGTAACTCTGAGCCTCCTGTAGAGACTGGTTAAAAGATGCCGGGATGAAAGTTGACCAAACTGTACCTGTCGGATCCAGTATTTCTGTCGCTGTTTGCTGAGTTGTCTGCTGGGTCTCAGGCTGCTGCATTTCGCCTCAAGTCTGGATGAATCCGCTAAAATTAAAAAAGTAAATGAGACCAGGCAGCTGGACCGATGCTACAAGCTGCGAGATAGATGGGTTTTTTGTTTTCTTATGATTCAAACATTTTTTTTTTGGATAAATAAGCGCACAATATCAGATAAAATTGAGCGCAGCTACTCTGAGCTCAGACTGGTTCAACTTTTCTTGAAACCTGAGTCAGACAGAGAGAGAGAGAGAGAGAGAGAGAGAGAGAGAGAGAGAGAGAGAGGGAGAGAGAGAGAGAGAGAGAGTGATAAATTATTAAATTACTTATTTAACATTAGGGTAATTGCTTAGATTTTTGGTTAATGTACTTACTAAATACTTACAGTGAAGTCAATAGTATATAATCAAAGTGTAGGTTTATTGAGTGGGTTACTTTAAAAAAAACTGGTCATGATGCTGCAGCGTTGATGTGGAAAATAACTAGTGATATGAGTCTACAGCGCCCTCCATCGGCCAAGGCTTTATAAACAAGCCATAAACACAGTTTACAGACTCATCAACATTTGCGGGATGTTTTTGGAAATTGCTGCTCATCCTATTTTTCACTATCTGCACTGGGCTGCAACTAACGATGGACTTCATTATCAATTCATCTGCTGATCATTTTCTTGATTCATGGATTTATTATTTTGTCCATAAGACAGTGAAACATGTCCAGTAAAATTACCCACAGCTCAAGATGTGGCTTGTTTTATTCCAACTGCACTTTATGGCAAAGAAAAGCAGAAAATACTCACATTTGAGAAGCTGGAACCAGCATTTTCTGCTGATCAACTAATTAATTATTAATGTAGATTAGATTGATTTTAATAGTAAACAATTGTAATACAATTGTAGACATAATTTGTTCAATGATACCCACTGAGGAGTAAGAGTAAGACGTGTGTACTGCCACACATGCAACACAGATCATTTTAGTATGTCCTTATTTTGAATCCTGGCCGTTACTGAAAGTGGTGTTGTCTGTTTGTATTCGGCTTTATGACTCTATAACACACAGTATATATTGCTGCCTCTAGGAGGAAACTTGGCTGTAGGTGGAGGAGCTGGATGTGTAAATGTGTGAGTCACACACAAAAGGTGATGATTTTATTGGCAAAATATTTATTTAGATTCATGAACATCTCTGCAGCAGCGGATCCAAGCTTATTTACACCTCTGAAGCTGCACAACAATTGAGAAGCAAAAAGTCGAAACACAGACAACACGTGTGTGTGTCACGTCACCGAAATTTATTTGTCATATAAAATGCATGTGAGAGAGTTATAAACACGTGAGCGTCAGGGCTGGTGAAGACAGAGAGCCACTGTCAGCTCACACAGCAACCAAATAAATCCAGAGATCTGCACTATCTGGGCTTAAAATGCTCCTTTTACTTACATTTTATTCACACTGACACACACAGAAGAACTGATCATTCATTCCTTAAAAAATCAACAGTAGTACAATGTGAGAAACAGATAAGTATATAATGCGAGACAAAAGTGTGCCACACTAAAGAAAACACAGTATCAGTCCACATGAACTCAACATTTTACAGTAAAAAGTTGTTAAAGCATGAATTAAATGTAAAACTTTGGTTAGCATTGCAGGAAAAAACATTGAAAAAAAAAAAGTGCATCGTCATTATCTATTAGAGCTGGTTCATCAATACCTTTCATTTCCTTTCCACCACTAACTGGAAATCTTGTAAGAAAAGTGCTGAAGAAATAAAGTTGGATTCATTGATTAATAAAAACAGTTCATGCAGTTCACGCAGCCTCTTACGACACGGTGCAGGTGGAGGACTTGGGCGGCTGCTCCAGGATGGACTCACGTCGCAGGTCGTCAGGCAAAGCGCCTTCCTGGCCCCAGACCGTGAGCTCACCGTAGATCCCCATCTCGATCATCTCCTCCTGCCAGGGGATGGAGATGTTCCCCGAGGCAAACTCATCAAAAAAATCTTTGTCCTTGTCTTCCAGCTGCACGCCTTTGACTGTGGAGAAGGCCCCGACGTCGCCAATGTCCTTGGCATACACCGTCTTAGAGTCTGGCACGAAAGGGGGTGGAAGGATCCCTGAGGAGACACAGCACAGGAAGATGCACATGTCAGGCACTGTGGTCTGGGAGTTTTCTTATTTTCCAGTCTTTTTTCCTGCCTTTTAAAACAATCTATCACAACAAAGACAGACAAGGTTGGATAAAAGTCCCAGTCTGTTTGCGTTTGACCATTGTGCATGTTTTAGCTCATCAGAGAGGTTCATTTGGCTTATTGAATTTATAGGACTTTTACGTTTGCTGCAGCAATTTGTAGAGTTTAATGTGGATTATTTAGTTTTTTCTTGCACTGTTCTGTGGTTCTTATCTTTTATAGCTTTTATGTTGTCTTGTGTTTCTTTTCTTAATGCCTTTAGTGTTTTGTGTATAGCACTTTTGAATTGCATTTTTGTGGAAAGGTGCTACACAAATAAACGTTCCTTTCCTTGATTTTATCAACTGTGAAGGAAGCAACTTCTCAGAAACACTTAATGGTTTATTGGAAGTGAAAGTCTGTTCTTTGCACATTGGGAAATTTTAGAGACAAGTTTAAAACATATTCTATATATAGTCTCCAAGATGACTGAATATTTGTCAGTGATATAACTACACTCACAAATGACCAGCCTCTAAAGAAGGTTGTGTCCCAAACACAGAAATTTCAAAATATTTCAAATTAAAAAAAAGACAAAACTACCACACAGACAGCCACAAAATAGTGTTAGAGAAATGAAAATAAGAAATGTCACATAACATTAAATATTTATTACTATAAGAGCAAAAATAAAGTTCAGAAAAACAACCGTAGTTATTATTTAAGAGTTAAAGATCCAACACTCAGCTAATCATCTGACTGTTCCAGTGTGTTTCTGATCAATTTGATCAAAAAAGAGAATAGACAGCGACACACTCATAAGCTGAAATAAAGCCACCTCTTTTTTAGATCTTTTCATTGCGAGCCAACACCAGCCAATCATCAATTAGTTTTTCGATGATCGATTTCAGTAGTCTGGCAACATCAGCAAACAAGCACACAACTGGCTAGACTCAAATGTTGCTAAATCCTGTTTGGTGCACAGAAAGATTGGATATCACCTTCTGCCAAAATCAAACTAGTGAGAAGGGCAAAAACAAAACAAAGAATATAGAAATTTCTCATGAGAAAAATAAAGTATTTGCTCAAAGTGAGAAGCTGATGGAGAAAATACATCATTAGGACCTGGATAAATATTAAAAACTGCTCATGAAGTGCAAAAATGGCTCTTCCATTAAATAACTATAAAAATTATTTATTGCAAAAAATCCATATCCAGCCCTTGTGGATGCACACTGGTTGAATAAAGCAGAGCCTCTTCCAGTAAGTCACTTAGTGTTTCTGCATTATTACAAATTATCAAAGAGAAAGAGAAAGAGAAAAAGAAGATGAAATTCTTAAAGATTAAACATGAACTTGGTATCAGTGCGTGTAGTAACTGGTAACGACTGAGGAAACATTGTTTTGTCTATCTGACACAGACCTGCGTTCAGTTTCCTCCAGTTGATCTCGCTGAAGAAGGGGTGTGCCCTGAGGTCATCACAGGACCCGTTCTTGAAGCCGAGCCGCTTGTCGACCTCTTTGCACAGCAGACCTTCACAGATGGACCGGGCGTTCTCACTGAACTTCTCTGGGTAAGTTACAGATTCGTTCAGAATCCGCTTCTTCACCACCTTGTTCTCCACCTTCAGACAGAACACAGAAACTCCCATTTAAAACCGGCACATGTCGTATTAGTGAAAGCTCCAGGCCATGCAGGTCAATCCAGGCTAGGCTACAATACCACTTTAAATCCTCTATAAAGTAGATATATATACAATGATGTATATAGGTAGCAAGACTAATGTGTAAATATGTAATAAAATTCAACCATTTAAAGTTAAATGCGGGATCAGGGCTTCATATTTCACAGTAGTGTCAGCATCAGGCCACAGGTAGGTGATGTTGAGCTATAAAATCCTACAGGACTGTTAATGTATTATCACACAGGCTTAATAAAAGCATGTTTAAACATCACATGGCAGAGGGAGGTCAGAGATGAGGGGATTGTGAAGAAAGAGGACCCAAATAAACCATGCTTAAAGCACACAGTGAATTTAATTTGAATTTACCTTCTCTCCTCGGCTCCTAAAAGGTCCCTTGGCAGCCAGAAACTCATACAGAGTGACCCCCAGAGTGAAATAATCTACAGAGTAGTCGTACTCCTCTCCTTTCAGCAGCTCTGGAGCCATGAAACCTGCAGGAAAGAGAAAACAGGTCATGACCTTTCAGTTGAGGATGAGACAAAGAGGATCAATTTAATAAATGTTGTTTTTTAATCTGTGTGATTTTTGCCTGATGGAAGTCTGAGGACCGAAATGCTGTCTTAACAGATTCAGTGCAAGTGATGGACATTGTGGGACTACTATTTTGCTGCGTGTATAATTGTGGAATGTAAAGACCATAAATTCCCAGAAATATTATAGATGACAGGACCACAGTAACCTCACTAACAGCTATGGCCCTGTTAGCAACAAGATGAAAATACCACCTACATGTTACTGTATCAATAGTTGAACACATAAGGAAGTATGTTTTGCTCCCAACAATAAAAGTAAAATGACTTTAAATACCTCTACTACTCAAAAATAATTAGTTTTCATTATAGTTGATCTACATGTAATATCATATTGTATGAGTTGATACACCTCAAACTACATCATAGAGCTAATAACCAATATTATCTACAAAAATAGACTGCTGCTCTTGAAAAATCCTTAATTACAATGTGTTTCTCTTTAGAATAAATAAGATAAAACTTTAGTATATACTGTGTTTATACTACCTATTAAAGCTGATATAAGATGAGAACTGCTCCTATCTGTTTCGTACTGCTTTTACCTCTTTATGCCTTTATTTGTTTAATTCTTTTAATCTCAGTCTGTTGCTTTATATTGTTTTAGTGCCTAGACCCGCTTCTTATAACTTCTATCCCCTTTAATTGCTTACATCATTTTACATCTTACGGTCCTACTGGTCTCAATTTATGTTGTTGGGTTCTTGTGTTGCTTTGGTTGCTTGGGTTCTTGTGGGTTTATATGTTGCTGTTGTTGTTTGGGTGTTTCTGCCATTGTTCACTTGTATGTTGTAATTTAATGTCAAAGCACTTT
The DNA here is from genome assembly GCF_002814215.2 of Seriola lalandi dorsalis. Classification (NCBI taxonomy): domain Eukaryota; kingdom Metazoa; phylum Chordata; class Actinopteri; order Carangiformes; family Carangidae; genus Seriola; species Seriola lalandi. The sequence continues at coordinate 1,808,166 of NW_019525288.1, forward strand.
GTAAACCCTTGTTTTTAAAGGTGGTATATAAATACATTTAAAAAAACAAATTAAAAAAAATTATAAAGTAGCAGCACAGTTTCATTTCAGCCATTCAGGTAACACTGGTTACTAAGGTAACGGCAGCTGCAGAATAGGCCATACAGTAAACACTGCAGCATGCTTGTTGATTCATTACAGAGGGAGAAAGATAAACGCTGTAGATCTGTGGGTTTTGTGGGTGTGGGCCTTGTTCACAGATCCTGCTATAAGAACTACAACAAGGTAAAAGTCAGTTTGGTGATTATTATTTTCAACTGTACCTGGAGTCCCAGCATAGCCCTTGATTTTGAACTGATCTTCGGCGAGCTCCACGGCCAGACCAAGGTCAGAGATACGGACGTTACCTGTGAGAACAAACACCAGGGCAATGTCAAGAGCTGTGCACGTCACAGATACGAATGTTGACCAGCACTCTACGTCTCTGACTCATGAACCTGTAGTAAAGTGATAACTCAAAAATGTCCTTGTGCTAGACGTAAGACAAACTGTGTACAGTAAGTGTGAAGTGTGTGCAAGTGTTTCAGTGTGTTTATACAAACCGGCATGTGCGCGTGTGTCTTTTGACCTCAGGAGGCCAAGAATAAGAGATATTTTTAAAGTCAAGGTGAGGGACTATAATTTCATTATAGTAAAAGAAATTGGTATATCTTGTTTCTAGGTTGAGGGAAGGGTTATATTCAATTGTTTTAAAGGGATAGTTCCTCATATTAGGAAATGTGCTTATTCATTCTCTTGCATGTCTGTATGTTAAGTATGAAGCTGGAGTCAGGACACAGTTGGCTTAGCACAAAGGCTGGAAGCAGGTAACAGCTAGCCTAGCTCTGTTCACTACTCCTCAAAGTCACCCAGTAAAACCACAACTTGTCATTTTAACTCTTGGATTTCTGTCTGAATTAAACAAAAGAGATATAACGTGTTAACTATAGTGAGCTAAACCTTTTAAGGTGCTTGTGTTGCCTCTGGAAAGAGCCATGCTCACTGTTTCCCCCTGCTTCTAGTGTTTATACTAACGTTAAGCAAAGCTAATCCTCTCCTGGCTGCAGAGTGGTTTCCTATCTTCCCATCTAACTAACTCTCTCTAACTCTAAGAAAGCAAAAAAGAAAACGTCCTAAAATGGCAAACTAATGTTTTAATTAAATATTCTAATGGTCCAAATATCAGTAGCTACACAATAATTCCCTAGTGAACCAAGATGAACCAAAATGGTTGCTTGAATGCATCTAAATGGGGAAATGAGCATCTGCAGAGTTAGATTACCTCAGTTTGACAGTCATATCAGTTACCAACAACACAATGACTGTGAGAAACCTAGAGGGAGCATTTAAAACTACATCTTTCTTTCTTGTAGACGAGTGTCCGACCTTGATTATCCAGCAGCACATTCTCTGGCTTTAGGTCTCTGTAGATGATCCTCTTCTGGTGGAGGTGCTCCATGCCCTCTATGATCTGAGCAGCATAGTAACAGGAACGCGGCTCATCAAACCCAGGGTTGTTTTCATCCACGTTATAAATGTGATACCTGGTGGCATAATGAGAGAGGACGCACGGCCATGTAAGGAAACACATACAATGCACACATTTCTTTTATAAACACAATTTCCCTTTCTAAAGAGACAAATGCAGTATACTCATGTAGCATTCTATATACTGTATGCAGTGATTAATTGATTTGTCAATTGGAAGACATATAATCAATAGCTATTTTGATAATTAATTAATCATTTCTGTTTGTTTTTTTCACTTGTTCCAGCTTCTCAAGTGGGAGGACTTGATGCTTTTCTTTGCCATATATGATAATAAACTGAATATCTTTGGGTTGTGGATTGTTAAAGTTACTGTTACTGTATAAATTATGTTTTATTTGGCTGTGGCATTTTATAACAGACATTTATCACTATTTTCTGACATTATAATTAATTGATTAATCAAAATAATCAAAAGATAAATCGATAATGAGTATAATCATTTCAATACAATATATGTGGGGAAACATCAGGAAATATGCACTATGAATCATTGATCCCATTTTCCACAATTTTTTAATCACACTAAAGCCAAATAATTATCAGATCTAAATTTCAATGCATAATATCCCTGCAGTACATAAAAACATTGGTTCATAATGTTGGATTGCAACATTAGATCCCTTGGATGTAGGATCAAAGGGTGAGATTGAAATATGAGGCTAAAATAAATTTAAAAAACATTAGTAGATGTTGTGGTCAGGATCTAATTGAGTGAGAGTGAATGAGATCTTACCTCAGGTCTCCCCCGTTCATGATGGTCATGACGAGACACAATTCTGTTTTCGATTGGAAGGCGTACCCCAAAGAGACAATGAACCTGCTGTGAACTCGAGCCAGGATCCTCTTCTCCACCATCGCCCCCTACAGGACAGGAAGGGACAGCAGATATGAGTAGAAATTTAAAACAAATAGTCTTGTTTGTACACATGCATCATTTGTGCATTTGTTCTAAGTTATCAAATAAACAGGGCTAAGTAATTCAGTTGGACTACATGGTGGTTATATATCGTCTTAATTAACTCTTTCTTTTAATGTCCTCACTATTGAAGCTCAAAGAGTCGTAGAACAGCGTTGTCAGGCTTTGGCTTGAGCATTAAAACAGGAGTAGTGTACAGAGAAGGCATCATGATGGTGGAAAGTTCTGACATCTGACACTTCAGAGATGGCTGCACAACAGTATTTCAGTCATGGCTTAACATCAAATTAAGGAAATACTTCTCCACTATAAATGATTGCTTTTGAATGTACAGTTTCAGAGCACCTTTTAGATAATGTTGCATTAAAATCTACAAAAACAAAAAACTACCAAATAAAATAACTACCCGCTTATACAACAGCCTGTGATTTACAGTGTAACTTTGTTATATGAACCAGGTAGTAAAAAAACAGTCACTGGTTCCTAATGATACTTACAGGTGAAGAAAACAAGAAGGTTAACAACTGTGCATTTTAGATGAAAGCAGAAATAAATTATTCTCTAACTATTTTTGAAAATACTGGGTACCTACAGGGTACAGTACTGGGAAACAAAACTGAAGTTTTGGAAAATTGGTGTTAACAACTTATTGTTTCTTAATTAAAGAGTAGAGAGGGGATGACAGTTGATAAATGTAGTTAATAAATAAGCAAAAAGGTATAAGAATATAAACTCAATAAATTCTAGTTTTCTAATTAAATAATACAGATTATTCATGTTTGACCCACCTACATCTATATCTGATTAATAAAAACATTTTACCCTCAGATGGTAATAAAAGCCTTTCACAGCTGTGTACTTGACAAAGTTACATTTGTTTTCGGCTCCAGCATACCTGTTATGAGCTGCTGCACTGCCGCACCAACCGTTTTTAAGCTTGTTTTTCTCCTAATCAATAGTCATATGCAGAGCTAACCAGCATTACTTTGACTGTATTGCACTGTATTGACTTTGATCACCCTGGTGTAGCAATATCAGCATCAAAAATTACAGGCACCTTATATATGTTTTGGGGACTGAGCAGAAGATTAGAAAAACTACTCCAGAGCCGCTCCATTTATAAACATGGTAGGATTGGCACTTTATAAGGAGATCAAAATGTTCCAATGCTCAGGGCACTAATCATATAAGCCAAAGGTGCCTAACGTCGTCTGCAAGGCTCCATCTAGTTACTGACGGTTGTTTAGAGAGGATTATTAAACAGACACTGTGTATTAAAGATAAATTAGACCATAACTCATGTTTCCAAATTTCAACCACTGCACAAACTGCAATGTATACCAGCCCTGAGTAATACTCTTGTGCAGCTAGATCCATAATCTGCTTCTGCAAAACTCTCTCCCTTTCTCTAATGAGAAAGGACTTGTTATGATCAGTGTAGGCTTCTTACCTCATAACCTTTTCTCTTCTTCAGCCTCTTCTTGTTGAGCTTTTTGCAGGCGTACAGTTTCCCCGTGGCCTTCATCTGACAGGCAGACACTTCCCCAAAACCCCCTTTCCCCAACACACGAAAATCCAAGAACCAGTCCTCTCCCATGGGCTGCATCTCCAGCCACTTCCACTGCAGAAACCTTTTCAGATACATACTCTCCAGGAAGAAGGTGTAGGGCACTTCCTTGAGAAAGTCCATCACACAGTCCGTGATCTCACTGAAGAGCTCATCCCCGGCCTCTTGGTGTTTCTCTTTGACGTTTGTGATGCTGTTTTCTGGCAGGAAGGGGCAGAAATACTTGGCGTCAGGTTCCATGTACCGGGACAAGATCTTGCTTGCTTTCTTCACACGATCCTCATCCTCAGCCATGTTGTACTCCTCAATGTCCTTCCACAGGCGGCAGGGACCTTTATACTCTTTGTTGGAGTCTAGGAACTCCTGGAACAGACGTTTGCCGATGGGCTGCTCCACACAAACCGTCTGGAAGCCCAGGTCTAAAGTCTCCCGCAGACCCTCACACACTGTGATGTGAGGCAGCTTCAGGCGCGAGTGGTACTTCTTGTCCCGATTGGAGGCTGGGTTGGCAGTGCCATCAACGCTCCCTCTGGCTGAGATGTAAGCGGAATTGGCCACCACTGTTGTCAGGCCACCAATATCCATGGTGAAACAGTGGAAGAGTTAGGAGGAGGGACGGAGAAATGTTAGAGCTGCAGCAAAACCTACAGAGAAAAGGTGTTACAGGGATGAAGAAATGGAAGTGGGCGACTGGAAATGAGTGCAGAGAAGAGGAGATCGCATGCAAACAGAAGATGGAGGTAGCAGAGAAGCAGATGAGAAATGCCTGAAAACCAGATAAGACCGAGATGTGATATGGATTTCTTCTTCCTCAAGTGATTCAGAGGCAGAGTGTATCATACATATGACCATCTGCTCGCTGCAGAGCCACGGAGAGCTCAGTGTTTCCCTCAATGAGGCTATCACTCGAAGTCCCTTCTCTTCCTCTAACACACATGCAGACACACATGCAGATCTACCTGACTCATCACCTTTCCACAAGGGGATTTATCCACTCTGTAACTCTGTAATGCTTTATCCTGAGCTGACCCATGTGCACGATGTAAATGAGGAGGAAGGAAAACAGAGAGTGAAACGAATACACATGATGGAGCAGAGAGACAGGAAATGAGAGTGAGAAGGAGAGAGGAAGAGGAGGGATAGATGTGGTATGCATGTAGTGGGCTGGTAATGTTGAGAGAGAGAGAAAGTGGCACAATAGCCACTGTTACAGAGAGAAATGAGAGAAAAGACAAGTGTTCACTCCTCTGGTCTTGCTTTGCTCATTTGAAATGTCATCCATTTCATAAAACTCAAAACCTGTAATGAATCAAACAACAAAGGTGACTAGAGAATTTCTTCTTCTTTTGGATACAAGAGTTCTGCCTTTATTGTGTTTTCCTCTTATAATTGCCTGTAACACTGTGAGGTAACTACAGTTTTTAGCCATGCTAGCATGTTACTTTCTCATTGAACTGTAATAACTTTGGTCTAAATTTTAGTCCAATACTTTGGTTTATGATCAATAATCCTGTAAAACTAGTGTCCCATCAGCCTCAGCTGGACTCCATGTTTACTGCTAATTAGTTAATGTTGGCATGCTAACAGCTAAATAAGATGGTGAACATGATCAACATTATGCCTGCTAAACATCAACATCAGCATTTAAAAGCACCTATGCATTTAAACTCCACAGAGCTGCTAGCATTGTTTAGAGGGAACAGCTTTACAAAAAGATACACAGAGCACTGACAATGGTATAGATAAGGTTAAGAAGCAGTGGTCTGGGGCGTCCCGATCCAATCTCAGCTCTCTAACATTTACAATATAATAAAGGTAAAATGGAGAAAAATTAACTCTTATTGCTATAAGAAAGGGAATTAATCAATTTGTTTAGTCATTAGTATGCTAACATTTGCTAATTAGAACTATCCACAAAGTAAACCTGAGGTGGATGGGTGTCTTGCAGGTATTTTGGCATAATCCAAAGAACTGGACAAACTGATTTTGATTTGATCGTAATCTGATGATTTCACCAAACATTCATGTCCCCCACTAAGACAATAAGTCCATTGGGGGTCATGAATGTACGTGCACAATTTCTCAGCAGTCCATCAACAGTTGAGCCATTCTGCTACCTTTTAATAAACGTGCAGAATATGAAGTGCTTCCAGCTTATTTGAGGATTTAATGCATTTCTTCATTTTAAGTTTATTTGGTTTTCGACTGGTTGGTTGGACAAAACAAGACATTTTTTCTGGGGACTTGATGAGCATTTCTTTTTCACACTTCCTGGGATAACATTGATTTAACCTGCAAGGCCCAAAGAATCAAACAGATACAGGCTTTAGTTGATTTTTCATTGCGCTGCCTGACTGTTCAAGGTGATCCTGAGGTCTCTCCAAGGAGTAAAGGACGTTGTTGGCGAAGAAGGAAGTTCATCTGTTCTGATGCTGGTCCACCTCAGCTTCCCTACCCACTGCATGCCCGCCTTATCATGGTCTTATAAATAGTGAATAAGAGATAACACACATCACACTCTGGAGCGACATCCAGGGAGTGTGTTTTAGCTTTTACTGTGAAAGACAACGAGACAGGGGACAAGACATACGGCAGACACCTGAAAGGGCCTCGAAATCTTTGGGGAGGGAAAGGAGAGAGGATAAAACAAATATTACAGTTTGTATCTCGACTGAGGGAAGGAATAAGAGAAGTAAAAGGTAGAGTTAAGTAGAGGGAAAAAAAGGTCTGCTGTGGATCCTGGTCAGAACAGAGCTTCATCATGGCCACCTTGAAGGAGAAGAGGACCTGTGGGCAACGATGTGAAGACTTTGGCCGTTTTATCTGGAACTCCGACAATGGGACGCTCATGGGGAGAACGCCAGAGAAATGGGGTAGGAATAAAATAATAGCTTCATTAACCTCTCTTATGCAAGAAGGGGTAGCAGAAACACCTTTTAAATTAAGTACAATTGCTCTGTGTTAAATACAGGGATTATGATTTCAGGCATTTCATTCACTACTGATGAGGGTTTACTTGTGACAAGTGTTCCTGCAGTGTAGTTTTGTTGTTTGACATATGTTGTCATGATCTTTGTCTCTTTACCTTATTGCATTTAGGCAACAGCTATCTGACCAGCAATGACTGAGAAATACTTTACCAGTACTTTTCCTGACAATACGTTTATTTTGTCCACCTGGAAGATTAACCATTACAACACCCCATGTTTCTCTAATATTTAAATTGAGGAACTACAAAGATTTGCAAAGTTAAAGGATAGATTCCTTGAGTATTGAGATGCCCTCATGTAACATCGATTAAGTTATAGATCTTTGTGGTTAATTCTTCTGTCCATTCTGGGCCTAAAGTCGTTCAACATTCATTCATTGTAAAATTCATCTTAAATCAAGTGGGTATTACATCGGAGTCATGGCCAACATGAACAGGAACAAGGATTGCAGAGACCTGTGACTTTTAAGTCAGTTTACTCAAGAGAAATATTTCTTGAAAAAGTATCACATTTATTTATTACATAAGAAATGTGTGTATGTTCTGAAAGACAAACACACGTGAGCTCAGCCGCACATAATGTACTTGTATGTACCACTGTGTGTGACTTTTTCTGTCCTTTTAATATCACCACAGTGAAGTGTATGTTTGCAGCATGTGGACAGGGAGAGATAAGCCTGCTGTCGTGAGATAAGCTTCAGTTTTGTTTTGTTTGATCTTACAATCAGATTAAATTCAGCTCATATTCGACAAAGGACACCTTGACCTCTTGAAGATACAGCCTACCTTTGTAACCACACTCAAAACTATTTTGCACAGTCAAGTATGAAAACATCAGCAACAACTATCAAAAAAAGCTCTAAAATGAGACATTTTAATATCATCTTGAACAAAGAGAGGCAACGCACCCATTAACATGTAACCCCGATGATATGCTTTCAAAAACAAAACAACTATGTATCAATCTCTCTCCTTCACAGTGTACATCAGTCTGTATTATGTGGCCTTCTACGTGGTGATGACTTCCCTCTTTTCTTTGGCCATCTATGTGCTCATGTACACCCTGTGTCCATACGCCCCTGACTACCAAGACCGGCTAAAATCTCCGGGTAAAAACAACAACAACAACAACAACAACAACGACAAGGAGTTAAGACAATAATAAACTAAAACCTCAGCGCTTCTTAACCAGCTGTCTGTTTGCTCCTTCAGGGGTGATGGTGTGGCCGGACACTTATGGAGAGGAGGTTATTGACATCAGCTACAACACATCAGACAAGAAAAGCTGGATGAAGATGTCCAACATCCTTCATGACTTCCTGAAGCGTTAGTATTTATTTGGTGGACAATTGCCTAATATTTAACATGGTGAAAAAGGCATTTAAATCTTTGTTTCTCTCTCCTTCAGCCTACAATGACACCAAGCAGCTTGAATGTAACACACACAACTGCACTAAGGGAAAGTACTTCATCCAGAAAACCTTCTCTGCCCCTGACCACACGAAGTGGGCATGTCCCTTCACGCAAAGCATGCTGGGAGCCTGCTCAGGACTTGAGGACCCGACCTTTGGCTACAACTGCAGCATGCCTTGTGTCATCATTAAGATGAACAGGGTATGTTTTACTAATAAACATCCTTCTGAGCCCTTCAGGGAAAACTTGGATTTTGCAGTACATTAAAAAAAAAAAAAAGAAATCACATTCAATAACCTTGACAGAAGGTAAATGTTCTGTTTTGTCTCTGCAGGTCATTGACTTTTTCCCTACTAATCAAACTGACCTTCCCCCATATGTCAACTGCACCATACTGGTGAGTGACGGCTGCATAAACTGATTTCAACAGGATGCATTGAAGAAAATGAGTGAAGTTCTACGTGTTATTTAAAAGGGTACTCCAGCAATTTAGGAGAATAATCACAGAAGGAATAATCACAATCGGGACAATGATTAGCTGACTTTTAGTCCCAGTATGGGTCAAGCTCCAATAACACTGGATCCTACATTTCCCATAATGCAACTCTTTTCATTAGAACCTCTCTATCTAGTGAACATCCGTGTCTTTCAACCCCAGTTTGTAACCTGTAAACCTGCTTTATAAATGTTTAAACTCCAAACTAAGCATTTTTTATGTGTAAAATCAGTTGAGTGCCACTTTAAACATGACATGTTTTATCTGTGTTTTTCTAAAGGAGGGACACAACAATGTGGCCAAAATTGATTATTTCCCTGAAAGGGGAATTATGGATCTCTCTTACTTCCCATACTATGGAAATCTGGCGCAGGTAAGCAAGAAAACCAGGAGTCTGTATCAAGATGCAGTATGTTAATGTAATTGAAATGTCCTCTATAAAAGTAAGGCTAGATTATCTTTAGTCTACCCTCCATTTTAAAAATGAAAATCAACATGATATCCTAGAAAAATTAAACATTCATAACAGTAACCAACAATCTGCTTCCTTCCTCCGTTTCCACAGCCTACTTATGTCAACCCATTGGTGGGTGTTCGGTTCAGCCTGGTCGGAGAGAAGCACGCCAAGATCCAGTGCAGAGTGGTCGCCGACAAGATCAGCTACGAAAACTACTACGACCCCTACGAAGGAAAAGTCACCTTCTACCTCAAAGCCATGAAATGAGAAACACAACAGAAGATATTAAAGATATCCCATAATCATGTCAGAATCAAAGACAGAGCAGGCTTCCACAGATTAATAGTGATTCTGTTTATTTAACAACCTTCAAACTACGTGTGTTCAACTTAACCCAACAGTATAGGCCCACTTAAATCTCTGTGCTGTGTGCTGCTTTTATAAACTTGATTTGTCTGAGTGATTCATGAACTTCTTTATATTCAGTTTTAAATTTTCCCATGAAATACAGTAAAATCTATAAATCTGATGGACCTGTGAGAAAAACTTGTTGAGCAATTATGTTCTAAGAAGGCCTTGACAAATGTATTTAAATGAAATAATAAAGTTTCTAAATAAAAAAAATCATTCCAATTTCAGTTTGGTCTCATAAAGTATTTAAACAAAGTTAAAGCTCAAGCTGTAAGGATGATTTATTTTTTAGTTTGTATAAGATAAATAAGCAAAACTATCAGTTATGAAAAATAAAGCAGTATACCTCTAAAAAAAAAAATCTACTCACAAAATCTCCGTAGAGTATTTGTACCGTCACTAATAGGATGATGATGGTGAGAAGGTTTCTCATAAATCTGCTGACTGCAGAGTTTGGGTTATCAGCTTACAAAGCACAGTGCATAGTATACACACACACGCACACGTGGAGGTGTGCGTTGTCCACTGCTGATATTCACACCGTCATTAGATGGAGTTTCTTTGACTTTGAAATCTCGGAAGCCAGATGCTTTTTTCTTGAAAAAGATTATCATGCAGGATGATGAGATTAATATTTGATCACATGGATTCTCACATATAAACCTGATGATTCACCGGCTTCTCCTCTGGTTTCAGTGCAGAGGGTATGAAGAGGGAAGATAAGTGCATTCCAACGTCAGAGTAAATGTAAAAGTAAATACTTTTTTATGGTATTATTTTTAATAAATAAAGTAATTAAATCAACAAAAAAAAAAAAATACATGAACGTTTTAATTGAAACAGCATTTCTTTGTGTCTACGAGCGACACTCATGGCCACCAACACACATATGTAAACTCTCTGTTAACCAACTGCAGGAAAATATCTGAAACCAATATTAAACTTAAGTGATACAGTAATATGTGGCCGAGTTACACACATTTACATTGCACATTATGAATTATTAAACGTTTACAGCATGAGATGCCACAGAAGTGCTCTCACAGTGAGATGACACTTTTCTTTCTCCTGCTGCGGACAAGTGTTGAGCAGGCACATAACTTTGACATTCAGTGGTAACTAGTGCAGGATTTCTCTTTAAATGTAAAGAATAATTTATCTATATTTGAGTATTTTCATTTGTTTTTGTGAGCTGCTGCCTAATATTGTATTTCTTTATCTACATTCCTTAGTTTTCTACTGATGTGTAATGTATCATGGTTTTTGACAAGAAATGGGAGATTTATTAGGATAATTATTGTAGTTTTTGGGTAACACAAGAATGTGTTATCACACCTAAATACACAGTAATACAATGATCAGAATAAACTACACATACCATCCATTAAATACAGTAGGAAAAGGGTTTGCCCTTCAATCAGAAGCAGAATCTGCCATAAAAAAGCAGATTTACAAAAGCTAAATGTCAGATGTAGTAATGTCAAATATAGGAAAGATGGAGGTCATTTCAATGATATAAAAGTGATTTCCTATTATGTACTCATACATTAAAAGAAAAAGATTTGAGGCCTCAGATTTGGTCCGTGTGATCGCTACAAGGAATAGGCAAACTTGAGGTTCAAAGTGCAGACATGAATTAGCGTCAACAGAAAAAAAACAACAGAAATAGTGAAGAGGGAAACTTTTTTCTTTGTTTCCCTTTTTGGTGCACGCACACCTTTAACAGCATCAGAGCTGGAAGGATATCCAGTCTTCTGTGCTTATCCACTAAACTGTGAAGCAGGTGTGTTTTCCCATCAAGTCACAGATACTGACTTCAAGATTTGTTGACTGCAGAGTGAAAGGGTTCGGTAATATAACCCTATATTACTATTTTAGTGTGTGTTATACAGTCTTTATACAGTAAATTATATTTATAGTAACTAATGTATATGTTACACTGCTCCAGGTACATGCTTGGAGAAAATATCCCTTATAACAATCTGATGGAGGCATTTTTCAATAATCTCAAGTGAAACTGTAGCTGAAGATGATGATTTCCTCCCCTAAAAAGGAGTGGATTGAATTTGTTGAATAAAGAAGAAGAAAGAAGAGGAGAAACATTTGGTCCAACAGGCCACCTCGTGTTGTTGTGTGCGAGTTTCTGAATGGACAAATAAGACTTAACTTCTGCTCCTTGTGACGTCGCTGCCGGCTGTGTAAGAGTCACTGTATGCGGGACCCTTTCGGCCCTGAAGTCAGTCTGGTCATGGGACTGTTTTGTGTTCGGCCCGGGGAACCCATCTGTGTGTGGTGACTCTCCACAGCACCGGAGCCAGCAGCAAACTGAGAGTAGTGACACTGAGAACCAGCAGGTACACCTGAGCACAGAGAGGAACATAAAGAATAAAGACAGAGGACACAATTATGTGTTAATACTGTTTAATAAATCAATTTGCTGAACTTAACCACTGACAGCATCCCTGTACCCGTACAATAATCATGACATTTAAACAACAAACTTTATTTAACAGTGACCCCTCAATAAGCACATTAATAACAGAGGAAAAGTTCAATAGTTTAAAGGGTTAATTCACCCAAAACAAATTTGATATTGATAGCTGTGTAGCTAGATACCACTAGGTTTTGATTGTTTCATTAAATTTGTCAATAATTGCTCTGTGGCCTGGTGGTTCCTCTCAGAGTTTCTGGTCCGCAGGCGGCTTTTTCTCTTTGGAGGACCAAGAAATAGATTTTTTACTTATAGAACTCAAAATGGATCAAACTCCAACTGAACCAGTTTTTGAAGCGGGATCACTGATGTAGACAAGAATGATCTGCTGGTTGTCATTTTATGGTACTTGTATTGCATCATTGTTTGTGAATTGTTTGTCTGGTGCTGTTCTGTATGTATTTTAAAGGCCCATATAGGGACGGGCGTTGTTCAGGTTCAGAATACTTTATTAATCACAGAAGGGCAATTCATTTCTACAATCTAATCCATCCATACATTGTTTAGTGTAACAGAGACAGAGGATACAATTATTGGTTATTATTTATTTATTATTTAATTTAATTTTTTGTAAATCAATTTGCTGAACACAATCACCAATACTTAGCTCTGTTTAGCGTAACCTATAAGTGTCATGGTATGCAGAATTGGTTCATGCTACTGTATATTCTTGTATATACACAAACATTAAAATAATCCTTACAGTTGTAAATTGTACACTTGTACATTATTTTAAAAATAATATATATTTCGGGTTTTTGAAGCAATGACAATGTAATCTTGGGCTCTCAGAACTTGAGATCACATTTCACCACATTTCTTTGGCATTTTAAAGACTAATTAAATTAATTGATTAATCAAAGAAACAACTGACAGATGAATCAATAATGAAAATAATAGTTAGTTGCTGCCCTAATCTATTTATAGAGCAGCACTTTCCAATACCCAGGGAACAAGGTGCCTCAGCAAATTAAAAAAACAAATGAAAAGACATTAACTCGACCGGAATAAAATAGATATATTAAAATGGACTGGGGCAAAATAAGTGTCACCCCTTGTATCACAGCTCGTCACTGACCTCTCTGGAGATGATGCCAGCTCGACGTGCACGGCTGCCCAAGACGAAGGAGAATTCGCTGACCTGCGCAAGGCCAGCTGAGACGATCCACCGTATGTGTCGAGAGCCTGGAGGCAAGATCGCCGACAACACCAGTACAGCCATGACGAACTAGAAGGAAAGAGGAGGGAATGAGAGTGTTTCAGAGGTGACCTGGAGAAGGAAAAGAGCAAAAGCGAGAAAAGTGCGGTACCTTCATAATGACGAGCGTGAATGTTAGCACCAGCAGGATGGTGAGTTCATACAGCACAAATGTCGGGAACACGTGAAGACCTGCAGCATCACAAAAACACACACAATGAGCCAGTAAAGCCTCAATGTAGATGGAACAAAAGCGTAACATGATAACAAAGTTGAGATGTGTCAGAAATTATCATGTTGGCTCTGACCAATAGAGGCAAAGAAGATGATGGCGAGGAAATCTCTGATTGGCTCAATGCACCCCATGACCTCTGTGGTGACCATGTGACCCTGTGTGGACAGCAAAGCTCCAGCCAGGAAACAGCCCAGCTCCATGGAAACATCCAGAAACTCAGTTACCTAGCAATCACATCAAGAAGAGGAAAATCAACACAGCTTCCTCATTAAAAAAAACATCAGACATTTGTAAAAATGAATTCAAAACATTCAAAGAAGCAGCATACCGTCAGCATAAAAAAGACAAAAGCTGCCATCCCCAGAACCAGGATCTCCTTGTTGCCTTTGCTCTCAGCATGCAGCTTCTTGTAATAGGGACCAATCAGGAATGATTTGAGTAACAAACAAAGCAGCAGCACAGCAGCCAGAGACGCCAGGACCTGGGCCAGGAGATACAGCACACGCAGACTTCCAAACAGGAAGCTGTAGTGCACAGAGGGAACAACAGATTCACAAAGCTCTCTGTGTGTGTGTGTGTGTGTGTGTGTGTGTGTGTGTGTGTGTGTGTGTGTGTGTGTGTGTGTGTCTCTTGAGGGGAGAGGACACAAGCAAGAACAAAAAGGCTAACTGACCTGTCCAAGTCTCCACTCTGTGCCTGGATCAGAGTTGGCATGACAGCAATGAAGAGGCCGAGCTGAACATCTTGCATCACTAACATCCCAAGAAGAACACTGCTGTAGTCCAGGTCACCTGTGTCTCACACACACATACACACACACACACACACACACGCACACACACACACACACACACACACACACAATCATGTGAGCCACCATCTTGTTCTTCGTATGCCTCCACGCCAGCTCTATTTACTCCCATTGCTGCAGAGAAGCTGTAACTTAACCAATTTCCCGATCCCTGAAAAAAGCCTTTGTATATGACATTTGCACTCCATCTTCAGTTTTTGGTCACCTAAGCTTTATTTACATCAGGCATCCACCGCTTGCCTACGTTTATTCACTGGACCTGAACTGTTCAGATTTAAAAAAAAAAAAAAAAACACCTTAGATCAGTGGTTTGTGTTCATAACGTACACAGACAGACACACCAGCGTACCTTCCTTGTCCCCCCTGCTTCCTCCTGCAAGGAAGCGGGACACCAGTGGAGTGCTGGACAGGGAGAGACAAGTGGAGATGAAGACAGTCTGGGTTGGGCGGATACGCAAGACTTGTCCCCACAACAAACCGGCCCCAACCATCAGCAGACTCAAGTAGCAAGACCCTTGAACAGATGTCTTCCATACCTACACACACAAAAACATGCACATCAGAACACTTTAAAGTGGTAAGTAACTATAAGCAGCGACACTATACTTACTTAAAACTAGGAAAAATCAAACGGAAGAAAAGGCTCACTGACCAAAACATTCAGGGACAAGGTGCTTTTTCAGGTAACCTTTACTACGATACCCATATATACTAATTTCCAGGGAAAGTAACTTCACAAAACAATGACAAGACGTCATTTGTTTTCATTTTTGTGTCTCTAGAAACAGTTATCTCTTTGTGTCTGTTTGATTGTCTTTCCAACAAGATATATTGATAGTTGACTCTGACCCAGGGTCCCTTAAACCATGGATCCTCTAGGCCAGAGCCCAGTACGCCCATTCAGCAATCCATCCATGCCATAACGTGAGTATTAAGATTATTCAACACAACATGCTACCTTACAATCTGACTCTGGTTTTTAAAGAGTCTAAAAGCCTCAGTAACTCAATGCTTCTACACAAATCACTGTATCTCCTGGTTTAAGAACAGCTCTTGCAGATTTTGCAGCTCCTTACCGTTTTTTGTCACTAATCTTTAGTCTAAGTCAAGTCTGAGAACATTTCATTTGGTATACCCATAGGGCATGCCATGAGTGCAAGCTGCTAACTTGTTATGTATAGCCTGACAGTGACTTGCAAGATGGAATGGACATTATTGTACAATTTTAATCCTAAATTCAAATCCCTCTCGTTTACCTTTCGAAGGCGCTCAGGTGAGAACTCCAACCCCACCACGAAGAGAGTGAAGAACACACCCAACTCCCCGAGAGTCTCCACCTGGACCATAGACTGCCACACACAGAGAGAGAGACATTGATATGAAAAACTATCACAAACATAAATTAAAAATTGTGTCGTCTTTTAAGTCTGATCTGACATGCAGACACTGCACACACACTGCACACACCTTGATGCTGTTGAGACCAGAGGGACCAAGCAGGACCCCACAGATGATGTATCCAAACATTGGAGGAAGACCGACTAGAGTGCAAATCCAGCCACAAGGTAGGGACAACATCACCACCGACACCAGGTCCTGCACATACACATATAATTAAGTAATCAATCAAATAAATACAGAGATTCCACTTCTTATCTTGCCTGGATAAAATAGGAGTAACTGACCTTGATGAAGTGATGGTCTGCTCTCGGCATGGTGGAGTCTCGTGGTTTAGTCAGAACATACTGGTTGTTCTGCGAGTCAATGAGCATGCTCAGTCCCAGGTCATCCTCCACTTCCTTCTGCCTGGATTTGTTCTTCCTCTTCCCTCCGTTGTCCTCATCTTCCTCCACTCTCAACACTGCCTCTACATTCACTCCTTTCATCTACACAACAAACCAGAGTATGGAAGGAGGCAACTTGATGCTTTGCTGATCTAATTTGTATTCCTGCAATCTTGAAATTTCTTACAGTTGGACTTGGAAATACATTGCTTTTGATGTGTGATGCATTAAGGGTCAGCTTCTAAAAATACATGCAGGGGACCAATTCTAAATTACTCAAACTTTTGTGCTGGTTCAAGCATCTGCACTATTAAATTTCCAAATGTAAAATAATCTTATTTAAAGATTATGCAAATGTCTTTGTTTGCTGACCTGTTTGTTGTTGTCAAAGGCGTGCTCCTCGATCTCCTCCTCTAACCGGTCTGCTGCCTTTCTGACGTCCTCCAGGATTTCATCCAGCATGGACAGAGTCTTGTTCTGGGCTAAAGCGCTCTTCACAGCTTCCTGCTGGTGCTTCTCAGCAGCCACCAGCTCCACATACTCTTGCTCCTCCTGAAGCGTGAGAACAATGCCCAACAGAAAAAATTTCATTAGCAAGTATGTATACATACATGTTAACAGAGATGCATGTAACGGCATACACACTTGAAATCAGCATCATAATATCTGTCTGATACTGTCCCAGATCGCAATATGACAATATTTTATAATAATAAATAATAATAATAATAATATTTTCTAAAGATTTGCTGCCTCTATGTGTTTTATATAGTCTTATATTTAATATTTTTGAGTTTTTTCAACTGCATGTTACTCATCAGAAACTATCAGAAACACCAACACCATGAATCAGTCCCTCTCTTGCACTCTGATGTAGTATCTACTGCTGACCACAATGCCCTCACCTTTATGGCTGCCTCCCTGAGGGCCTCCAGTCTCTGTCTGCTGCTCTCCTTCATGTTGACCACGTCCCTGTAGTCTCCCTGCAGCGCCCTCTGCAGGCTGTGCACCGCCTGGAACACCAGGTGTTCACTCTCATTCAGCTCCTTCTGGAAAACCTCCAGGGTGTGAACCTGAATGCAGATAGAGACACCTGTCAGTCATTAAGCTGTAAAGTATCTAACTTAAACCCCCGTACATGGTCTTTACTTAGAAATACTTGATGAGATCACTTAACATGTCTGCATCAGTAATTTAACATAATAAATAGGACAATATTGATCCAGATGACACAAGTTAAAACAGGAAGAAAGATCATGACTCTGAGATAAATATTCCATTCGATCTTGCTTGAAAGGTTTTATATTGATTTAATATGAAATGATTTAACCTGCCTAGTGTCTGGCCATTACATAATCTAGGTGAAACAATTAGTCAATTAATTGATTACTCAACTGAAAGAAAATGAATCGGCAACAATTTTGAACATTAATTTATCATTTAAGTCACTAATCAAGCAAAAATGCCAAATACTATCTTAGAACACTATCTAGAATTTGCTGCTTTTTTTCTGTTTTGTATTTAGAAATTTAAAATCTTTTGTTTTTGAGCTGCTGGTCATACACAACAAACAACCGGAAAACATCAAAAGAGAGGCTCTGGGAAACTGTGACAGGCATTTTACACTATTTTCTGACATTTTGCATGATGAAAATAATCATTAGTGTAGCTCTAATCTAACCAGGTCATCTCCTCTGTATATGCGAAAATTGAACCATAAGTATGAAATATGAACTTGTATTGTAGTTGGGTTTTTGTGCGGACAGGAAATGTGTAAGCACACAGTCAGAGACACCACCCTGAAGAGCTGCAGAACTTGTGTCACAAACTATGTCTAGTACCAGGGTGATGGGATATAAAAAATGTACAGCCACTAACACAACACTAAATTCTGCCCCAAACAAAGGGCCATCGCTCCATCTGGTGTTTATTCTCAGTCTGGTACCTGGAAGTGCCTTTCAGGTTCTGAAAGGGCTCGGTCTCTTCCAACAGCATCTGCGGCAGCGGCCAGCTTCTTGACAACCACATTCTTCTGACGCAAGAGACCCACCAGCCGCTTGCAGTTGCTGGCCACCCAGCTGTGCCCCTGTGTGGCCCCCTTGCTCCGATAAAGCTTGATGGCATGCTGGGCCACCTGGTCCTTCTGCAGCACAGCAAGTGCCCCAGCCAGGCCAAGGCACAGCAGCCAACATACAACCTGCATCCAAACCTCTACTTCTGTCTTCACCAGCGTTTGGAGAAAAAAACCTGGGAATGGGAAAAGAGAGAACAAGAGCAAATGAAAAGCTGTTGTTGCTGTTGTCCAAAACCAATCAAAAACACATCAGTGAGCTACACTCTTGCACTGTGTGAGTTGATACAGTGTCCTGAGGCCTCAACAATTGACTAGCTAAAAATAGTCACCAACAAATACACTATTTACTCCTGTTTGAGTCATGTTTGTGAAAACTACAGCTCCCAGCTGTTCTAGAAAAGTATTTAGCTTTTAAAAAACATATTCATATATTTGTAAAATGTATTTCTTGAGTATGAATGAATAGGCATGGGACGATGTGATTTTTCTTTCTTGTGCCATCTCAAGAGAGGGTTTAATCTTAAGGCTGGGTGTGGTTACAGTTGAACAGCTTAAACAACAGCTGTGTTTACACACCTGTGGTCTGTCCTTCTGGCTGCTGTGAGTGGCTAAAAGCACTTGTAGAGCTGTGTTATATGCATGTGGTTTGACTGAGCATGTCACATGTATAGATTCCTGTAGTGCTTACTATTCTGCCTACACCTAATGTAACACAGCATTTCTATCTACACTAAGTCTCAGAACAGTTTCAATTACAGAAACTGCTTCGCTGTCAACAGCGTGCATCATGTGCTTGCTTTACACATTAATTTTATTACACCAGCAAAACGACTGAATGCATTCAACTTACAGCCAAGCTGGTCCGCACCTTTGTGAGCATGAGGCAAACCGAGCGACGTTAACTTTGCAAACTCCTCCTCTGTCCTCCTTCCTACAACTGGACTGCAGCCACTCCGCTACTGTTGCTAGAAATCAATAGCACCACTGTTCGGTGCTTGGCTGCTGAAAAGAACAAGCATACACAGAAATGACCTCAGTTCCTTCAATTTAAAAAAGGTATTAAACATATTTCAACCTTTTAAATTAGAAGGCAGGCACAATTAAACTGAATAACAAAAACTCTATGTTTAATTTAAACAACTCTCCTTAAATTTTCTTTTATTTCTTGTCACCTTTAACAGGCCGCTCTGTGGCTATAGGACTGCAATCATTAATCAATTAATTGATCATAGAAAATTAACAGAAACTATTTGGATAATTGATTAACTGTTCAATCCGTTTTTCGCCTACTGATAAAACAAGACATTTAATGACGTAAGATTGGGCTCAATTATATTGTAATGGGCCTTTATCACTGTTTACTAATGTTTTATGGACTTGATTAATCAAAGAAAATTAGAGCTGCAATAATTGGTTGATTAATCAATAAGTCGATCAAGAGAAAATTAATTAATTTGATAATGAAATAAGCATTTTAGTATTTATTTCATGCAGAAATGTCAAACACTTGCTGTTTCTACCTTCTGAATTAAGTGCTGGTTGTAGCAAAAAAGCATTTCTCTCTGAAATGTAGTGGTGTAGAAGTACAAAGTGCCATTAATGACAATAATCAGATATAGTACAAACTGTTATTAAGTACAGTACTTTAAATATACTCTCCAGCACTGCTCTGCTCTGAGGTTTTGACTGGTTGTCATTTTTGATCACCTAAAGCCTAAAGGTTGTAAATCACAAGCACAAAACAAAACTTGTAAATGCAGCGTAAACAGGAAAAAACCTACAATGAAAATCAAAGAAATCATGACAGCCAAGAGTAACATCACCCAAAGCTGAACACACACCCCAGACAAACCCGGAAATAATTCACTTGTTCAGTATCCCAAAGTCATATTGCTCAATTCTTTTCACTGATCATATCAATGCAAACAGATAAAAGATAATAAATAGAGGAAAAAGGCTGGGACTACCTGCGAAATATGTGAACTGTCCTGGCTCTTTACTCCACTCCACGACTGAAGAAGAGGCAGAAGAAGACGGGAACAATCATGTTGTTGTGCCGCCGCAGCAGCAGCACCACCACCACCACCGACACCCCTCCTCCCCTGCCACATAGCTGAAGTCGATGCAGGCGTTTACCGGTTCACTTGGCGACTAACTTCGTGTTTACTCCGACCTCCGGCCGTCGTTAGCATTATCCGTGCTAGCAGAGCGGAGGCTAACGTTACTACGCCCAGGTAAGCACGACTGGTGTCGATGAAATTTCCTTTTGGAGTTCAGTTTCAGTGTGTGTATATGTGTGTATAAAGTTCAATCTGCTTTCTTGCCTGGAGCTTAAAGTAAAGCAAAGTTAGTCCTCAAATTCCTCCGAGCTGTCACACACACACACACACACGTACACACAAACACACAAACACACAGTGCTAAAATAACACAACGATACAGCTAACACAACTTCGCTAACGTTAGCAAAGAAACACTCCGTTTACGTTCACAGTTTCTCATGGAGACTTGTCATAATGAAACATTAACACAAACCGCAGCTAAAACTGAACAACTGTTGCTTTGTTTTTTTCTGACCATAATCGCGTCGATGTAATTTAGATCCATCTTCAGATTACTTCCTAAACATGTTTATCAGATTTGATATGGGAGTTGTAGTTTTCAGATGTTATGTTTTTCCGCTCGACTGTGTCAAGTGCATTTAAATTTTGACAGCTGTTCTCAGGTTAATTTTACTTTTACACATCAAAGAAGTTGTTTAACACTATAAGGATTGTTTTAAATGACAACAATGCAATTTAAACTTGTCCAACACTTATTTTTCTTGCAGTAAACCTTTATTTATGGTGTGTTGATGCGAAGTAAGTTATACTAGACCTTTTTTTAACGTAGGTGTGTCTCAGTGGAGGCATGTTAATAATAATAAAGTACGTATTTTTGCCGAAACAGTTGTCTCCTAATGCAGATAGCTATTACGCTAAATATATCCTTGACTTAGGGCCTGTGAGAGTGCAGAGCCACAGAACTACAATTCCCATGAACACAGCGCCCTTACAGTAGCGCATTCTTTTCGCGCGTGCGCACCACGGGAAATTGGATATCAAGTTGGGCAAAACAGCGGGTGATAAAATGGTAGGTAAGATTAAAAATGAGAAACCGGGACAGTTCTTTAGCCCCGTTAAACAAGTCTGAAAACCGGTAACGGTTGTCATTTAACGTTATGGCGACACACCGACATCGGGGATCGGAGTGTCCTCAGCCAAGTGTCGCATTGTCAGGGTGATGTGTGTCGGGACTGTGAGGGAGATGGAAGGTCAGTTGCTGGTATTTTGAGAGACCCGGACACTTGCAGCACGTACCTTTCCCTTTTTGGTAGCTCGCCTATGCTGTTGCCCCGGGTCAGGAGAGAGCCTGCAGGATCAAACGCCCCCCCCCCCCTTCTCAGGAAAACTGGGTCGCCAAACACTGGCCTGTCACCGTTATTGCTGTTTGATCATCGGGTGGGTCAGGTTCGCAGCTCTGCAAAGACGTGCTATCTTCTCGATGACCGTCAGATTAAATTAACACGTCGCGGTATTTTTGTGAACTAACGGAACCTTGTGGAACTGACAGTGGTTTCGTTTCTCTTTATTCACTTGTACTAATGTATATGCTGTTGCACGCAAGGTATGAGTCTTACTTTTTTAATTCACCGTCATGGCACGTGTTATTTAGGCATAATCCACATGCATTTTTGTATACAGATTAATTAGAGGAGCTAGTTTGCAACCAGGAGACTTCAATGGAAACTGAAGCCTTGCACTCTTATTCAAATGTTCAAAAAGTTTGTGTCAGTGTTGATGTGCAGCCTCAGCTCCACATGCATGTCTCTGGTTCCCATTTACCCAAGGCTGGATAACTTGTCCTAGGGCCCCAGAACCTGATGGGGTCTTGCCCCATAGTTGTCTGTAATGAGCAATTTCATTTATGGTGATATGATTATTTGCCAATTTGTTTCGTAACATGTACTACTAAAGAACAATAAAAAGTAAAAAAAAAAAAAAAAAAACGAAGGATTCAGCACTTTTACATTTTCTTGAGGCCATGTGTTGAAATCTTGTGTGGGCCTGTGTCTGTGTGTGTATTTGTGTGGAGGCTTAATAGGGGCCCACAGCTTTTTTTTGCCCTCACAGGTTACTCCAGCCCTGTATTTACCTGTGTGTGTGTTCTTGCTCCACAGCACAAGTTGAAGTCATCGCAGAAGGACAAGGTTCGGCAGTTCATGTCCTTCACGCAGGCCGGGGAGAGGACAGCCGTGTACTGCCTGACGCAGAATGACTGGAAACTAGAAGTCGCAACAGACAACTACTTCCAAAACCCAGACCTCTACTACAAAGAATCCATGAAAACCTCAGTGGATCGCAAGAAGCTGGAGCAGCTCTACAACAGATACAAAGGTAAGTGTTTCAAAACTAATGTTAACATCAGCACAGTCTACTTTGTCGTGTCTGTTACACTTGTCCATTGTTTTGCTCACTTTTCTTTGCAGACCCCCAGGATGAGAATAAGATAGGCATTGATGGGATCCAGCAATTCTGTGATGACCTGACCCTGGACCCAGCTAGCATGAGCATACTTGTGGTGGCGTGGAAGTTCAGGGCGGCCACACAGTGCGAGTTCAGCAGAAAGGAGTTCCTGGATGGCATGTCTGAGCTAGGGTGAGCAACAGTAGTTAAAAAAACAGACATTATTGACATTTATTAAGGTGTGTACACAAAATAGTAAGAAGCTGTAAAGGTTTTGTGTATAACTGTCTGCTTGTTTCTGTTGGGAAAAAATACCTAATCTCAAATTTTTTAACATTTTCTGTTAAATGAATCCTACAAAAATGTGAAATGTGTGACATACAAACGTACTTGGTTAGAAACCTCAGATTCTCAGGGTCATTTTCTAAGAGCAGTTCACTACTACTCACAATAACAGGATTATGGCAGTCTGATGTGTTGTCTGTTTGTCCTCAATGTCTCCTCCAGCTGTGACAGTCCTGAAAAACTCAAGGCAATCCTTCCCAGACTAGAGCAGGAGCTGAAAGACACAGGGAAGTTCAAAGACTTCTACCAGTTTACCTTCAATTTTGCCAAGAACCCTGGCCAGAAAGGTTTAGGTAAACCAAAGAACTGAGCATGTGGGACGGCCTTTTGGCTTTTACAGATGTTCAGCAACAAAAATATGCTGCCATTTTCAATGGTTCCCTTGTATTTTTATCAAACATATAAAATATCCCATCTTAAAGTTTCTTTACTTTATACCCTTAGACCTAGAGATGGCTGTGGCTTACTGGAATCTAGTTCTCACAGGGCGCTTCAAGTTCTTGGATCTCTGGAACAGGTTCCTGCTGGTAAGTGTGGGAATACTTGTTAGATCTGCAATGAGGTTTTGTTTTCTCCATGACATTTTAAGTATCTTTCGTCCACCTCATCCTCGTCCACAATCAATTTACATAAACTTCAACCCCAAAAATTACCACAGAGTTCAAGCAACACCTCTCTGACAGTGTCAACAACAACCATAATAACTTTCATAAAGGTAGTATGTATTATAATGCCATACTTTTCCTGTCACTGCGTCGCATTCAGGAGCATCACAAGCGGTCAATTCCCAAGGACACATGGAACCTCCTCTTGGACTTTGGCAACATGATTGCAGACGACATGTCCAACTATGACGAGGAAGGTGAGCTTATGAAAGACCTCAGGATGAAGACAATCTATGATGAAAGCGCATCAGTGGTCACATTAAAATGCAATCTGATAATTCAGATAATCCTGATTATGTCAGACAATAGCAAACGTTATGTTAATACCTGACACTGATTCACTCAATCAAAGTGACCTGACATGAAGGTGATCTCTAATATGTTAAACTGATATCAGCTTGACTTGGTCTCTCATTTGGATTTAGTTGTGTCACATATTATTGAGGACATTGTAGAGTAAGTGAATGTAATCAAAGTAAATGATCTGCAGTGAAATGCTTTACTTAAGCTGTCATGGTGGAACAGTAACTTATGTCTGTGTTCACATAAACAAGTACATAATTTTCACTGGAGATGTTTGGGACATTGCAACACACAAGCTTCCCATACCTTCATGGTGGAGGTTGTTGGTGCTGCAGATGCTAGCTGTTTTTAATTTGCAGATAATTCAACTAAAAAGATCCTGGAACTGATCATCAGTCAAAGGTAATGCAGTAGAAGACAGTGTTCTATCTTGTTTTAAAGAAGGAAATAAAACGTAGTTTACTGACTTAAAAGGTTCATCATTGACACATGAAATGGTAGTTTGATTTTTTTTTGTAAAGTTTTTGTATTCATCATCATAATATAAAAAAGTATAAGGCCTCTACCAGGTAAATTATTGGTGATTATTTATGTGGCTATATTTGTATTATGACAGTATTTTTAATCTTGGAAAGCATTCAAACTCAGTTTAATCATAATTTATTTGCTAGATGAGATCAGTTTATATAAATGAAGAAAATAACATTTACTTGTACATACTTTTTGTTCGCTTGTTGTGATCTCTTCAGAAACCAAACCAACACCCCAGTACAAAAACAGTATTGCTGAAAGCACACCTTCGTTCTTTTTTGTTGTTTTCGTGTGCTATATTCCGAGGAAGAACCACAGTAGAATAGAATCGACCTCAGGGCAGCAGGGGTCGTCTGTGAATGATTGGGGATATGGACACTGCTTTGATGAATTAAGTCACCGTATTAGATCACATCTAGATATAACTAATATCCTGTTTTTTCCTCTCTCCTCAGGGGCATGGCCTGTCCTCATAGATGACTTTGTGGAGTTCGCCCGGCCGATTGTGACGGGGAGTAAACGCAACATGACATAGTGTTTGTCCCAGCTTCATGCAGCGGATGGAGTTTGTTTCTCTTCCAATTTTCTTTCCTTTTTTTTTTTTTTTTTTTTTTTTTTTTTTTTTTTTTTTTTGAATGAGAATTTTTATACAAATGAGCCAAAAAGAGACTACTTCTCAATAAGCCTGTCTGCAGCTTGTTGTTAAGATTCTTCTTCCAACTGCATAAGATGCCTTGGTTGGGCAGTGACCTGGAAAACCAGCTCAAAGAGGAAAGCAGGAGGGAAATCAACAGGAGAGAGATGATGATGATTTTTGTTGTTTTTTTTTGCTGGCAAGGACAGACTTTGTAATTGCAATATAAAAAATAATGGGTACCCTAAAACTCATGGGCAAATCACCAATGGGTGTGGCTTTGAACTGCTGCTGTGGACTTGGCTCACTAACCTGCACTCTTGGCACAATGAGGAGTGACAGTAAGAGTGAGCTTTCAGCACATGCAGAGGATTAAGTTATAGATGCAGTAGGATGTGGCCTCTTTGTCAATTGTGAATGGAACCGTGGGTTGAAATCTGCATGTTTTTTGTCAGCTGGGTGTGAAGCAGTGCCATGGATTCTGAGGAGGAAAAAAAGTGATCTACATTATTTTCACCTAGATTGCGAATGTGTAGCTCTCTAACAATCATTGAGAGTGGAGAAAATGCGTGCTTGCTTGTTATTGTATGTTTGTATGAGACTGAGTGTGCGTGTGTTTTGGTGGGGGGGAGGGGGGTTAAACATATTGCCTCTTTTACAATACAATGCTAAATATTTTCATTTGGTTTTATTTTATTAATATAAGAAGTGAAGCGACAGTGAAAAGGTTCGGATCCACACTTTGTATTCAGACAGAGTTGGACAGAGCAGCATGCTTTTTGAGCTCAGCACCAGCAAAATCGCTACCATTACAGTTGTAAAATACTGTACTCATAGAAATAACAATAGATTCAATTTTAGAAGAACAAAAATGTATATCTGAGAAAACAGGTGATGACATTTATAATCATTGATTTGAACATAAGCATTTACAGTAGGAGCCTCATTTTTAAAATGCTGTTGCGTTACATTTGTTAGTTTTAGTTTCTTTAGCTTTGCAGTGTGTCAACTGCTGTACACAAAGAGAAACTGACTGGCACATTGACTGTTTTTTTTTTTTTATTATTATCCAGGTGATTATTACTTGCCAACTCTGCAAACTGCACTGAATTACACTTTTGCTGTTGTTTTAGGATTTTATTTTATTTTTTGTATCAGGCAGCACTGTATACAGCTACAGAGCTACTGAGTTTACGTGACAGTAGATTTCACTTACACACTTTTCAAATGAACATCTACATCCCAGCTAAGAGTATTTTAACTGTTTGTTTACACTGCTTGAGGTGTTAGTCTGTTGCTTTTCATGTATTAGCAACTGTAGGGCAATGGTGGCATGTTAAAGTACCACAGAACTACTTAAGATTGTGCTGCCATCTATGGGTGACTGTGCAGTATAGTATTTCTCAATGTACTATAGTTCAGTGCTAGATAGATGTGGTCACAAATATATGAGAAGACCTGACCCAATCCAGCTGCAAGGATAGACATGATCAAAAGACTTGAGCCTTTTAACCCATACAGGTCAGCGCAGCAATGCTTTCCCACCATATAAGATTTATTGTTGCTCTGTAAGTGTAACTATAAACACTAAGCAACTCTGTTTGTGCTGAATGCATCCCCATTCTTGGCTAAAGAGTGTGACAGAAGGTAGAGCTCAGGTACCTGTCGGCTGGCAACAGGCGGCCTCTTATACTTACATCAGTGTTAGCCATGCTTTCTGTTCTAAAGAGTGACGAGCTACGCTGATCTTGTTCTGCCAATTCTTGTTGTCACCATGATAAAACCTTTGCCATGTGAAATAAGGATGGATTATTTCCCTCTCAATGGCTAACTACAGGGGAAATAATGATCTTTTATTAGGTATTATTAAGTTGACAAACTTTCTTCTTATATTTATGTAAACATAAGTTAGTAATATACTATGGTGGTGTTCATGAAAGTGGACTTGAGGCAAATCAGGATGGAAGTTGATCACGATTTCTGTCCCAGAATAAATGCAGATGAGTGGCAAAGAAATCAGCTTCATGATGACTGTAAAACAGTGCAGGAGCTGGTAAATGTGTCATGTTGTTCATCTTTGTAGCTAAACAAGGTAGATATGTGTTGGTTCAATGATATATACGAACTGTCAGTACTGTTAAAGTTGTGTGCAAACCCATCTATGGTGAAGAAAGCGAGATAGTGTGAAAGCTTTTCCCAGTCGATTGTTGTTTGACTGTACGATCTGACGTCGTCTGTGGTTCACAAGCAAGAAAATGTGACATCTGTCAGTATTTAGTACGCTAATATGGTACATTTGAGACATTTTTTATTTGTCAAGTGTGTGGTCAACTGTTTCTAGCCATGCAGATCATTCTTATCAAAACAGTATTATTTCTCCCGGCAAGAAAACAGGTATTTACAGAATTTTATGTTTTGTCACAGAAGTGTACCATAACATTGTTTTCTTTAAAAAAAAAAAAAAAAAAAAAAGTTGTTAATAAAGCATGATGTTTTTAACAGTCTTGTAAAAGATGTACCTCTGTCTACCAAGTACAGCAGTTGACAATATGTTGTTTTGTCAGTAATGAATTGACCTGCCAGATGGTTTAAGATATTGAATGCAAATGTGTTGTGTTGTGCTGAAATCAGTATCCTGACATCAATTATTTTATGAACTCAGTATGAATCACAACATGGCAAATGTTTGCAAGATTGGAGGTGAAATATACAGCTTGATCTTGAGTGCGGGAACCTGTGTGTGATGTGTTTCATCAAACGAAACTCTTCAATCATCTAAAAACAAGGACTTCAGCAACTCTTTTTGTTAGTTTTTATTTACTTTTGAATAATGACTTTGGTTTGGATATCAGTATTTTGTAAAACTGTTCTGATACCACTAAAAGTTCAAAATGATAATATTGAGTTTGTGTTACTATACGATTCTCTATGCAGAAGTTGTTCATGCTCAATGAAGGCCGAGGAGCCAGCAGGTTTTTATCCAGGCAAAACACAGGCTGATTTCTGAAATATGCACATTAACTAATGTTGGCAGTGACTGGAACAAAACAAAATCTCAATATTCCTGCTGAGAGCCGCTGTGTGTGTTTGAGAGTGTAGGTAAAGTGTCAGCTTGGTAACAGTTGTCCCTTATCAGGTTGCATTCCTGTTGCATATCATCATCATTATTGACTCTTCTGGAGATGCCTTGTCTACAGTTACTCTGAGTATGATTAGTTCTACAGTCACCAACAGCGAAATGGACAAGAAAGGTGTTTTAAAGGGTCGGGAATAACAGATCTGTGTCATTTGATGACTCAGGGACTCAAAAAGGGGTAAATTCATGGCACTGGGTGAAGATGAGGATTAAAGAAAGTGAAAGGGATATGAACTCTTGGATACAATGCACATAACTGGAAAGTAGATTAGTTGATGGCAAGGCAGGGGATGATTCATAAAAAAGTTTAAAATAGTGACGTAAGGATTAGAGGGGCTCATGGAGTGGGTGGGGGGGCATCAGTTGGGATGATGCTCCATTCTTACCCTCGTCCCATGGGGTGGGCTGGGATGTCAACAAGGTCCAGCACCAGCTGACAAGCTTGCACTCCAGCCCAACAACACATTAGCATCTCTTCTAGTGCGCCCAGCCCCCTATTAGCCCTTCACATCCAGCCATCCAGCTTTAAAGCGTTGGGGACTTGGGGATTGCCTTTTTAGGAGACACCTGATCACAGCTGAACTCACCGCCGCCCAACACAAAGAAGCTGTGGCTGATAACGTGATGCTTTTGTGTGTGTGTGTGTTAGTATGCGTGTCCACCCTTGATATTGAGTGCGAGGTGAGGAACTAGAAGAGAGCCCCGAGGGTGGGAAGGTGGTCGAGCTATTATGTAGAAGAGACAGAGGTCTGTGGTTCCACATCGAGTGGATATCTTACTTGTGAGAGCTGGAGAGGCTGTTTGAACTTCCTCAGGATGTTTTGGGGCAAGACAGTTTGTACTGTTTTCACTGTTCTATGACCATGAGTCTGCTCAGTTGGTGAAGAAGACTTTCGGCTGAAAGGAGTTCGATTGGCATTTGTTTGTGCTAGGAGCCATCTAAAGCCCAAGAGAAGTGCGACGGCTTCATTCAAGAGAAGATCGTGATTTCGTGATTAGCTGGGTGAGCCAACGTGAGCAGAGCCCAGTGTCATGGAGAAATTCAAGGCAGCCATGGTTCTGGGTGCTGCTGGTGATGCCTTGGGTTACAGAAAGGGCCGCTGGGAAGGCTTCACCTCAGGCAAGAAGATCCAGGAGGAACTAGCCTCTCTGGGGGGACTGGGAGCTCTAAAACTGGACCCTGATAACTGGCCCCTGAGTGATGCAACGCTGATGCACATGACCACAGCAGAAGCACTTATCACAGGTACGTTTAGGATTGGTCTCATGAAGAATGTCAAAGAGGATTTATGAAATGACATTTAGAAAGTAAAAGCACAAACTAAGTTGCTTCTTTCTTCTGTTTTAAAATGTTGTGTCAAAATTTCACATATCTTATTTCTACATATACAACTACACATAAAACAAAAACCTCTTTCTTTTTTTTATCTGTTCAGTAATTTATAAACATGCCCTTATATGTCCCTAAAATATAGACACACAGGTATTTAATCATTCTACATTTGGAAGGACCAGAATAGCTTCATCTATACAGTCAATGGAAGCTGCTAATCACTTCCTGGCAGACAAAACCTGAATGACAAAACCCACTGAGATACTCATAATCCACCCTTGCAACTCGGATATCAAAGACAAAATCTGAGTAGAAACCTTAATGTGAATTCCCACAGCCACAAGCCGTGTCATGCCATCAACAATGGCCAAGAGTTGCCAGGACAGAAGAGTCTAAAATAGACTACTTTGGAAAACCTGAGCTATCCTTTACTGAACAAAGGCAGGTCAGACTCCTCCATAATCTGCCGGTATCATGTTTGGGTGCAGTTGCAGCTCAAAGCCAATGACAGTGGTCCCAAGTAATGGCGATGACATCTTTTGAGATTAGGAAGCCCTATTTAGCCACACTGATGCATGCCTGCAAACACACACACCAGCCAGACAAAAACGTATGGAGTGGAATGAATGGTGTTAATTTAAACACCATATTCAACACTGACATGGCTCTGTCAATCTTCTTTACCAGCACACAGAAGTGTTACAGCAGAAACAAAAACAAATGGACTCCTCTGTTAACAGGCATTTTCTAATGGTTCAATTATTAGTCACCTGAAGCAAAAATTAAAAACTTAAATTAAACCACAAACACACTATTTTCTCAACTACCTCTTTACACGCATTCATTGACAACTTTAGGTCTGTCCTGCCTCACCCTCTGTGTAACATAATCTGAACCACAGTCCAGTCTAGATTGGCAAAGTTCCTGTCTTTCATCAAAGTCCTAGACCACTAACTTGGGTGATGCCTCTTTGTCAACTGTCTCTCACACACACACACACACACACACACACACACACATAAACAAATTCTAGCAGGATGGCTGGGGGCCTGCTCGTGGATCCCAGTTGACCTCATGGTGTGTAGAAGTGACTCCACTCGCCCCGCAAGCATGCTGGCCCTAATCTATGGTGTGGCAGACTGAGGCTAAACTTAGCCCTCCACAGCAACACTCATCTTGCCTTGCATGCCAGTCATGAATGACTCTCAGTCACTGTGTGTGTGTGTGTGTATGTGTATGTGTGTCCAGATTACTGGTGTCTGGAGGACCTATACCGGGAGCTGGTGCGTTTGTATGTTGAAGCCATGGTGTCTCTCCAGGGCAGAGCCCCTGATCCTGCCACAGTGGAGGGCTGTGTTCACCTCAAACCTCACAACTTCCTGCTTGCCTGGCATACACCCTTCAATGAAAAAGGTCACTGGAGATTTTATATATTTTTACAAAGTTTGTGAGTCCAACATAACTGCAGTATATGAAATGTGTGCACATGCATTTATGTCCAGGGTCTGGGTTTGGGGCAGCTGCCAAGGCCATGTGTGTGGGTATGAGATACTGGCAGCCTGAGAGACTAGACAACCTGGTGGAAGTCAGCATTGAGATCGGCAGAATGACACACAACCATCCCACAGGTGACTCCCTAACCTATTCTAACAAATCTAGCAACTTTAGGTTGATTATTGTTTTGCTGATAAACTTTTGACTTCAAGATCATTGATTTAAAACTTAGCTGTTGGGTGAGTTTGAGATGTCAGTGGACAGAATTGGCGTAGTGACTTGTGGTGTCACTCACTTTGCTTCAGGCTTCCTCGGCTCCCTGACAACAGCACTGTTTGCGTCCTTTGCGATCCAGGGGAAACCTCTTGTGGCTTGGGGCCGCGAGCTCATGAAGGTCATCCCTCGCGCTGAGGAGTACTGCAAGAAGACCATACGACACATGGCGGGTTAGACTATGTTACTGTCTGTGTTAATTTACATGAAGTACATTATCTTGCTGCTTGGTTGATTAACCCGAGTCAATTAAAGCTTCTATGTAAAACACATACAAATAGTAATATCAATAGGTGTATGCACGTGTGTCTGAGGGAGCATGACTATCAGCTAATTCTGTGTGTGATTTTGTATTCCTGTGCAGAGTATCAGGAAAACTGGTTCTATTTTGAGGCCAAGTGGCAGTTTTACCTTGAGGAGAGAGAGATAGACAAGGAAGGACAGAACAAACCTTTGTTCACTGATCGCTATGATGCTGAAGAGACAGACAAGGTAAGTCCTGCTTTCCTGACTCACCAAACAAAAAAAAAACAAATGTAAGTCCACCTTCATATTTTCATTCAAACAGTGCACTTCTCTCCTGTCTTGCTTCCTTGTCCATACAGATGTACAAACGCTGGAGTTCAGAGGGCTGTGCTGGCCGCAGAGGTCACGATGCCCCCATGATAGCCTACGATGCCCTTCTGGCTGCAGGGAGTGACTGGACTGAACTGTGTAAACGAGCCATGTTCCATGGAGGTGAGAACTATGCCATTTTGCACCATTTTGCATTTTGAAAGATGTTTCAAAAGACAAACTTCACACATGCCATGCTCACTGTTGACTTCTGTGAAAACACTGTGTTGTTTTAGGTGAGAGTGAAGCCACAGGCCTTATCGCAGGTTGTTTCTATGGCCTAATGCACGGCCTGAGCCAGGTACCCCCGGGCCTACACCAGGATTTGGACAAAAGAGAGCGCCTAGAGGAGCTGGGAGAGGCACTGTACAAGGCAGCATCTGCAGAGAAATGCATAGACAAGTAATCCTGACCTTCACTGGCCTGAACCCTACTGGCTATCAGCGGAACTGCACATGACTCTAAAACTGCTTCTCGCTGTCCCACACTACCCTCTAGTCCTGTCTCAGTTGGCTAAGAAGCTTCCTTTTCTCTTCTCACCTATCTTGCCCTCTTCTCCTTGATTTTGCTGTCCACTATCCACAGATCTGACACGAGCGCTTTCTGCTAGATTATTTCTCTGTTCCAACATCTGGAATCAGTTTATGGCAGGGGATATGACTTTAAGGCCAATGCTCCAATGTCTCCCGGAAAACAAAACTCTTTTGCCTTTATACAATTTAGTTAACTAAGAGGATAATTTCCTTCTCTGACATTTTCCTTCTCCAAAGCTAACCTGTATTAACATTAAGCTCAAAGTTATTTTTTTATCGTGGAATAATTCCTTAAAATCTGCATAAAATTTTGTGCAAATATCATCTACTGTGGGTAGTAGCCTAATTGATTTAAAAGTCTCAACAGGAGGCTCAGCATACCTGATTTCCTGCTATTGCCTCATAAATGAATAGTTTTCGATTTGGATTCAACCTATCCTTCGTATCAGTGCATGTGAAATTTGGTTGAAATTATGAAATGATTTTAACTTTTATGCATAACATTAGAATAGTAATTATATTTTCTCATACTCTTTATTATATTATTTGCACTGGGATGCTCTACAGGTACAGTGTAACATTGTGAAAGCACCATTACATGGTGAATATTAATATGATATGACAATTAAAATGGACTATATATCATGCATGAAGTGCCTCTCATGAAGTGTCTCTTTATCTTAACCGCATCATTTATTTTGATGGAGAGCGTCTTAATTTTTGACCGGATTTCTTCGTCTTGTTGCACAACTGTCTCTACAATCCCTTGAACTAATCACCTGTAACAAGTTCACGCTGCTAGAACACCTCACTTCAAGTACCATACTTTGCTGCATGGTTGGGATGACTTCTGGTTTATCCAATTCAAGTAGAAGTACTGTTTATTGACTCAAAGATCACAGGGGTGGAAGAATAATAGGTAAAAGTTAAAACTGTTTCTTTGGAGATTACTCCAAGTTACAGTGACATATGGTCACAGTGAAAGGTCAAATTCACTATGCTCCAAAAACTAATCCCTGTCCAGTTCAGTGATGTTCATTTCTCAGAGACTGACTTATATGGGTTAAAAGAGATAGCCAACCTTAATTGAATATTCCCCCATTTAACAGGTGTAACAGGTGGGTTTAAGCAAGAGTTACCCCCAAATTCTTGTTCATGATGGTGCTATCAATTTCAGAAAAAGAAACTTGGCTGCAGATGGCTACAGGGATTAAGTTTTGCATGTCCTCTTCTCCGTAGACCAGATTCTTGGAACACCAGTATCGGCCCTGATTCCAGTATGTTGAGGAAGTTGGTTAGAGATCGTAACTGCCGTCCAGTGCTCCGAGGGATTCTCGAGAGTCTCCTGCATTACCTAACACAGCATCTGCCCAAGTGGTCAACGGGAAACAGAATCCTGGAGAAGCCAGGGTCTGGTATTGGAGCAGAAAGAAACACAAGAAACATAGATTGTCCTGATCAGAGAACTGAAACTTCAATGAAGCAGACTCAACTTCAGACAAGTTGCACTATGGTTCAGCTCCCTGAGGAGCATCAAATGACACAGGGAAAAACTGCTGAGACTAGTTCCAAGATTCTTGAAAAATGCTGGTTGGATCCACAAAAAGACAGATTGCCGTGCAAGTATGGAGAAAATCATAGTGCAGAAGATTTAATTCCCCGGCGCCTTACCACATTCCAGCTCCTCCAATCTAAGTTTTTAAGGTCCACGCCCAAACCTCCCGTCACTCACCAAAGGCAGGTAGGAACTCTATCCTTTGGCAGAGGTGTGGCAGGTAAGGTGAACCACAGCCAAAACAGTGAGCACGACATGCACAAGAAGGACCGAGCTAAAAGAGAACAAGGACTGAAGAGAGGAGGCAGTGTGAAGGATATGGTGGCCAAGTTTGCCATGGCTGAACAGAAAGAAAGGGGCCTGAATATGAAGAAGAAGAAACAGCCAATCAAACCGAAACTCATTGGGAGAGGGATCTTCTTGTCTTCCTTGATGGAGAAGTTTGAGACCATGGCCAATGTATGCAAGGGAAGTGACTTGAAATGTTCACATAAAAGGTCCCCTGGAGGAGTCAAGGTGACAAATAGTATAAAAGAGAAGGTAGCTTGTCATGAAAGAGACCAAACAATCCACAAACAAAACCAACACAAACAGATGAAAAGTAAATCTGTTGGTCAGCAATTGAAAAGAAATCAAATTACAAATGCACAGGAACAAAGACCAGAGCAGGCAGTAGACGTTTTGACAAAAGTAAACTCAAACCTGGAAGAAAAAGATAATTTGAAGGTGGAGCAAATGGGGGAAATGGGGGAAATGGGGCACCAGACTTCAGGTGAAAAGGTTGACAGTCATTGTTCATTAAAACATATGAATGGCCAAGCTAACAATAACAATGTTATGGGTTGGAGGTCAGGGGAATATGATGAAATTCAAACCTTAGTTGATGAAAGGTTAAAATATGGATGTCTAGAGCTGCTCTGTTTAACTTCTGTCACAGAGTGGTCACCACCAGAGCCATACAGGCTTTTTCCTCAGGTAGAGGTCCCATTGAACTGGCACATGGCAACCATAATGACCTGTTCTACTGTGTGGTCCACATGTGTAGATTCCTCTCCTAAACAATATCTGCAAGAAACCAAACCTGAGATTTCACAAAAGATACTAAATGTGAATAAAGACAGACCTCATGGAGCTCCACAATACTCTCACAGCGACTCATCTGTAGGTGAACCCTCCACTACAGTAACTAAAGATACTGTAAAACCCCAAATAGAGGGACTTTCTTCAGAAACAGGTCATGACTCCACGGAGAACAGAGCAGTGGAAGACTCAACAGTGACTATTCAAAGAAGGTTGCCCAAGTACGTCATCCCACGCGTTTATAGTCAACAAGGTCCTGATCAGACTAACTCCTCCTCTCAATCAGCACCAGAACGAGATACTATAGCGCCTTCGGTTGCAATTCCTCCATCACAATCTATGATGGCACAGATGACAATGACAATGGAAACCTTTCAAGATAATGATACATGCCCTCCTAATGACATCGCCCGTCATATAACAACAAAAAAGAAACCAACAGAGGCTAAACCACAAGAAAACGACAAGGATTGCAGGGAGGAAAAAGAAGATGTAACACAAGTGGACATAAAAGATACTAATATGCAACAAAGTTTTAGACTTTCTGAAGTCACTGCCAATAAGGCTGCATTTGAAGACAGTGAGACATTTTCTTTAACATTACCTGATATTAAACCTGAAAGAGACAAGCCAAAACAGAAGCAAAAGTATACAACAATCAACTATGGGGATCCATCAGTCAAACAAATATATAAACCCAAAATCATACGTTTTACTGACACCTTCACGTTTTAGGTTGGTTGGTGCCAATGGACGGACGCCAATGCACACTCTCAGATCTAGAGTCAGTGTTTGCTAGTCAAGCACTGTTTCCTTTCACATATACTGTACAAGGAATTTAAATCAAGATTTAGGTTACTCTCAGTGTACCTTTATACATCAGCAGACACAGTTGTAGAAAAAAAAAAAAACATGGTGGAAGCAACAAATAACACTGGTGTTTTTCCTTAAAGGTTGCAGCAAATGAGCACATGTGATCATCTACAAGCTAGTACAAAACTATGACTAACCCTTATCTTGTGTATTTGTCACAACATTGTTGCTGCAAAAATATTTTTCATTTGAATAGGCTTGTAATAAATGCCATTCAGCGTATTTGCATAGATAGTAACACTGATAACCTCCAAATGACCTACAACAGTTGGCTGGCCAAGAGCTTGTCATGGTTGAATTGCTGCAAACCGTACTGCCAACATAATTAGTGTTTTTTTCTGTACAAAAACCAGCATGCACAAATGAATCATCATCTTTTCTACTTGCAAGACTTAAAAGGGTTTAACACTGTAATCATAGTAGGCTACCAGAAATGGGGGATAAACAAGTAGTGCACAAACATTCACACTGCATTCACATGGCTGTGCAACAGAAGACTAGTTGGACTTAAAACAGCTTTTCATTTTGAAGCTGTAATACAATTTAATTCAGTAAGAATTTATGTTAATTCAATTGTTATTTGTCTGTTGCACACTGCTCAAGTTTGACTGTATACCTTATATCTCTAAATAATTTACATGCAAAGGAATCTTTAATGCAAGATTCCTTTTCTTTTTTCTTTTCTTTCCCTGTGACTATTGAGATACAACACAGTATTTTATTTGCATGAATGTAGCTTGTACATTTAAAAAAAAAAAAATAGATTAATCCAAACTATATTAGCACATGCACATGCTGCGTGATTTAATCATTATTGGAACAGTGCAATATGGTCATTTTAGTAGATTTGCTAACCATGTATTGAACTCCATTGTACTGTATAAGAACAACTTTAATATGATTTTCTTTACAAACTAACAATAAATCACTTTGTGGAGAACTGGCCAAATGGTCATAATGGTTGCAAAGTTGTTTACCAAGAAGGAAAAGGGTTTTGTTCATGATCTTCAATCCCCCACATGAATAAAGACATTCTTACACACTAGATGGACTAATTGGAGTTGATCTTTGAGATGACCTTTTGTATTTGTGGAACAGTGCCGAGAACACACTTAAACAGAATTGTAGTGTGTCTAAAAAGCATGTAGGGGCAACTGCTGAAAACAGTTGAATGGTCACACTGCAGTGCCAAACATGTCAGAGGCTGGAGGTTCATCCAATTTACTGTTCCAACCCTGCCTGCCAGCAGGATTACATCACTACAGAAATATGAGTCTTAATTTCGACTTAGTCTGGTATTTTCACAAGAGGATAAAACCTCAAGGCCTATGATCCATCATCTGTCTATCCCGAGGCTTATTCTGATGACAAGTATGGTGTTGTTATTGAGTGTCTATGTGTGTATGTAGGGCAGAAACGTATAAATCAAATTTTAAGTAATTTTATTTAGGCTGGGCTAAGCATGACTTTCTACAAATGTAGTGAATTTCTGTATAGTCACTTCTTTATACACACACCCACACCATTAATTATATTGGAGATTTGTGGTGATTACAGTTGGCTCTTTATGTCACTATAATCATTGTATTTTTTTAATTTACAACTAAAAGATGTAGTTATTTCTGACAGCAAACAAATCCAAAAAGGGCCACATCAAACAATACGTGAAACAGTTTCTCAGCTTGATTAATTGAGGTGTCCTTTACTTAGCCTCTTTTGAGTACAACTTACACTAATCACTTTTCTATCCCTAGGCCTACATGATTTTCCCTTTTCCAACTTTTTTAAAATAAGAAACTACTACAAGAAAGAGTCATCAGGAACAGCCTTAGTGTGAGTTTTGCAACAGTTCTGCCTTAAGCTGGATGACAGCATTGGGAGTATCTGCAGCTCTGCTCCAGATTTTCTCATTAGCTCATAATCAAATTGAAATCTGGTGACTTCATTTTGATGCTCACCACCTTTTCCAGTAAGACCAAGGTTTTTTCATTCTTACTTGTGCAAGACTTTTAAGTCATTTTAAATATACACGGTACACATATATGTTTTAATAATATTAGTTCAATGAAAAAAAAAATCATTAATTCATCATATGTTTCCCTAAAGATGTGAAACAGTGCAGATGCTGGGACAGAAAGAGCTAAAATAAACTGTGGAATTTGAGGGCCACATTTTTGAGTACATGCATTTATTTTCAAAAACCCTTGGCCTCATTTGCTATTATTATGATTATTTAGTATTATTGTTTCTCTCTGTTAAATGTGCAAACTTCCAATGATTTTCAAGGACAAAAACACCCATGCAGCAAATGTATTGAATCCAGGTATATTGTTATGGACCAGGAGAGGCTCGGGTTAACAGATGCCTGTATTTAC
Organism: Seriola lalandi dorsalis; assembly: GCF_002814215.2. Classification (NCBI taxonomy): domain Eukaryota; kingdom Metazoa; phylum Chordata; class Actinopteri; order Carangiformes; family Carangidae; genus Seriola; species Seriola lalandi. Next base: position 1,846,827 of record NW_019525288.1, read on the forward strand.
CTGTGCTACGTGACTGTGCTGAAGAGGGCGCGGCTACTTACCATTTTTGCTGCCTTCACGTGTTATCGGACATTCTACACCGTTAAGTGCAAATGGGGGACTCTAGGTTATGATGAGGGAGTTGCCAATGGCAGCTACATTGCAGGCTGTATCTGTGTAAACAGTTGACATTAATGTGTGCATATGTTATATACCAAAAGAATACTAAATATTTTTACAAAATGTTCTGAAACGCCTATTTTTTCTCACTGTTGCAGTTGCTTAGTGCCAAACAGGGATTGTTTTGTATTCTCATATACAGTCAATATACGAATAAGTTATGAATATGTATATCACTGAACATTAAAACTAGATGTTGTAAAATTAATCATTACTCAAAGTCCTTTATTTCCTCTGCTGTTGGCCTCTCAGTTTTTAATGCATTTATGCACAGTTTCATTACTTTTTGTATTTTTTTAGATTGTTAGATATGTTAATGTTATAGTTACATGTTGACGTTATTTATTAATGTATTTATTGCCAGTTTCACATACAGTATTTGAATGTATCTAGTTTTGTGTGTGTTCTGGTTAGAGAGCTGCATACAATTACTTTTGAGGTATAAATATAGTAGAATTGAAGTGAACTTAATTATAAACAGTTCACAGTGAAATGGTAGATATTCTAAGGCTAAGGCTAAGGCTAAGATAACTTGTTAGACTCAGGGTAAAGTAAGGTTATAGATAGGTTTTACCAACTTTAATACTTTATAGTTCCTGTTCAGATTTATTGTCATTTCCACATATATGCATGTAAACATACAGGGAAACAGGGGAAGTGTCATTCCTCATGGACCACAGAGTGAGCATTCTTACATCAAGCAGCAACAACTTGGCATGTTCGTAGATGGCTCATTTTACGATTTACTGTTTTATTGCTCATTACTGTAAAGATATGACTGGTGGCTTCAATACAATTTTAAAGTGACGCGTAGGTCATTGCAGTCCACGCAGTGCCTGTAAGTCTACGGTATTGTCTGTAGAGAGGGCTTGAGTTGAGTTGTGTTATAATGGGAATGGATATTGGGGGTTATCCTGAGTTATTTAAAATCATTTCAGGTCCACTTTTTTCTATCCAAGGCCTCGTGAATGCATCATAAGTCACATTTTGCCATTCCATGAGAGCTCTAAAGTAGGATGTTACGGGACTTATTTGAACACATCATTAGGTCTGATTGACGTGTGTGTCCCGGGGCAAACGTCACGAGTCCGAAATCCTCCATGGAGTAGTCCGGACAAGAGGAGTAGAAGTGACTTGAGTTATTTGGATTACACTGAGTAGAATTCACCTAGCTAGCCGTTATGTTTGTTTGTTGTGTTTAGAGCTATCAGACAGTTTCTTGCACTCCGAGGAGAGGGGGACTATCAGCAGCAGGTGCATGTGAATGGCGATAAAGCTCAGCAAACTCCACTATCTCCACACGGCTTGAACATCAGCGGATAAAATATTCGAGCCAAAACGAGTTCTTGGTTTGTGGAAACAGCTTAAGCATGCCTCTCACGGCTTCCCCTCTTCGAGAATAGCATGTTAATCCCAGTGTGGAAAAAAAAAAAGCAGCAGCGTGTCGTCCCGGAGAGCACGCAAACATGGAGAAAGTGAACGCTAACTTACCTCAACTTAAACTGTGACTTCGAGATTAATCTTTGTTGTAAATTTTTGCTCTGTTTTTGGAGAAAAAGAACACGGCGGATACATGGTGAGACTCTAGCACGGATTTTCAGGATATCACCGGAGCAGAAGAGGCGATGGAGAGGAATAACAAGGCGACTAACCGGACCCGCTCCACTGACGGTAGAGCTAAAGACAGAGTGGACAGGTAACGTTAGCTAACTTAACGTTGGGCTTTAACGTTTAACCCAGCCTGTTAAAACATTTAAAACCATATTTTATCTATTGTGGAAAGTCAACAGTACTTTAGTAACTTACGAGATAAGTAAATTCTGAAACAGGTGATTACTTTATTCCTGGAAGTTCCTGTAAACAGAAACGTTAGCTAACTACTTACGACCGTTACTCTAGCCGTTACAGCTACTTGTACGTGTTGTATTTCAACATATCTCGATAACGGTTGGAGGTTATTTGTAGTTTTTTCCCCCCAAAAAAGTAATTTTCAGTGGAATATCATTTGTTGGGATCATGGCTGGATTAATCTCCTTCAAGGGTCCTGGAGCAAAAAATGTTGTGGGCCCCCGTTGATCGCCTACTATAGATGGTAGTTTTATTGTTTCTTTTGGCACCAAAACCAACCAATGCTCTAGAGCTGAGATGAGAACTTCATCAGTCCATTAACTGGCTGCCATTGAATGAATTGCCACAAATCAAATTTGATAATTCATTATTGGGTTAAGCACAGTGTCAAAAATTCACTTGTCCCATCTTCTCAATTGTGAATATTTTCAAGTTTTCTATGATAGTTAACTTAGCATCTTTGGGTTTTTTTTTTTTACTGTTGGTCAGACAAAATGAAGTAATTTAAATATGTTAACTTGCACTTTGGGAAATAATGATAGACATTTTATTCACTGAACAATAAATTAATTATTAAAGAATATAACTCAGTTTGATAGTGAAAATAATTGAAGATGAAGGATGGGCGACTGGTCATAGCTGTACTTCAAGTGGTACACATTTCTAACAAATCTGTGAGTAATCAAATTATGTAGTCAGGAGTAGAGTAAACCTGGAGGTTCTGGGCCCCCTAAGTGTCTGGGTTCCCTGGGCAGGTGCCGACTTTGCCTGGTTGGCAATCCAACTTTGCTAGGATAATGCAAAATTATTGTACTCTGTTTACTCCGCACAGACTGCATTTCATAGGTCTCCTGAATAAATGGACTCAGGTGATGAATAATCTGATTTACAGAGTTGTACTTCTTCTTTAGGAGTTTTGCACTTGCCTGCTGTTGTATGGTCATTAGAAATTGGATAAATGATAATTCAAATAAAATTTTAGAATTTTCAAAATGTACCAATATAACTAACTAATGTTTGTGCATATAGGTAACAAAGCGGTTTATCTCAGATTACATTTATTGGATACTACTAATGCAGTCTGATACAACAGCTTTATAATAAATCCTCCTGTACAATGTTAGCTTTTTGTTGTTCTCTTAGCGTGGTGTTAATTTAATATAATGGACAATTTGGAAGCTGTAGTTTCTGGTTCTGTTGAATTTCAGTGGTGTTTCTGGTATTATAGACACATTAATATCATTAAGGACAGACTAGATAAAAACAATTCCAAGTATAACATTGTTTTCACCACTTTTATATTCATAAGGGTACACTAAATTTAAGAGACACCCTTCATAAAGTTTAATCAGCACCTCTCTAAAAGAAAACTGAACATTACAACCTTCATGAAGGTTAGATTATTACAGGGCAGTTGTATAAGACTGTTTATCAAGGTGAACTTAATAAACTGGCAACTGAGTGTATATTGGACTTCAGTGGAATTGCACTTGAAATAGTGCAGTTAATCCACTTTATCTACATATAGACTTAGGCTTAAGCATTGTGGCTTTTTTGTAGATATGTGAAATCAATACATAACTCATAAATGATTATTTTCAATGAGAAGGAGGGCTGTTGCACTGTTCAAACAAACATTGATAACCCAAACCAACACCTGAAATCAGGTGCCACATTCACAAACTCTACCCTGAAACATCCAGTGTGAACCCTTGCTTTTGTTTTGCCAACAAGGACATTCCCTGATGAGGAACAAAATCTTGCATAGTGATACTTATTTTCACCCAGTATTTGCACAGCCACACCAGTTAAAGCATGGATTGTTTTTGGTACATAGTAAGGGGGTTACATGCTGGAAGGTCTGTTGTGCTTGAACATGTTCAAAACAGATCTAGTATCCTACCACACTGCTGGTCTGTAGGTGCTTTTTTTCTGCTAGGATGACTTTGTTCTCATGAAAGGGTTAAGCTGCAGGAAGATTATCGTGTTACCTAAAGGCATTAGGTTGAGCTACCTACACCCACAACTTTTTCATCTAGAACCAGATAGTAGATGTAGGTAACGTAGAGACACGTGCTACTAAAGATTGTTGTTTGAGGTTTATAGTGCTATGATGTGAATGTTTGGCAATTCTGATGTTTATTGTGATATACTGACTGTCCTTTAAAGTGTTTCATCATGTTAACAGTTTCTAACCTTGTGCTTTTTGGCCCAGGGTGGATCCATATGGCTTTGAGCGCTCAGAGGACTTTGATTATGAGTCATATGAGGAGCTCATGTCTGAGTATCTAGTTGTGCTCACCCGACGGTCCATCAAATGGTCCAAACTACTGAAGGGCAAAAGCAAGGTGCAGAAGAATGTAAAATGTAAGTGTGAAAACTGAACACACACCCAGATTTGCTCAAGGAGAGAGTCTTGCATGAAATAAAAGTGGGGATTAAACTGAAATGTTCCCCCTCTCCTTCAGTAAAGCGTTATGTGCGTAAGGGGATTCCCAATGAGCACCGAGCTCTGATTTGGATGGCAGCCAGTGGGGCTCAAGACCAGTTAGAGAAGAACCCAGGATACTACCAGTCCCTGCTCGGAGCCCAGCATGACCCCAAACTGGTGGAGACCATCTGCACAGGTCAGGCTGTGAACAGTTTCAACAGTTGAGAGTCCTGGCACACATCAAGCCAAGCTAAAAAAAAAAAAACTACCACAAGCAAAAGACACATAGATGTATCGCCTCATGTCCTCTGTTATAAGTCCCATCTCTACCATGAACATACAAAACATAGGTGTGGAATACAAAATGTTGCAAGTGGCATTGTAAAGTTTGTTTTGTACTGACAATGACATCATGTGGTCTTTTGCAAGTGCAAATATAAGTTGGAGATGAACAATAAGGAGAAACTGCACTAAATGTGTAAAATAACAGATTTAGTTTGAACACCCAGTCAGGGAATTCCTTCCCGATGACTGCCACTGAGGCTGATTCATTTTGCTGAATCGGCTCAACAGTTGCTGATAAAGGCTGACTATAGCCAGCAGTGCCGGACACACTGCAAAACCTACATTCTGCCACACAGGGCACAATGATGCCCCACAGTTTGGTGTTTCAGAGCCCGTATGTAGTTTAGTCTTAAACGTGACATACAGTATGTTTAGCTTTGCGAATAAGAGAAACTGCTCTTCAACCAGACCAGCTAAACTGCTGATGTTTCCTTGTGTGAGATACTGATCAGGCATTCAGAATGAAAATGGCACGGCATTGAAAGAACACAAGGGGTGGGTACTGCTGAAATGATAAGGCCAATTAGAGTAATAGAGACAAAGATTTTAAAGGTCCACAGTGGTTTTCAATACTATGAGTAAATCATTTTTATTTTTACAGCTGTGTTATCACAACAACAAATAATTTATCCTTTATAGAAAAAAAAACTTCTCCATAAAAAATGGAAGCGGAAAGAAATTAAGTTTCTTGCTCTGTGGCTCCTTTAAGTACTATAGTATTTTCCACTATTGGCCTGAGCAGGGTGAATTTCTTACCACTTCACATACAGTGTTACATCTGCTGCCAAAAACATATATAAAAGTAAAGATTTTCTTGTTAGTGTTTCAATATAATTTTAACATAAGACTATAATCTTCTCTTTTTTTGCTGAGGCTTCCCTCACTCTTGTGTTTGTATACACACACAAACACAGTGCAGAGTAATGATGAGTGTCCCTGTGGCCTCTTTTCTTTCAGACTTGAACAGAACATTTCCAGACAACATCCAGTTCCGCAAGACATCCAACCCATGTTTGCAGAAAGCACTGTACAATGTGCTGGTGGCTTATGGTCACCACAATTCAGCTGTGGGCTACTGCCAGGTAATACTGAACTACTGAGCATCCAGCCTTAAGTGGATTTAGGCATAATACCATACCTATTCCCATGGATACTTACTTGTTACTGGGATTGTATTTGGTGTTGCCAAGGACCTTGTGTTGTGATTCTGTGTTGGTAATGTGGGTTAGAATGACACAGTAGTGAACATTTTTTCATTTTTTTGTATAGTGCTGTATTACTGAAATGCAAACAAGGGTTCAGTTCATTATTGTTGTGGATTATTGAACATTAATTATTCAAAATGTCTTTAAATCTTCATATGCAAAATGAAGTTGAGAATGCAAAGTTCTGTGTGCTTAATGGAAGGGAATACATCACAGGCAATCATTTACTGTATGTAAGAAGTAGTTGTTTTTTTTTTTTTACAGCATTATCAATACTTGCGCATAACTCCAGTTGGTACTCCCAGGCTTATGTATCGAAAGAAAGTATGTTTTTGTCAGTGTCAGCTCAGTTTAGCCCTATGCTAATTATTAGCATTTGAAAGGCACATTTCATTCACCAGAGCATATGCAGCTTGTTTTGCAATTCAAACAGACAGCAGGGCTGTGTTGATGGTTACATCTCTTATGTAGTATAACTAGAACCCATTCATCTCTAATCACGCTCAGGTAGCCTGTTTTAATTTGAATGGTTATTTGTCTCCTTGTTTCATGTTCAGTGCACACTTACTGGTCTCTCCCCTGGATTCTTTTATTATAGAGCTCTACATGCTCTCTTCATGTGCAACCTGAGTCTCTTTTATCTTCAGGGGATGAACTTCATAGCTGGGTATCTGCTTATCATCACAAAAGATGAAGAGAAATCCTTCTGGCTGATGGATGCACTACTCAGCAGAATTTTACCAGGTGTGTATGTACACTGTTTGGCACCATTCTGGTCTCTTGACAGGTGCATGTGTGTAGGTGTTCCGGTTGTTCCTTTGCTCTGGACTAAGAATAATCTCATAAGAGGTCACATGGTCTACATCTTTCCGTGGCTTAAGACCGACAACATGTTTTCATTTGTAATTTACACTCACTGAAACAAGGGAATGCCTCTATAAATTAGAAAAAAAAAACTTGGTAGCAACAGTTTGATAACATAGGCAATTTAATTGAATTGGGTTTTCCATTTTAACCTGTTTTGTATCACAGAAGTTGATTTGTTTATTTCTGTTTGCAGTTCATTAATTAAGAGCAATGTATATAACTCATAATTATGTGTGAGATTACAGACTACTACAGTCCAGCTATGCTGGGGCTGAAGACGGACCAGGACGTGTTAGGGGAGCTAGTGAAAATAAAAATCCCCGGAGTCTGGCAGACCATGGTGGATCATAACGTCATGTGGACACTGGTGGTCTCACGATGGTTCATCTGCCTCTACATAGACATCTTACCAGTAGAGGTGAGCTTCAAGACATCCCTCAATCTTTTTTTTTCAGCCATTTAAGAAAGCTTGATAACTTACTGATTGGGCAAGTCAGGCATACATATACAGTGGGGTCCAAAAGTCTGAAACCACTTTCCCATTATGTGAATGACAGCAACATCATTCTAAACTTTAATGTTTTGTATCCTCTTATCTCTCAAACAATAAAAGCCCTGTCAAAAAACACCACTCACCATACTACACAATTCACTAAATTCATGTGTTCCAGTGTGCCAGTGCTGCTTTTATTGGATTCAGATAGCAGATTGATAAAATGAGTCCTTCATTCTTCCTTTTATTTGAATTGGGAATGGCCAATCCACTATACAACAGTCTTTGTTGTTGCTGACTCCCTCTGTTGGCCTGAAGAGGGTGTGGACTGCTGTGTTAGTTCTCTAAACACACATGGAGCTTTACTGGGAGGGTGTAACACTTGCAGATGTTCTTGCAGTTCCCTCAAGATTTCACTCCCATTCTCAGGCACCGCGGCCAACCAATAGTTGTTGTTAGAACATGATTCCTCACTGATTTCCCACCAAGATAGATTCAAGGTTACTGCTGCAATGTCTGAGTTTTTCCTCAGTTCCTCCTCTTGAAGCACCCAAGTGACAAATTGAAGGCCAATTATTGAACGCATTGTTAGTTTTCTTAGTTTTTCCTTATCCTCTGTCTTTACAATGCAAAAAGTCACTGCTTTTTTGGTGCACTCGTCCAATGACGACAAGAGTATTTATGCATTTTCGGTAGTTTACTTGCACTTGGATGTAACTCTTCATACAACATACTACAATCTGTTGTTTTTGTTTGTAATCAGTCCTATCACTGTTAGTAACTTTTTCTTTTTGCATACTACAGGTAACATTTCATAATGTGCATCATGATGCATGTTCATTGGTAGGATTTACTTCTCTGTTGTTGTTTTTCTGCAGACAGTTCTGCGGATTTGGGATTGCCTGTTTTACGAGGGCTCGAAAATCCTGTTCCGTGTAGCTCTGACATTGATCCACCACAACCAGACTCTGATTCAACAGGCCCAGTCGCTGCCAGATGTCTGCCAAACCTTCAAGCAAATCACCCATGGACCATTTGTTGATGAATGCCACACTTTCATGCAGGTAAACTAAGAACTGATGAATGGAATTATAAACATTCCTTGTGATTTGCCTTCTTTAATCACATAATCCCATTTCTTTCCCTTCCTAGAAAATCTTCACAGAACCAGGAAGTCTTCCCATGGCAACCTTGACTAAGCTGCGGGTGACATGTCAATCTCGCATCATTGCGGAGGAGTCATGACACAAAGTTACTCACCTGTTGCTCAAACTCAATACACATTCCACTGGGAGAAGCACCCAGCAGCTCGTTTGCACCTTTTTTAACTGACATTTCACAATAAATACTACATGTGGTTTTTGTCTTAATCATATGTTTAGACAGCCATACAATCTAAATGTGTATATATATGATCATGAGAATATTCTTAGTTATGTGCTGTATGAGCTGACAATTCCATTTGAAATTAACATGTAGTTCATCTTAAGTGAATATTTTCTTTTGTTAAAGCATGGAATTATGCACTTTACTCTGAAAAGTCACACACTGAAGAGAACAGGCTTGGCAGCAAATGGGTATGTAAGATAAATTATGTGTTGCACAATGTTAACACACCCCAGAGGAAGCTACCTACTGTATTTCACATTGTCATCTGGATAGTTAACTGACTATACTATGACATGACATATGCTGGCAGAACATGCTGTGGTAATCTAATGTGAATTATATTGATTTGATGCAGTTTATTCAAGTGCACTATGTTGAAGCAATATAAGCACAATTGAAAGGGCTGTTCTACTTATATAACAATGATGTGTTCAGTCTGTCCTTTGTTTGGGTTTTGGGGCCCTTTAAACTTCTGTAGTACTGATATCAGATTTTGTTGCACTGGACAGAAATAACCTTGGCATTGATCCCAGCTCTGGGTATTCTGTGTGATGTACACCTGGTTGAACAGCTATGAGTAAACAGCCATGTTTATTTCACACAAAACTAGATGAAACAAATCATAAAAAGGTGCTGTTGCATGAAATACTCCAAAACTGTCCTGGATTTTTAAGATTTTTATTAACTTTCAGTAAGATGCATAATAGAAAACGAGATCACATCATTTTCTATAAAAATAAAAGATCAAATCACTACACTTCATATTGATATTTCTTTTGGGAGAGGGTGGGGAAAAGCAAGAATAGAAAATTAACCAATGCACCTGTTCACTTGTCTTGTTAAATACATTTTAGTAATGCAGAGTCGCACTATGTGCATGGTCGGACCACTACGCACAAAGCAGCAATCCACATTTTCATCATCACAATTACCAGTTACTTTATTGTGCCTCAGTGCACCAATGGGGCAGTTCAGACTTTATCTGTCTCCACTGTGGAGGAATATGATTGAAAAAGACACATTCAGAGCGTACCCTTCTCTTGGAGTAACTGGGATTATCTTATGCTCATGAACTTAAAAAAAATACTGGTGAGCATGTGTAAGAATAAAACTCCACTTTGAATGTTTTTACTTGTGCAGACATCCTAAATTGTCAAACTTAAAACCAATAGCGGCCAAGCCATTGGAACTTTTAAAAAATTTGCTTTGTCTTAAGTTACTTTGTCTCTCCCTCTTAAAATGCTATTTTACATAGCTAACAACAACAGACAGAAGTTCAAGCAAATTCAAATCCCTAGAACATAATGAAACAAGAGTAGAGCCAAACAGCTGGCGGTGAACTTACTAAAGCAAATTCAAACTGCATCCATCTTTGATTATGTGGAGACTCAGTCCTCTCAAGCGTCATAAAGATGCAAACCATCTAAATTTAGCAGGTATTTGGCTTCTCATCATCATTCCACAGAGAAATGGAAGGGAAAATAAACTATCCAGAGGTCACAAAGGATATGCAAAAACATGCACTCACCACAGAGAAACAACTGCTTCCATTCACTCATGCTCGTGTCCACTTGCTCATTCACACACTAAGGTTCATCTCTCCACTATTGAGTCTGTCAGGTTTAAGTTAAATGAAGGGTCCATTCAGATGGTCTGGTATCCAGCATGGCTCCTCTTCCTGCCTATTAGGTACGCAATGAGCACGATCAGCACCAGGCCGGCAAGCGCTGCTCCAACAATGATGGGGATGAGCATCTGGTCTTGGTCCATCTGACACTCCTCCGCTAGAGACAGAAAAGGCGAGAATCAGTAAATGCCCTATCCAACTGCAGCTTTAATAAATGGATTACTGAGGGGTGATTCAGAAGTGTTGACCTTGTTGATGCAAGACTGCCTGAGCCTAGTTCCAGACCACTGAAACTCTCTACACACATCTTTTCTTTTACAGTGATTCACATAGTTCTGATGGTGTGCTCATTAATCGCCATTAGGAGAGATGACCAAGCCAATCAGATGTTTGTCAGTGGCAGTGATCTTGCTGTGCCAGAGCCATAAAATTAGTGACACAATAATAGCCACAAAATTGGCAACAAGTGCAGATGAGCTTAATGCAGCTAAATGAGTAGTAAATCAGCATACAGAAATAACTCTCAAAGGAAGGAGCAATTACATGTCGTTGCTTTCTTGTGAAAAGTGAAACAGATGAGAAGATCGACACCACTCTCATGTCTGTACGCTAAATATGAAGCAACAGCTGAGTTTAGCTTGGAGTAAAGACTGGGAGCAGAAGGAAACAACTAGCCTGACTCTCTCTCAAGTAATAAATATACCTTACAACACCTCTAAAGCTCATTGACTAACATGTAAAACTATTGGCAAGAAAGCAATGACGCAAATTTACCAAAATGTCGAACTATTCCTTTAAACCTGCATATTTCTTCAACCAGCATTGTAATAGCAATTTTCATTGTTCGTCCAATTTCCCCAATTTCCCTAACTAAAACTGCTCCTACAAGCATAAAACAACTTCAGTGAAATGGTAATTCAGTCTGATTATCAGACTACAGCTTCTTATCCAGGCCACAGGATGCTACTTACTCCAAACAAACAACACCATTACAAACAAAATGGAGGTCAGAGGACAAAGATAAATTGGAATAAAATGGCAAAAGAAAAAAAAAGCAGTAATACCTGTAGCAAACTGACTGGTGGTGACTCCGAAAGGTTGGACCTGCAGTCTGAATGTGTTTAGAGAGAAGGTTGGTTCCACAATCAAAGTTTGCTCTGCGTTGCACATGTATGAGCGGCCCAGTGTACTCCGCAGGTAGTTCAGACTAATGTTTCTGGCTGAGAAGGGAGCTGTGGAGAGAATTGGATTAGTATTTCTTTAAATTAAACAAGTCAGAGCCAAGAAAAAAGCATTTTGCTTATTACAGTACAAATGACATACCAGTCATATCTGGCCAATTGGCGAACAGAACTATCCCACTCAGGTGGTACTTGTTGGTCGTGGAGTTCTGTGGATTGGAGGAAGAGCTCAATGGATAACTGTATCTACTCGCACAAACAAAAACAAACTGACCATGTAGCTAAATTCATTAAAAAAAAAAAAAAAAAAAGCGATGGACTTACCAAAGTGAAGGTGAAGCTGAGCGTGGTTGCTTGCTCTTGTGTCAAAACCAAGGAAGCGCTGCTGGCTTCACATGATCCTGATGAACTTGTCATATTAGGAGTCAGGTTTACTATATCTTGGACAGTCTGGCAAAGTATAGAAAAAGTTGGTTCATTTCAAGTTTGTTAAAACAACTTGTATTAAAAAATGAATTCAACAATTATTCTACTACAAGCGGTTCCCTGCTCATGAAGCTCTATATTACCTTATTCTGAGATTTAGAGACATAGGAGATGTTGAACTGCAGTCCCATCTGGGCCAGGAGACAAACTGTTCCGTTGCTGTTGTTCACAGAGTAGGAGCCCCGTTCAGGTGATCCTGGAGGGGTTGGTACTGGCGGTGCTGTTGTAGTAGTAGCAGCAGTGGTGGTGGTGGGTGGAGCTGTAGTACTGGCCTTATCTGCCACACATACGCTTTCTGTCATGAGAGAAAAATTATTAAGAAATATCTAATCAACCATTAAGGAGCCGGTCAAACACCCTAGAAACCCACCCACTCAAGAACAAAAACAGAATCAGTGCCCTACCTGTTGGACTCAGGTCATTTCCGGGCATGTACGCCTCCAGCCTCATATCAGAGAAAGTGACATTTTCTTCACCAACTCTAAAAGCGGTGGGGCTCACACAGCGGTAGGTCGTGTTGATCGGGGCCCAGATCCCAACTGAAGCCGACACCACAGTGACCACATCTAGGACACAATCAAACATACAACAAATTAGTTACATCTTTAATATATTACCTGTCGGATATGATCCCATTAGATCTTTATTGTATATACTAGCAAGTACAACAATGATCTTCAGATATACAGCACACCTTGTGTACTATTGTACTATTAAGTTAGATTTTGGTTGCTGATGGCAACTGAAAATATTGTTTATTCCAAACACAACTGCGATTAATTTAATTTCTTATCGACATATAGTTAGGGTTGGTGTTCAATAGCCTTTTATTGAATCTGAATTTAGTATCAATTCCAATTCCTTTCGAATCCCTTATTAAATCTCATCAAGTAACTAAAGATATAAATAACTACAACTCAGATCCAGTTTAGATCTTTGATCAGCTGTTACTGGGCAAGACACCAGAAATATTACAGTTTTTAGTGGTAGCTACTGAAATAACATTAATTAAGCTAGCCTAATTAATTTTCACAACCTGTAGCTAAACCTGAGATAAGCGGCAGAGGATATGAAATGTTGATAGAATGACGGCTCTCTCGCTGTACTGTGTTATTATTATTGTTGCAGTGTTTGTTCTCACCAGAGCTGTTGGCATCAGGGAAGAAGGAAGTGTCGCTGAGGTTGTACTGTAGCGTCAGGTTAGCCACACTGTACAGACTTCCATTGGTTGAAAAGCTCAGCCCCAGTGCGTGGCCCGGTCCAAACACTGCCACCAGCCATGGTGAGCTGCCGTCTGTGCCACATGAGCTGCTGCCTGTATCGACTGTGGCGGAGTCAGGCAGAGAGACCTGCACTGTTGTCTAATGGAAGACAAGTGGTACAACTGGTGTTCATGAGGAGCTACAGCACTGTTATGATGCTTTCAGAGATGGAAACCAGAACACTGTTGTCGCTGTACATACTGTGCTGCTGGAGGTGTTGTATGTGATGGAGAATGATGCAGAAAGCTCAGCCTTAATGCAAGTGGAGTTCCCCTCATTCACCTCAAGCGTAACAGCCTGAATACGACCTGCGGGGAGAACATAGTGACGTGACAGCTACAATATTGAAATAATACGGAAAAACTTTAACAGTTAACATATTAAAAAACAAACTCACACAATCTGAAAATATACTGGAAAATACATATTTTCAGCTTTCTATCTTCCATATTCTGGACAAATAGATACGTACATACAATACGTGTGACCTGATGATGAGCAAAACTGCTAATAGAGGTCAGCTTGCTGTTAAATGCATTGGGATGACTTTACTGCACTGATTTTGGAATACATACTTATATTGAATAAGTATTTAATATCTGTTTTTAAATTATTTGGGTGGATACATGTTACAAAATGAGTGCAAATTGTAACAGTGATGATTATTACAACCTAACCAATGTTGCATATACACTAAAACAGTTCACACAAACCACCACCAGAGGTGGTGAGAGATCAACACTGCTCACTGGAGAGACTTCCTGGGACACCTAATGGAACAAAGCCAATAGAGGCAGGAGCCTTACTTGTTAGGTATACTAAATGTGGCTCCTATGCACAGAATTACCAAGCGGTATTTAGCAACTCAGCCAACCTGGCAACTTTCACACTTGCATTGTATGCTATTAATACCTTTATTCCCTGGAAACTGCCAACTCACTGTTGGGTGTCTATGTGTGTGCGATAGTGGCTGTACTTCTCAAACATATTGTCTGGAAGCTATGGTGGTGGCTATTCAGGACTCATGTACTTATCAACCCTACAACTCATATCCTTAAAAAAAAGTGCTCACTCATTTTATAATACAGTAATGCAACACGGGAGTTTCACCACTTGCTTCACACTTCCCAGAATGTCTACAAAAAAGTTCAGCTCAAATGTGGCTGGTGCATGATGCAGACTATTCCCTTTTTGGTTGACTTTCCACCAGAACAGATGTTGTAATTCTGTAATCTGTTTAGTCAGACTTTAATAATAAAGTATGTATCAACCATTTAGGATCATTAAAATAAAAACTACTTGTCAGGGGAAAAAATTCAGGTTTCAAAATTCACCTACCACTAGCAATATTGTACTGATAAGAAGGATTTTTGAAAGTGAAAACATGCCCCAAATAGTAACTGGTTACCTGAGAGACAGATTCATTTAGCATTTGGCCTGTGGGTAGTGTCAGATGTCCACCATGTTACTGGTATTACTTTCATAAGTAACTTATTATACAGCCTTTTGACTGAACTCTTCCCTCTTTCACAGTCTTCTCACTTCCTTCTTTCATGTTCAGCTTTCTACATTAATTCAATCTAATGATCCCAATGGAAAGTCTCTCTCGGTTACACATCATCTCCCCTGCTGCCTTGCTGAAACTTGACCACAAAGTCACCTCTCTGTTCACCCTGTAAACACACAGCAGACGCTTTACACAACACTGCAATCTGATCATGAGGTTAAAGCGGCTGTGTGTACAAAGTTTGACGCTACAGATAGCAGTGTTAGACAGTCGGTGTGGAAGAAATAATTAAAAGAGATAACAGCATTCCCCACTATTCCTTCTGTTGAGAGGAAATGCTCTCTAAGGTCAGCAGGGTCTTGAGCAGAAGTCCTCATCATGTTGATGAGTGGAAGTCAAAACTGAGCATACAGTAATCTAATTATATATTTTAAAATGAGCATTAAGAGGTAAAAAAAAAAAAAAACTATACTGCAACTGCTCTAACTACATCTGCATTGGCCTGTTTTCCTGTGTCAGCAGCCAGGTGCCTGTGTGTGTGTGTTCAGGATGATCAAACTGGTAATAAACTAGCACCGTCAGTAGGCCCCTGCTGGGCTGTGTGCAACACAAAGCCATCATAGTCACATGAAGCTCTCAAATGACACAACAATGAGGCCAATCTGCTGGTCCACAACATTAACAAAACCTGGGCATTACATTAGAATAGAATAGAAAGAATTGAATAGAATAGAATTGAATAAAGTCCAGGGATTTCTCAGGTCTGTTTTGACACACCTACCTGAGGACAACTGACCTTTGGATTTAGGACTTTGGAAAGACAAGTCCTTGTGAAACTTTGTAATGCTGTAGGTCCTCTTATCCACTCGGTCAAATTTGGAGGGATATATCTTAGTTTCCACTGGTTACTGACCTACACAAGGATGTCCCTAGTTTATACTTATATATTAAGTCAAGCTGTGGATGACTATATAATGACTAAATAACTGTGCATGACTATAATTTCTACATCCTAAGCAAGCTGTTGAAGATGGAAAGACCTCTCATCTTGGCTAAATAATAGCCTACCAAGATATTTGCAGTTGCCAATTATTTTCTTGATTACTAAATGTATTAGGTCTGGAACTAACAATTAGTTTTATCATTGATTAATCTGTCAATTATGTTTTTATCAAATAATTGATTAAGTCATTTGACCAATAAAATGTAAGAAAATTCTCAAAATTGTAGATTCGAATTTCCCAAAGCCTGTTGCCTGACTGTTGATCTACCATATTAGCTATTACTCATGCAACAATGTGTAAGCAACATTTTTCTTGCAGTTGGTTGTGGTGGAGCTAATTTAATATAGACTGTGATTAATGATTATTTTCAATATAGATTCATGTCACTATTATTTTCTTGAGTAACTGATTCAACTGATGGGTTCATATGTAAAATTTCAGAAAACACAGCTTGTTTTTTTTCCAACTAATAGTCCAAACTTCAAAATTATTTTAAAAAATAATTACAATTATCAAAATAAAAGCAAAAGCAAATCTTTAGATTTGGGAAGCTGGAAACATGAAATCTTTTTATCAGAATAGTAGCCAATTGATTTTCTGTCCATCTATACTTGTATATATTTTTAGGTACAATACTATAATTCACAAAGAAAGCATCATATTTTATAAGCCCTTCATAGGTATTGTTAATAAAAGGAACTAGTCAGTCACTGAAGCTGTCAAATAAATTTAATGGAGTAATATTTCCCTCTAACTTGTAGTCGAGTAGACGAAGCACGAAAAGAAAATAAGTACATCTGGGGTGTTTTGATTTTGTCATGACATTTATCTGACATTTCATAGACTTCATATGATTAAATGGAAATAATCGTTTGATTAATCAATAATGAAAATACTCCTCAGTTGCAGCGTTAAAATGAACTTAGCTGCAAACTGGTCGCCAATTAATCGACAGTAAGATTATAAATTAATCAATACTTATCTACCTAGTCAACAACCATATTCGACTAACCACCGACATAAGTATTGACGTTGTTTGATCCACCGGTCACTTCTAGACGGCGACGACTAGCTTTAAACCGAAAAACACTCACCTAAAACAGCAAACGAGGCGATGATGAGCACGGCCAAAGCGCGAGAGAGTTTCATCCTTCGGTTATGACCACACTACAGGACAGACCTCACTTTTTTTGTCCCTGTAGAAGGACGGAGATAAAAAATCCCGGAGAAGTGTGGTTGTGTCGCCGCTGCAGGCGCAGGTGGGTCTTCGGTGCGACGCAGCACAAACTGCACTTGACTTCACGAGCCGAGAGCTAAAACTGTGGCGTCACTGTTGTTGTTTACGTTTCTCTGCGGCCTGAAGATAGAAAGAAAAACTAATTCAGTATTCACAAAGCATGTCCTGGTGAGAAAAAAAAACGCTCAGTAGATGCAGCAATGTGTCGGTCATAGCCTCACTGACTGAATAAGCCATTTCTCGTCATGTGAACTGGTCGCATTTAGAGCTCTCCAGTCACGTGAGACCCCCCCCCCCCCCCCCCCCCCCGCCTCTCTCTGTGGGTGCTATTCAGGGCTATCAGCCCTGCCCCATATTAAAAACAATGTCACAAATAAACATTAGCCTATGAGAACACATCATTTTGTCTTGTGGAACTGTGGGAGAAAAAAAATTATGGTTAAATTGGACTTTTTTTTTTCGAAATTACATAATTGTGCATAATGTAGGCAAGGTGATACCAACAAGGCGTTAAGAGACGCTTGTTGAGAAAGACAGTGCACTTCCAGGAATAATACTACAACAACGAATCCTTGTTTTTCGGGGGAAGTCACACTAGTGACATGTTACTGTTGATTAATCTAAAGTAATTAAAATGTAATGAGGTCGGAGGGAAAACAACAAACCAAATGCTAGTGCATCATTCATCTGCTTTGCTTTCACTCAAATTTACGTTAAGTATAAGTAGCCTATATAATTCTAAATACAATAGTTGTATTTAAAATAATGAAAGCATTGAGGGGTGACTTTTAGACTTAAGTGCACACTTGAACGCAACATTCCTGTAATAATTTAAATGTACATAGTATGTAAAAGATCAGTTGTATGTATATATATATATGTGTGTGTTTAATGTATGATCTTGAGCACAACATATACTTTTTTGTCTGGGAAGGGAGCATGTGAGAGTCCACACAGGCACACTGAACTGTGCAGGCTGCAAGTGCATGTGTTGTGGGTAGTCAGCTGACACCATCATCAATTCACGAGGGCGTGTAAAACCCTAGAAGGAACGCAGAGGCTGCTTTAATGCTGCTGTCCAAGACTTATCAGGACCCTGCTACATTCTTCCTGCATTCTTCAGCCATGATTTTTAACAAAAGACATGCCGGTTTCTTGTCTTCATATGTGACTATAATGCTAGACAACTAACTCTTGTTGAAATATTGGAACATCTATTTCTTAATCTTGCATAAGCTGTACATTCCCAAGGACATTTTCAGTTCCATCTTCCAGTAACTTGAGATATTCAAATCTTGAATGGCTCATTTCTCTTGCTATGAAAGTCGTGGCTATCATTTTCTGAAAACAGCAGTGCATTTAAATCCCAAATTGATCAAAATCAGGTGTATGTAAAGAGAACAGACAACAATCCACTGCCTATTTTATCATTTGGGGCTGAGAAATACAAAGTGCAAAAGGACAAATTAGTGTTGTGATGTATAGCAGTTTCAGATCTAACTCATTTTGCTATTTGTTCTTATGCCTAAAATGCACACCACAGAGCTGCATTTGAGACAAAAATCCTCCTTGTTACTCATTTGCTCACTCACTATTAACTATTTCTGCTTTTTTACCCTGTTTGCTAAGATTGATTTGATAAAGTCAGATTAGACAGCAGGAGTTGTCAGCATCAAGAACTATGTAACAAGCTCAGGCTTTGTAAAAACAAAACTACCACTAGCAGGTTATCTACAAATTCTACAAATAATTACTTGAATCATTAAATATCCATTTATTCAGGTTCACTTTTCTCACTCGTACATAGAATACAATCTGATCTACAAAAACGTCAGCACATGACATTGGACATTTGGACATTTTGGTCAAAACATACAAGATACCCAAAGACAAAGTGGCTTGCCTGCATATCATTTAGCGTCTGTGTTACGAGCAATGACCACCGCCCTCTGACCTAAACACATCTGACTCGGCCCCTCAGGACCACTTCATTCGTCCTCAAGTCTCTTCTCTTTGTCTTCAACAGCTGTTTCTCTGCCAAATCAAGCAACCAACCAATCAGGTTTACACTCAGCAGTTTATGCAGCCGTTCATGAACAAAAAATTAAAATAAAAACAAAACAAAAAAAAAAATCTTAAAACTCAAGACAAACCAACTATAGTAGAAAATAAGTGATTTTAGAACAATGTGATGGAGAAAAAAAAAAATCCCAATCCCGAGGAGGATAAACACAACAAAAACAGGGGAAAGTGCTAGTTATTTTCAGTTGAGTTTTGCATTAGCAGATTTGTAAGTCACATAAACCAACCATCAACAACCCGGGCCACTCCTCCAGCCCCATTCCAGAGTCCCACTAAAGATATCGCAGAGTGGGAACAGTACAGCCAAGTCTCTCTCGTCTCTCTGGAGCTCTGTGTGATCTGGATGCTGCGTCCAGGATTGTGGATGGAGGGAAAGATGGGCACCAGAGGAGAGTCGTGGGTGGCTGAAGGGCTGTAATGCTGTTTTGGGGGGCAAGCTTTACGCTTGCTGTGAGGAAAGCATGGCAGTGAGTGCTACCCCCTCAGGCAACATAGTGGTACTGGTTAGGAGTCTCCTTGTCACGTTCCATGTAGTCTCTGTCTATGAGTGACTCGATCCGTTTCTTCAGATCGCCCGGCTGTAGAGAGGAAGGCAAGACAGACGCTGATGAGATTTCTGTGTGTGTGCGTGTATGTGAATAATACGAATTAGAAGCTTAAGATACGTAACCTTGACAGGGAACTTCAGCTGGTTGTAGAGCTCTGATACCAGTAGGTTGTGACTGAGGGTCTTCCTCATCTTCATGATGCGAACCACAGCTGCATCAATCTGATACTGCCTGTCTTGAAACACACGCTCTGTGGTGCTTACCTGCTCCTCTACCTGGGAGGAAAATGCAAAAAATGGGTAAAAGTAAGCCCTGGTTGAGCAGGAGTGAATGAAAAGAGAAAGAAAGGAATGTGCTAGTATTTTTTACCGTTTCCTTCATTTGGATCTGATTGATCTTGATGCGGAACAGTTTGTGTTTAAAATCGTTGTTGAAATTGAAACGGTCTCCATCCTCCACATCTTTCCCTCGAGGGTTCTTGTTAAGGACACGTGCTTTTCCACAGGCCAGGGACTGCAGCGTACGCCTGAGCTCTCCCTCCTCTGTGCAGGACAAGACAGATTGACAGTGTGATACAGCAAGTACCTCTCTCCCACAATAGAATAATTTTACTACATATTTAAAGACATGTAACCTATGCCAGTGGCAGCACGAATCTCCTCCACGCTGAATTCCTCTCCCTCATTAAACATCAGCAGCACCAGTGTCTGGAACAGCGAGACCTGCAGCTCCTTCTTACCCTGTAGGATAAAGTAGTGCTTGTAAGTGCCGTTCAGACAGTTTCTCAAGCCGTCTCTCTTCTCTATGCTCTGTTAGGATGTACCAAGCCTTTACCTCTTTAAACTCTGCCTTTAGCACAGCATGGCCTAGCGTTGGCTGCCACTGCAGCTTCCTCCCACTGTGCTTCCCCAGGTAGAACAGCTTGAACACCTCCTGGAGTTTTACCATCTACCAAAACATAAAGAGATGAATTTTTTACCAAGACTGTCCATAACACAGTCTCTTAAGAGTCAAAGCATAATGTACACAAAGAACAGCATCTAGACATAAAAAAGCTCACCTCTGGGGGCAAGTGGACCTCCATGGGTGTGTATGAAGGCCAGTAGCCCATAGTGAGGATGTTGACAGTAAGTTCTATGTTGCTGGGTTCACTCTGGTTCTGCATATACTGAGATGAAATATCACATCAATTATGCATGGAAAATGCATGGAAAATGCATTTCATGATAGTGCAGTAGAATGCATATACACACTGTAAACATGCCATCAACATTTTAAAGCTACACATGTATGTTTACGAGCTTGAGACTTTAAGTACCTGTTTGAATTGGATCATGATGTCTTTAGACAGTTCCATGTCCTTGAACATCCCCTCAAGCTTACTGGTAAATGCTGCTCCGCATTCTGCAGGAAGTCAAAACCACTGATGTCACAGCTGACTTGTTCTCACACCTCAAATCAACACATATGCACAACTGGCAGGTTACATTAATACTACAGCAGATCATACTTAAGTGCTTCAGCTGCTAGAGCACTGGGCAGATGCAAACATCCTCTCTACATGTATCATAGTATCATAATGTTCATCAAGGGAAGACTTCTAGTCTGCAACTGAAGGATTTAAAAGCGCATTCAAATTTTAGGCTAAATGTTATTGAGAATATAATGTGGTTATACTGTACAGACCAGGTTAACATTGAAAGTTAAATATCCCCTTAAGTCCAATAAAGTACAGGCGAGCCAATTTCCCAGTATTCCCAGAAACTTTAAGCATCCATGGCTCGGACAAAGAGTTTGATCCATGACAACTTGCTAATTCAAGATATAAGACATCGGAGCAGAGATTCACCATGTTTGAGCTTGGACAGCATGGATTTTTCCGCATCAACAGAAGCACTCTTGCCGACCAGCAGACGCTTGGCCAAGTCCTTCTTATAAAATGCTTCAAATACATCTTTTCCTGGAGTGAGAAAACAGAGATGAGGAGGTCTCATTAGAGTGTAACAAGCTTCACAGTGGTTAGTAACAGTAATTGACTGTGAAAGCAAACACCCCAACTTATGCACCAGACACACGCACACACAGAACTGTAACTAACCATGTATGAAACGAAAGATTATCATTATCTTGTCCAGGATTCTCTCCAGCTCCTCCTCTGTAGCCTCCTTGTTCCCTGCTCTTAACTTTGAATCCACATATTTAGCTGGATGGGAAACAATAAAGCTGTTATCACAAGCTGGAATTAATAAAAAACCACAATAGAATGAGAGTAAAATGATTTGATTATTTTGTACTTTTACCAAGTTGTTAAAAACACGTAGGTCTGCGCCTGACCTACCAATAAGTTCAGCGGGTTTGTTGGGCCTCTTGTTGATGAATGTCTCAAAGGCCTCCTTCATGGCGTTGATGAATCCCTCGCTCCGTGCAAAACAGCTCTGGGCCACGTTGTCCATCTTGTCCTTGAAGTCCAGCAGGTCTTGCACCATGTCCTTGTCTTTCTCTGGAGTACATACAATCTCTCCACCAAAGGACTACGACCAGAGACAGTTTACAATAATGTGTATATGCATTTCTCAGACATAAAAAGGACCTGGACATGTTTTGTATAGCTTTGTATTTCATGTTCATGTACAGTGTATGTTGGTTGATGCATTAATACCTTAATGTAATCCCTCCAGAACTGCAGCAGTGTGGTAAGTCCTCCCTTCACCTTGCTGAAGAGCTGGTAAAGGAGGGCCAACTCAGTCACACGATTCTCATCCAGCAGGGTGCTCAAACCTGGCACAAAAAATGTTACACATTATTGCATATGTACATGTGCATATACTGTGTATTTAATATGTTGAAAAATAAAAATCACCTACATCTTACAATTGATCATTGACATGACATGACATCACAACTATTCAACAGCAAGCCACAAAACGAAGTCGATGAATTCCGTTAAGATTTAAATCAGAAAACAAATCGATACATTATTTATTTACATTCAAACTAGTGCCGTAAAAATTAACATTGTGTGAAATCAATATTCCTGGCACAGTTCAACATAAAATGAACACTATAAGCTTCACATATGTAGTATACACTAGCCCCACAAACACACATGCAAAGTCTTCCACACAGACGTACCCTTTTGTAGTATTGCAGTCATATGTTCTCCTAAAAGTTGTTTCTCAACACAACTAATAAGTGGTTTCCTGTGAAATAGTGAGGAGAAAATAAGAGGGAAAAAATTAGTGTATTCAAAGTCTATACTTAATAGAAAACATATATAGATATATATATATATATATATGTATATACAAAAAGTGCAAAATTAAGTCTGCATGTTAACCCTCACACTTTTTACACTAATACTCAGAAAATGCTGAAGGATAAATGAAAATAAGAAACATAGTATACTGGACATTTAGTGAAGATAGCCCTTTGTACTGGGAATACAAGCAGTCACTATGACACTATTGGCACCATTTCTCTATTGGTCCAAAAGTATAGACCATTTGGCAGTTTACATATCACTCTATAAAACAGCACTATGTTTATATGAAGTGGTGGTGCACCTTACCTGGTTGGAATAAATGGTAATAAATGGATATTTATGTTTCCATTTATTTGTATGCACATGAGATTATTAGATTTTAATGTCTATGCATGACATCATTTTTGTCTCAGTAATATCTATGACAACACAATTGAAAATTTGAAAAAAAAGTTTACTGAGTGCTCTGGTCGAGGTAGCTCATGATGCGATCATTCTCCTCCTCTAACCGACGAGCCACATGGTGCAGATACTCAGGCACCTGGACACATACAAACACACATATTCAGTACGTTTGCCAATCAAAAGCGCATCCTTGCGTATGCTGTATATGTGTATGACAGGTTACTGATCACATGAGACAGATCCATTAAGAGTCTTGCTCACATCTCTCTCCTGCATCAGTCGCTGTCCCTCTGCTGCATACAGGCGATTGGTCTCAATCAAAAATCTCTCTTCAAAAGAATCTTTGTAAACCTGAACACATAGTAGACAACCAGGAGGTAAAAACAATGACACACATTCAGTCCATCTACTGATTAATTATGGTAAACACATGATCAGGTACCTGCAGGTCTGACAGCATGCCCAGTAGGCTCCTGAGCAGACTACGATCCACTGTCTCCCCATTCCGCTCCAGTTCTATCTGCTCCAAAATGCCGTCTACTGTGCGCTTCTGAACTGCACTATCACTCACAATGTGGGTACGAAACAGTTCCAACCCAGTGTCCCTGCAACGTTTATATAGCATCAGCCTCCTAAGTACACATTAAAAAACACAATCATTTGAATAAACTGTCATTTTACCAGATTGAGGGCAGTAGGGAGTTCTGAAGCACGTATGTACGATCCAGGAAGAGAAAGATACTCCGGATCATTATCTATAACGAGAAAAGAAAAGACAATCTAAGCATTTGATTCACACTCTTACAGGACACTTTCCTATCAGCAGAACAAAACTAAACTAAATTAGCCATTTTGATATGCATATGTGACAAACATCAAACCTTACAGTTTGTCTGCAGTGGTCCTGCCAGCAGCGATTCATTCGCTTCAGGAAGGAAAGGTTGTCCAAAGACTCTGTGAGCTCCATGTTAAGGAAAAAATCTTTTACCCACACGTCATTGAACCAAAATGTTGAATGACCATACCTCACAGGAAGCACGTATAAACTTATGAACTTTAAGCTGGGTGACACTAATGACTTTTATTCTTATCTGTTCTCAGCAGACCCAGGCTCTTATCAGAGACAAAAAAAGAAAGAAAGAAAAACCTATATTTCAAATCCAGGAAGTAAGTCCAGCTTAGGTACAAACAAACAGACAATGTTGTTAATCAATGACTTCATGTTTTGTTATAAAGCTGCTGTTTTACAATATGTGAAGCATCTGTACATCATCTGCCAGTCACAGCCACTGCTTAATAAAGCCCCATTGTGTGTGATTTCGGGGCATAAAACACAACTGCCAAACTTGATATATATTGACCCCTTGTGAGATATGACTGCAATAGCACCTCAACTGTGTCAGCAGAGCCCAGACTTCCCTAACTTGAGTTTAAAGCTGCCAACATAACTCCAAATGAAACCAACATAGAAATCAGTCAAAATTGCAGGTTTGTGATAAAAAAAAACAAAAAAAAAAACACTGTCCCTTTGATCCCAAGCTCAGTAAATGACTCAACAGTTTTGACACATATCTTACCTGATATAGTGTTTCACAAAAAAGGATATTCTCTGAACTGGTGGATCTGGGCCTGCACATGATCTTCACAGACCTGCCGTAGCTGCTTGTACAGTGTGGGGGAGACTTTATATGAACACAGGTTCTCCACCGCCTTCAAGTGTTTCGAAGAAGCAAGAAGAGGAGACAAAAGCACAAGAGGCACAGATTGTTCACAATTCTACACAAACAGCCATGTGAACACCTGTTAGATGATGTCTTGACTTTAAAGGACCAAACAGGTGCTTTTGGTGATTTATTACAAATTACATGTACTGTATGCTATAATGAACATTTTTGTAAGTATGTGAATCCACGTTTGTTATGTGGCAATGCAGTGGACACTTTTCAAACGATGTACATGGATGAACACCAACTGTAACAAAGAAAAGTAGAGATTTTGTTGATGATGTTGTATATTACTCATCTCAAGGAAGTCACCAATCTCTACAAGTTTATTTTAACCCTGATCTGAAACTAACCACTAGCAACCTCGAACAGTAATGACTGTTCTGCTGAAAGATGTGTTAAATATGATAACCCAAAAAGCTTTTGTGCTAGTTATGTTCATTTGTTTTGCACTGACACATTTCTACAATCAGATACTGCAACACACGAACAAAAATATCAAACTGCAGGTGTTTAAAAAGACAGACAGCAAACCTGATAGAGCTCTTCCAAGTTGTACTTGATAGAGGTGCTGTTCTGAATGGCACCCACTGCATCTCGTAGCTTCAACCACGTGTCCTCAGTGTAGTTCTCTGCTAGTTTTGGCCTGTCTGTCACAAAAAGCCCATAATAATGTTTTATAGGTCCTACACAAACTGTCAAACAAGCTAACAGGAGCTCATTACTGCATATGAAACAATATTAGTATTAGAATAAAACATATGTTTAACACAAACATCACATAACAATAATCCCTAATCGAACAATGCAGTATTGTATGTGTCTGTCCAATTAACTAAGGCAGGGGCACCTCCAACACCACACACTTTGGACCCACAGTTAAGTGGGTAAATAATCACTTTTCATGGTGGAAATGACAAAAAGCAAGTTTCCTGGTTTCAGAACTTTTTTTTGAGACTTTTCACTTTTATTCCATTGCTGGTTTCTTTAACTTACTTTATATAATCTTGACATTTATTGTCCCGAATATGTTTGTACATACAGGTGATGTCCTAAAGAAAGCTTACAGTTTTACAGTTTTTCACTTTTTTGAGTTTTTGTAGCCACAGAAATATGTTTTAATAATATTTCAAGATTTAAATCTTGGCTCTTTAATTAGTAAAATCATAACAGAGACAGTTTTGTCTAAGATGAATGTAGTATGAATATGCACACCAGCTCATGCCTGCTAAACTGCTCTGCTCTTACTCTAAAAAGTGAAAAGGAATGAAAAGCTACTGCAGTTTGTCAAGTCATTGCATGTAATTAGCTATTAGCTAACCAACAGGCAAAAATCAAGCAGTTATCAATCTATTTTATTTTATTCTATTTTAAGACAAGTTTAATAATCAGCTGGTTGGATTCAATGCTAAAACTAGTATTTGTTTTATTAATTTGTGGCGTTAATAAAAGGATTGACAGAATAATAATCACTTTCAGGAGATAGGTTCTCTGACAATTCCCTCACCGATTACTTGTGTCAACCCACATACACTGTATTATACCATTATTAAGACCAGAAGTAGGCTACACCCAATATGTGGATTAACTAGTTTATACTGTTCTCACACCTTTTTTGTACAACCATCCAATATTTTCAGCTCTGCCTGCGGATTAATAGTTGCAGTTTTAAATATAATTCATATATTTGTCTATTTGTACAACTGTATGTTTATGTTTATTTGTAATTTATATGTGATTTATTTTGTCCTGCAGTACATTTGTGTCATTTTTGATTTTTGGTTCTTCAGTTGGTCACTGGTCTGATTTGGCCGTTGTCTTGAGCGTTTTTAATTGACATGAGTCAGTACTAATCAGTGTTATCAGTAGCACCTGAGGCTTAATATGGTGCGACAACACATTTGAGCCAAAACGTCCGTCTCTATCCATTTAACTTAATAAACAAAAATAATATATTTCAGATTGCGAAAGACCCCTGTTTGTTGACTGAGGTGAGGTTTTTCGCTCACCTGACTAGTACCCGGAACATTGGTTACAGCCTATATGTGCAAAATCCAGATGTTGTGAGGGGCTTTTAAAATCATCACTGCCCATAAAAATCTATGCATCAAGCATAATAACAATCACTTGGGGATGTGAGTATGTGCTGTTACACAAATAAACCATATGTGAGGCAACATACTAATCGCAGCAGTTAGGTCAGCAGACGACTTTATACTTGCTGTCAAAAACTTGCACAACCAGAGACAGACAACTTTACGAAGATCTAAAAGTTGAGTAACATGCTCTGCGGTTTGATAACGTAGACGAGATCAGTCAATG
Source organism: Seriola lalandi dorsalis (assembly GCF_002814215.2). Taxonomy (NCBI): domain Eukaryota; kingdom Metazoa; phylum Chordata; class Actinopteri; order Carangiformes; family Carangidae; genus Seriola; species Seriola lalandi. The sequence continues at coordinate 1,874,211 of NW_019525288.1, forward strand.
ACGATACCTTTGAAATTTTTGATCACTAACTTCTTTGAAGCGCCAGTTTTTCCTGAGGCCACAGCGGAGGTCCTGGCCATCCCGTTGGTGTTGTGCTCCGTTATAGCAGAGAAGCTGGCTCTCTTGTCCTGTCGGGTGTCCTCTGCCATTATCAGATTAGCGCTTTGGCTTAACGCTGTATGGTCCAAGTGTTTTGCTAAGTTACTGCTGGATTGTTCAGTCGCCTGTTTATTTACTGTCACCGACACAGCCTCTACGTCGAACCAGTTGTCTTTGGTTGACAGCACAGACAGTCGCAGCCTATTTAATACACATTCAAAAACAAACACCGATTTACGCAAGGTAATCAATCAGAAAACATAACTACGGTCAGCTAAATAAACGTGCTAACAGTATGTTATCTGAAACTGCAGCACACTTAAGCTACCAGTTTTCGTCCTCTCCAAAACACTTTAGCTTCATAGGCTAGTCCATGCCAGTCTTGACTATTTACAGATTTTCACGAGTTCAATTATTGTTTTTTGCGACAGTAAACAAAAACATAAAAGCGACATATTTAGCGTTGGTATGACAGACCCATGTTTTGGTGGCTTTCTTTAGCACATAGCTAGCTAGCACAACAAAATGGCTTTTCTCAGACAGTTCAGTTGGACAGGTGCATCTTGGGTGAAAAGCGGCCGAGTTGCGTTCAGGGGCAGTTTGGATTTCTACTGTCTGTAAACGTTTTTCTCATTTTCTCATTTTCTGAGAAGCTGGCATGGCCGGATTACACCTCCTACAGGACCCCTATTACCCGGACACTCAGAAACCAACCAGTACTAAAAAAGAAAAGAAAAGATTGAATGATAAGTTAACTGACACAAATTAACTGACAGCAAGTTTGAATGATTAAATGAGAATATTTGCTAGTTTCTCACTTTTCTATACTCAAAATGTTTTGGGTTTAAACTGTCGGCCAGACATAAGAAGCAATTTTAATATGTCCAAGAAAAGTTGAATTGAGGGATTCTGGACTTGGTTGTAAGTACCAAGAGGCTTCTTAAGTTCTAACTGATTGGCTGGTGTCGTTATCAAGGCCATGTCACTTGGTTAGTGCTTTATAACACATATTTTATTTAAATGCAGAAAAGACCAAGTACATGGTTTTCTCCATCTGATTATACACCTGATTAACCTCCTACTAAAACCTTAAATGGGGCACCCACATCATTCTTGCTGAGTCATACTACTACTTCATGGACTAACAACAAGGTTTTCTTTCATTTTTTCTTTTAATCTCAGTAATGTATCTTTGTCTATCATACTTTGTCTTTGTAAATATTTGTAGTGCTTCCATTTGACTTTATTGTGAGCTTTGTAATTTCAAAAAGTAAATTTAGCATGTTTTGTCAGACTAAACAGTCTCATGGGGTATTGAACTCTCTTTATAACCAAAGGTGCAGAGAAGGTTTCTCAATACAACAATCATTGTAGCTGTACTATGCATGCTTATACATGATGGTAAACTTCATGAACCTTGAATAACCTGTTTACTGATACCTACTTACATACAGTATTGACATATTCTGTCTGATGCAATGCTTTTTAAGGCCAGGAGGTTGATGTAAAACATTAGGCCTGTGTGGGGCTGGCATGGTTCCAAAACAGCAAACAGGATGGTGTTTACAAGCTTCAGTATCCTGGTTTACGTGTATACTACCAGGCATAATCATAAACTGGGTATGAGGTTATCTATATTACTGTAAAATGGGATAGGGCACCAAATTACAGATGGGCTATTGCTGATCATAAAAGAATAAATTGACTATACTAAATTCTTATACCACATTTCGCTTGTATCTTCATAGCTAGGCCTTCAGTGTTAGTTTTTTAATCAGAAGAGAGGCTGTGATTGGCTCGTCAACCTGTTGTCACTAGAGCTCCAGAGAGAAGCCTGAGAGAGGAGGTGTAAAACTACATTGAGATGGTTTTTGGTACTTAAAAACACAAATTTATCTTCTCATTGATATCAAACTTTCAAATAAAACACCAGAAAAGTGTAAAATATGGGACCTTTAAACAAGTCCAGATGAAAACCTAGTACATGGCTGAAGCATCAAATCCTCCGACCTGAACAACTGGACATATGGTGCAAGAGCATTACTGAAGACTCTCTTCTAAGAACCCAAGGTTTGTCCAAATAGTTGCTAGATTTGTCACTAGGTGGTCTCTTGAAAAAAAGTCTCAAAATCTAGCACAAATGTGTTGAATTGCAGGATATAAATGCTGCCCTAAACTGTTTGCACCAATTAATTTTGAAAGAGCAACAGCCAATGGGGAAGCTCCAACTCAGTCACATGGCATTTGGGTGACGAATGGTGGAACTATGATCAGTCAGTCAGTCAGTCAGTCAGTCTGTAATACATCCATCCATCCAGAATGAATAGTAAACTCCCCTCAAACTAGAGTTCTGCATAGCACTTGGTGATTTAAAAACTTTCTTATCTGATTTTTTATGACTCTTGTGATTGTTTTTATTAGATGGTCTTAGTTGCATTGTTTACTAATTATTTCTTGTTCTCGGTTTCTTGAAAAAGAGAGCTCAATCTCAATGAGACAGCCCGATTAAATAAAGATTAAATAAACAAAATATAACAAATTAAGAAGTCAATTTGAAATGTGTTGAGAAATCGTCAACAACTCCTCCTTGCTCGACAGTCTTGAACGCAGCCCTGCATCACCTGCAGCCAGCAAGAGTTCAGTTCTAATGGGCGGTGTTTTATACGGGACAAGGAAGGACCCAACGCTGCCATTCAAGCTAAATTTCTACTAGTTGGTGCGGGGCCGTCCCAAGGAGCATGGGAATAGTGTTAAAGTGTAAATATATGTCGTGGCCACTGTTTTTGGAGTAGTAGGCCCGCCTGTTTGTGGTAATCCCGCCTGCCGTCCTGAGCGCTGTCTGCAGCGGTAGGTATGCTAACAACTCACGGAGAGACTAGGCAGGAGGCTGCTGCGCAGAGCATCATCTCAAGGGAGGGGAGGCCGGTTGGAAATTTGGTGCTTTTTCTTCGGACACACACCCCACGAGTGCTGTAATGTAATAATGCTGCTTGTTTGTTCACGTTATTAACAAGCCCTTCCTTAGTCATTCTTAAAAATGTAGTTTAGCTTCAGTTAGCTCGCTAGCATTGGCATAATTGGAGAACAGCCTCTTTAAGCTAACGTTAGCTAGCTCAGTATGCTGGCCCAGAAGCTACCTAATTAATCAAAAACCGACCACTACTTCCTCACACGAATAATGTATGTGACAAACAAATTAGTCCACCTCCAAACAGCCACTGTTAATCAGTGAATTTTGTGTTGTTGCTGCCATTAGCTTCTATGGGTTTCGCAAGCTAGCTAGCGTTAACGTCATTAGCCATTACCACATGAGCAGCGTTGATAATAATCTGCAAAATGAAAATAAATCCCATCCGGTAACAGTTTACCTTCCCCTAAGTAGCATTCGTACGCAGTATATAAACATTTAATAAATCATTTATTGCACACAATTATGTAGCAGATATAAGGACATTTTAAGTGCTAATGAATGCACAGTGTTTGATAACCATTAGAACTTCTATCAAGATATATTTTATATTATTACAACTGTATTGTCAGTTCCTATCTATTATACAGCAGCCTCAGCTCATGGGTGTCCTCAGGCGGGGTTATAGATGTTTAAAAATACATTTAAAACGCCTATATGCGCACATAACTACATTAACTTGTGGTATAAACCATTTATTAAATATTTACAAACTCTAGATAGGGGTACTTAAAGTAAAGTGTTACCATTAACCCTTTCTGGCATGAATACCGAGTATGAAAAATAACCCACTTAGCTTCAAGACATTACACATGAGCTTTTGAAGGAACTTTATTACATGCTGGTAGGGAAAGTTCAAAGCCAAAGTAAAGTGCTTGATCCTAAGTGACTTCTGTGTGTTGTTGAGGGTATATAAGTCTACTAACAGCTTGTTGTGTTTATTAATTAGGTAAGTAATTGTTTCAGAGTTAAAATGACAGAAAACAGTGAGAAATGCTTGTCAAAATGTCCCAAAGCCCAAGGTGATGTTTTGCCCAACCAAAACTAAATAGCCTTAGGGTATTCTGAACGTTTGGCCTTTTAAAGACTCACTTATTGGAGCCATTATTCAGAGTTAAATGATTCAGAATCCAGCAAAAGTCTGACTTTCCTAAAAGCAGAATGGATCTAGAGTTTGTTGTGAATGAGGGACACACCCATTATGCCTCAGTATATCCTGCTAGTGGATATTGCTAGTGAATTAATAATGTATCTCAATAAAATGTTTTGCTGTCTACTCTCATATAGATTATATTGTCTGCAGTTTTGTTGATGCCTTTCTGTTTTGTATCATCTAGTGTAGATGCCTTGGCTGAGATGAGTGTGAAGGCTTTTGAGCTAGTCCCCGCTGTGGAGCGAGATCTCCTCATGGGTGACAAAGCTCGCATCAACATTGAGTGCATTGAATGCTGTGGAAAGAAGCTGTATGTGGGCACCAATGACTGTTTCATCCACCACTTTCTGCTGGATGAGGTCACGTCCTCCAAAGGGAAACTGAGTTACTTGGCTCAGAAGAAGCTGCACAAATACCTGGGCCTCAAGAAACCAGTTGCTGAGCTGCGGGCTGCTTCTGCTTTGGAGCGTCTGATAGTGCTTTGTGATGGAATAGTGTTCCTCGTCGACATGGAGACATTAGAGACTGTGCCCTCGGCGGCAGGAGGTGGAGCCAAGATCAGAGGTGTGGCAGAATTCTGTATTAATGAGAACCCGGTGAATGGTGATCCGTTCTGTGTGGAAATGGGCATACTCTCCTCCAAGCGGCGGACTGTCCAGATTTACATGGTGTATGTGGACAGAGTCCAGCTGGTCAAAGAGGTGACCACTCCTGAGCAGCCCTGTGCCCTTAGTCTTGATGGTTACTTTTTGTGCCTGGCCCTCTCTACACAATACATGATCGTGAACTACAACACAGGAGCCTCCCAAGATCTCTTCCCTTACAACAGTGAGGAAAGGAGACCTATTGTGAAGAGGATCAGCAGGGAGGAATTCCTCTTAGCAGCACCTGGTGGTCTGGGTAAGTCAGTACATAAACAGGGTATCTCAGGTCTTTAAAAGTCTTAAAATCCATTTACAAAGGTGTTGAATATTCTTTCTTGTGTGCCATGGGCCGTAACATTACTTGTAACAGATGTTATCTAAATTATGGATGGTTAAACCATCCTTTCATTTTCTTTCAATTATCCTAGTCCAGGTCACGTTAATCATTGTCATATGTATGAATTATTGTTATAAACATCTGAGAAGTTCTGACAGAAATGTGTAATGTAAATGTTTTAATATTTAAGTACTTATAATGTACTAATTTTAGTAACTAATTTTCACAGCCTTTGTGCATCTGTTTGTTTCTTAATGGCAGTCTGTAAGTTTTAGGGAAGTAAAGAGTATTTCTTGACACATCCCTACTTACAAATTGTCTTAAATTTTCTCTCCAGGAATGTTTGCCAATGCAGAAGGGGTATCTCAGCGGGCTCCTGTCAACTGGTCAGAGAGTGTGATTGGTGCAGCTGTTTGTTTTCCATATGTGGTGGCCTTGGATGAGAGCTTCATCACCATCCACAGCATGTTGGACCAACAGCTAAAACAGACCCTTTCATTCAGGGATGGACACATTCTGCAAGACTTTGAAGGTATTATCGCACAATCTCTCTCATTTAATCAAACCACTTATTTACCAAAATGATGACCATGCATTTTTGATATTATTCATAAAGACTGTAACAGGTTTAATGGTTACAAAGGTCAACAAGCTCCCCTAACAATAAAAACTCGTGTGAAATGATGTAAGAAGAAGTTGAAGACCTGATATATTAAGTTTCACCTGACAGCAGCATGATGCTTACTATGCATTAGATCCCACTGGATGTCCTGCATTTTGCGTACTCCACCAATTTAGTACTGCACAACTATAATATTTCTGAATTCATGATGGACAGTTACAAAAAGTAATAAATCAAAGTCGATTCTGTCTTCTTTCTAACTTTCTAAACTTTACCAAAAACCAACGCTGGTTCAAGTGTTATAAATTATGTCTTTAACTGTTAAGTGCCTCCTTGGTGGAAAACAGGCCTCTGTTATTAAATAGTCCTGGGATGGAAAGAGTCATTGCTTTGGATTGCTAGACTGAGAAACCGAAACCTTTTAGCAGAATGTGGCTGGAGCTGTACACTGGGGTGTTTACACTTAATGGGATCTGAAGCATTTCCTATTACAGAACATCTTTCAGCTCATTGTTAGAATAGAAAATATCACTCTACAGAGCTACAAAAAAAAAGCAAGTGAAAGATATTAAGCTCTGGATACAGGTACATACTAGATTTCAAGTACAATGCACATTCCTATAGTTGATGTTCAGACAACTAGCTGTGAGCTGAAGCTGGAAACTATCAGAGGGGTTATGACATGCTGTTTGTACCTCTGGTTCGCTTTTAGTTACTGAAAATACTGGGTCCACATGAAGCTGTTTAAAGGCTATTGTGTAAGACACAGGATTAAAATTGAGCAGACTCATCGTTGTTTATTGACAGGCCACCTGTGATGTCAATCAATATTAATTTGTGCTGAAATTCTGACCTGCGAGTGTTGTGGTTTTAGGGAAGGTCATTCTGGCTTCCACTAAGGCAGTGTATGTCCTGGTACCCCTGCCGCTTGAGAGACAGATACAAGACTTACTGGCCAGTCACAGAGTGGAGGAGGCGCTCACCCTCACAGAGGGAGCACAGAGAAATATTCCCAAAGACAAGTTCCAGGTAACAAACTGTGTGAAAGTATGTTGAAAAGATGACGTTGTGTGTGATAACATGATATTGGTATCATAGTAATCAATGATAGTATGATAACTTTGCCTGTATTTTGCCCATAGTAAGACCTTTAACATTAATCTGAGTGGAACCACATAATTTACAATATTTTTCTAAACTAAAAAACAAAGTTGTCTCATATATTGTCACTGTCTGCATGTACAGATTTTGCACAAAAGAATCCTCCAGCAGGCAGGTTTCATAAACTTTGGCCAACTTGAGTTTCTAGAGGCAAAAGAACATTTCAGGTAAGAGTCTGACTCTGTTTGATTGATATCAAGCTTTTGTTAAACAGCTTTGTTCATGAGATTAAACCCTGCAGCCATGCTATTCAGGCCCTAAGGTATTCCTACAAAAGTCTTATGTTACCTCATCAATGAAAATGTTTTAGTAATTAATGCTGCAATAGAGAGTCACTACTACTAATATAATAATAATTATAATTTATGTAATTATGACTTTGGATTTGTTTTTGAGGATTTGTTTTTGGTGTGAATTTGAACCCAAGAATCTGTGTGCACTTGCCTCACTCCTCAGCTGTTTTTTTTTTTTGTTTTTTTTTTGACCTTATCATTGTGTTTTCAGGAAGGGTCAGCTAGATGTGCGGGAGCTAATATCTCTCTACCCGCTACTGCTGCCAGCTTCCTCGTCATTCACTCGCTGCCACCCTCCTCTTCACGAGTTTGCAGATCTCAACCACCTGGCACAGGGTGATCAGGAAAAAGTGCTGCGATGCAAGAAATTCCTTATCACTTATTTGGGAGAGGTAAATGGAGTAAAAAAAAAAAAGATTAATTTACACCGAATTGTAACATTGTTTATGTATTACAAAAACTTTTTCTTTATCTCCACACACAGGTACGGAGCACAGAGGTGGCAAATGGCTGTAAAGAGGATGTGGACACAGCACTGTTAAAGCTGTATGCTGAACAGGACCATGAGAGCCTTCTAGACCTGCTAGCTACAGACAATGCCTGCGTGCTGGCAGACAGTGTCCCATGGCTAGAAAAATATCACAAGTGTGTACACTACCATTCTTTTGTTTTCGACATGCTCCCTTTTAAGAAAAGGTTAACAGAATTGATCACCTATAAAAATCGCAGCATTTCAACACCCACAGACATTTTATAGTCTTAAGAGCCTTCACATCTGCAGAAGCACTGTTACTGGATTGGATACATGAATACATTTAAAACACATTTTGAAACTGGCTGCACTGTGAACATGTCAAATGCATGTGTGTTTGCTTTGATTACTTTATAAAGAGTAATTAGAGTAAATTAGTCTCCATTTGGTCATGTCAGATCATGGTTAAAAGTGTGTTAATTAGAGAAAAAATGAACACTCTTGTGGACACTGTGGGGATCAGCATAATTTTCACCAATTAATGCGATCATAAAATTAGCAAAATCCTTCAGGGACGATGAGGCTTTGTTTGATGATTTTTTTTTTTTTTTTGCCTCTAGCTGTTAATTGCCAAATTGTTAAGCCTTAATACTGTGTCCAGTTTAGTCAATCCAGTTTATCATTTCCATTAGTTCATTATTTTGTACAAAAATAGAATCTTGAGAAATAAGCTTTTCTTCTTCCCCCTCTTAGATATTTTGCACTTGGGCTGCTCTATCACTCTAACGGTCAGGATTCAGCAGCACTTCAGGTACATATGCCAAAAATATGACTGGTTCTTACAATAGAATCGGCACCAACATAATGTTTAGGAATTGAACCTATTTCCTCTTTATGTTTTTGACAGTTGTGGATTCGCGTGGTAGATGGGGATCTGCAGGACTCCACAAGATCTGACCTTTATGAGTACATTGTGGACTTTCTCTGCTCCATCTCCAATCTGGATCTTGTATGGAAGTATGCAGACTGGGCCTTGCAGAAGGATCCCACCGTAGGTTACAAGTACCTTAAATTGCCTCAAAAATGTAACTGTACTGTAAGTCAAAGATAACTGGTGCAAGTCAACTTTGTGTAAACCTGATTTAACTGGCTTAACAACAATGTAAACCAGTTGATTTTTTTTCCTTCTATTTCATTTACATTTCAATAATTAATTTCAATAATTAATAAAAGGACAATGCCCATGGAGTAACAGAAAAGAAACTGCAAATAATAATTATGTAATGGTCAAAACAAGTACAGATCTCTATGTTTCACATTGGATGATTGAATAGACATGCAGAATAAGACAGTCAGGGCGGCTGGAGACATGTGATCTGTTACTTTCCAGTACTCGCAAGCCATTTCTTCAGTTCCTTATTAAATAAAAAGAAGACACTGAGTTTGTATTGAGTTCTCCTATATGTGCTAGCATACATCTTCATTCATTTGTGGCTTGAATGAAAAAAGCAGACTAAAAATGTGATTTATTTATTTATTTATTATTTTTTTTAGAGCAAAGTCTTTTCTTTTCTTTCTCTTTTCTTGTGACACTGTTGGTTGTCGAGTGTCTTGTATTCTGCATGCTTCCTCTTTCATTGCATCATTTTCATATCAGTTCATAACATAATTTTCTGACATTGTGCATAGTAACCTTGCTTTTCTTTTTTGTTTGCAGATAGGCATCCACATCTTTACTAAGAGACCTCTCTGTAAGGATCAGTCACAATTGAAACCTGATGATGTCATCACTTACCTGGGAAAGCACAGCCAGGCACTACTTCTCTACTTGGAATACCTGGTGCTGGAGAGAAGGATACAGGTACAATAAAAAGATGAAGTTATCAGCTGTTAGTCGGGGGGTGACAGAGAGCTGGAAGATTCTGGTTCAGGTGTTAGTGTTGGATCTGTTCAAGTGTCATTGAGCAAATCAGATCAGAGATGTGCAGGGTTTTCCTGCAAAGAGAATTATGAGGTGGTCGCTTCTGTCAAATTTTGTGCTGCCTCCAGCTCTCAACGAACTGCTTATTTTCTAACCACAGTTGCACTCGGTAGACATCTGTCATTTTTTAACTGCAATTGTGCCATTACATTGATTCGGTGGCACTGTATTGTAATCAGCACAGTCCACCGGGAAAGACACTGCCAAAGCTGCAGAAGAAGAAAAAGTGCATTTAAAAAGTATGTTACTGACAAGGTGCAGTGAATTTGTCAGGTCTAGAAGTAGTGTACAACCACAAGAAGTGGAAGGGACCGGTGATGGAGAGGATCAGAATGAGATTGCGAGACAGGATGTGGGTTTTCAGTTGCCGTGTGATCAGGAGTGTTTAACACGATGCTGATGTCTACGTGATTTTAACGTCACTTTTTATTCATCTCAACCAAAGACATTTTAAACTGCCCGATTTTAAATGTTTTTTTTTTTTTAGATAGTATCAGCCTAGATAAATACAACAGTGACAGAAAAAAACATGTCAAATTCCTCAGGATTCTGTGCATATGATCAGGATTGTACCACCTCCATCTCATACTGAGCCAGGAAAAACCCTAATGTGCTGTGGCTCATCCAAACACTACCCCTGCAGCGTAGCAAGCATCATAAGAGGAATTCACTGCAGTATCAATTCTCCAAAGTACTGAATTGCATTATTATTGTGGATACAATTACATGGACTGCAGCAGTCTCACTATTGACCACATTCTCAATATGAAAGTATTTTGATGAACCTGGTCACGAAACACATTGACTCTGTGCTTAGCACTGTCTCTTGACTTCCCTCTGCAACCCTGACTTGTGAGCTAAGTGAATTAGGTTGACTTCAACTGAAATTATGTACACCCTTAATTTCAGTCTGGCTCCTCCCAGGAGTCATGCAACATAAGTATAAGTGCTTGAGAAAATGGATGTATGAATGCAGTTTTTAAAACTTTATTCAACCAAGATATTTTCACTTAGAGCAAAGCTCTTTTATACTACAGTCTGACCTGTTGGTTAGAGACGCACTACAGTAGTAGTTGGGGAACAAGGGGCTTTCTCGTGATCTTATCAGTAGTTGTTATGAGTTGTTATGTATTCACACTGAGAGTTCAAGTCTTCCTTTTTTTATGTTTTGTTGCACTTTTAAGGTTGTCTTTAATAGTCCTTCAGATTCAGGTAATTAGCAAAATCCTGCTTAAATTTTTTACTGACAGTAATGAATCAAAATTAATATTGGAATATTTCAATTTGCAGTCGATGTAAATATAGTCTCTTAAGGATAACCGTTTTGTAGGATTTAGCAGCTAATTTTTTTTTTTTTTTCATCCAAGCACCTTCCCAAAGAAAATTTGATTTTAATTCAGATTGTTTTCTTCCATGTTTGTGAATGCAGAAAGAGAAGTTCCACACACACCTGGCTGTGTTGTACCTGGAGAGGGTCTTGTCACTGCTGTCAAAGTCGCCAACAGATGAAGAGAAACTAACTAGAGCTAGAGAGAGGCTCCAAGCCTTGCTCAGGGAGTCCAACCTATACCGTGTACAGTTTCTTTTAGGTGAGACACTGTCACCTCATGTCTGAAGATGATTACAGTTGAATATCTTAAGAGGGAGCTTTGTGTTTTTGAATGTTGTTTTGCAGTATCTTGACCAGCTAATTAAGTTATTTAGTAGTGAGTTGTAATAGTTTAGACTTAACAGATATTTTATGGCAGATTATAACAGCATAAATGCAATGCAGATTTAAGTGCAGTTCAGGGTGTAAAGGCGACTGGAAATACCTTCATAGCAAGGTGTTATTCTCAAGACTTTGTTTCTAAATGACCGGGGAGATTGTGGTGATGTTTCATGTTCTTTTCTGTTCAGGTAAGATGGAGAACTGTGAACAACTGCTGCTAGAGCGTGCAACACTACATGGAAAACTGGAGGAGCATGATAAAGCATTGCACATATTGGTGCACAAACTCAGAGACTTCTCGTCTGCTGAGGCCTTCTGTATATGGGCCTCATCTTGTCGGGATTCTGCCTACCGACAGCAGCTGTTTCACCTGCTGCTGGGGGTTTATCTAGATGGGAACCTTCCTGGAAAATCCCAGACAGCAACAGGAGGGGGCAGTGGAGATCTGGAGATGGCAGCAGTGGACCTCCTAAATCGTCATGGCGAGGTGTTCGATGCAGTCCGTGTCCTTCGCATGCTCCCTGAAAACTGGTCACTGCAGCTGCTGCGGCCCTTCCTGGGTCGAGCTGTCAGGGCCAGTATGCATGCCTGCCGCACCTCCCAGATTGCTCTGGGGTTAGCCCACTCTGAAAACCTTCAACTGCTGCATGACAGGGTGAGAAACGCATAACACAATACAAGAATGCACAAATTAGTTTAACAGGCTTGGGTACCATACCATCATTTATTACATTATGACCTTTTTTTTGTTTTGTGACCAAGTTTGTTATTTTAAAGCACAAGACAGCATCAGCTTTACAAAGGGTTAACAGCAATAATGATGATAACTTAACATGATTTCTGTAAGTACTTCTCCAATAGAGCAATCCTGAATAAACCACTGAAACAGTGAACAACTCAAATGGAGCTGCAAAGATTTAGACATTTAAGCAATTGGTAATCTGCAACTTTTTTTTTTTTTTAATGGTTTAATGGTTTGAGCAATTTTTCAAACAAAAATGCCAAAACATTTGCTGGTTCCAGCTTCTCAAATGTGAGTTTATGCTTTTCTAGTGTGATAAATGTATGGTAAAGTGAACATATTTGGTTTTTTGACTTTTGGTCGAATGCAAATGAGATATTTTAAGATCTCCAGGGGCACGTCCATTTGATGATTTTAGTTTATTGACCAAAGGTTTATTGATAAATCAAGAAAATAATCGACTGATTATTTGATAATGAAAATAATCTTCAGTTACAGTCATCAAATGAACCTTGACAACCTTTCTAAAAAAAAAATTTGAAAGTGTCCAAAATTTTAAGGAGAATCTTGGTATGTTATTCATCTTTAATGGTTGAAATTTTACCAGACATGAATTGGCAGATTGAGTCAGATATGATTGTATCAGTGAGTAATGTGTCTTCTGTCTACAGGGAACCCATATAATAATTTACTCCATTTGCTCATGGGATTTTAACATATAGGGTGTTGTCTTATTGCTCTTTACTGCTTTAACTCGTAGCTCTTCTGTCTAATATTTTTTCCTCCAGTTGAAAGAGCGCAAGAAACCCATCTTTGTGTCTGAAAAGAAAGGATGCCACCTGTGCCACAACACCTTCAGTGATCCCGATGTGGTGTGTCTGCCAGGTGGAGTACCTGTCCACACTCACTGCGTCGCCCAGAGAGTAAGAGACTCTCCCACTAAGAGACAATTAACTAATAGCAGTAACCATACGTGAGACTTGAAACTGTCATGTGACCTGCGATCGGAGGCACCAAACTAAAGGGCAGGACGTGCTGAGATTTTGGATAACTGAGGACTGAGGGGGTAAAAAAAAAAGCACAGAACACACATTGCCATAGTAGAATCTGCTATGGAGTTAATGAGAAACAGAGAAAGCTGTGCGAGTGTGAGTGTGTGTGTGTGAGAGGGAGAAACAGATGATTTCAGCTATTTATTGCCACAGTTATACCACACTTTCAGACTGCAAGTTTTTATAGAAGTAAAAAACCAACAGCTAAGTCACCCTGCCCTTTAATCCATTTAAACAGAAAATTAATTAAAGATGGGCTCTTGTCCTTTTCTGTGGGTCGAATACTGAGCCTGTCCTTGTCTTCGCTTGTACTGTTTTAAACCTAAATTTGAGAAACTACTTGGACTACAGAACACACTGTATTTGAATTCTGTTGCATTTCTTAAGCATGAATAATATAACTTGCTCATTGCAATGTTAGGTTTTAATGTGAGACTCATCAGTATTGATGGAAAAAGAGTGTTTTATGTCCGTCTTTGAGATCTGGTCTCACTGCTGCTTTATTTTCCCTTTGTTATAAGGGCAAGGGAGGTTATAGTTATAGTAATTCAATTAGTGACTTACCAGCAGCAATTTGATACAAACCTATTAGATTATGAATGTCCTGATATTGGGGTTATTGTCTGTGGATCAACAGTGTAAAACACTACATGAAATCTTGCATTTCGCTTACTAATCATCATTAAGTGTGACTGGAGACTTGGATCAGTACTCAAACTACATCAGGGGTCAATCTCATTGACCTTCTAAATCAAATCTTCTTTAATGATAATATGTTACTATACACAAGTGAAACATGAACGCAAATTTTATGGCTAAGTTATAGATGGCACATATGTAAAGTGAAATGAAATGTGAAATCAAGCTTCAGGATTTCTGTCTCATTTTGAGTGACTACTAGTCATTAAATAAATCTAGAGGGATCTTCACTGCCCTCCTGCCATCATGGATCCACTTTGTTTGGTTAAATATTTAGGAGGGCCACAAAAAGATATTTCTAATTTACTTCAGGTGGGGAAAGGAGATAAATTGTTCCAAAGAGCTGAATAAACCCTGTCAATTTTCACAAGATAATTAGTTTTTATCTGTTATTACTATCTGTGAGAAATTCAGTTATCTTTTTCAGAGCTTACATATTGTTATAAATTTTTGTTTAAGCTGTAAAAAAGTATGTGACCACAAGATGGCAGTAATGTGTAAAGTTTTTGAAACAAATGCAATGAACCACAGGTGGAGCATTATGGAAATTACTTTATGGTATTCTTTACTATTCTACTCAGTGCCCTGAATATGCCTTTTGAATAATGGGAGAAAAAATGATTGAAAGCTGGTTGGAACAAATCTTCCAAATGTTCTCCATTTTGTTCCTTTTGTTCCACAATCCATCAACGCGTACCTTGGTCTTGGTGAAAAGGAAATGCTATGACGGTCATGGTCATTGGTATGAAGCCTCCAGACTAAATGCTTCATGTTGACGAGGATGCATTTCCTCCACTCTCCTTATGAAAGTAATGAATGATTGTCAAAGAAAATGGTTTTATAATGCACATAATGCACTGCACATGACACTTAAACCTTTTCTTTAATGTTTGGGAATTGTGAGAGGACAAAAAAACAGTTTCATCCATAATTTTGATGGCCCAAAAAAATACAGCTTCATACATCTCAGCTGTCATAACTGCCTCCCTCATAAATGCTGGGGTTATGGCTTTAACCTTTTAATCCTGACACCTCTTGCAGAAACAGAAGTCGGCCCTATTCTATCATAATGAAGCCCTAGAATTCTTTACAGACTTGTCATCACAGAGCACTGCTTTGTCTTTTTAGTGCTTTCCAAATATTGTGTATGTGTCAGTTAATAATAAAGGGCAGCTTGGACTTGATAAATGTTTCTCCCAGACACACAAAACTAATGGCAGGTGCATAATGTGTTTGTGTAGCTCAACTGTGTGAACAGTCAAATTCAGGGACACATTCCTCAGTGTCCACTGGAGGTGATGCTTTGCTAAAATAAAAAGTCTAGGCCAAACTATTTCACTTTGAAAAACCAAGGTTATCCAAGCTGGCAGAGGACGCATGAATTGCATAACAGAGCACTGAGAGAAAACGGTGAACATTGTCATGTAAAGCTGCTGTACATCGAATACACTCTTAAATCAGTGCAGCTCCATGTTTTCTTTTTCAGATTTAACACTTGTCTCTCTTCCTTGAAATGTGCCACTGTCTGAAGATGCCCATCTAGATTTAGTTAAGATCAGAAGACGTAAAAATTAATCCTCCCCCTTTACACACTACAAATTATCTGCAAGATATTCATCCAAATTAGTTCTGAAAGAGAGAAATTGTTCAGGATTCCCAAATCAAGCCTCTAAGGACTGTAACTTTTTTCAAAAGAAAAGATAGTGTCCCTCCCTAAATGTTTAATTTTAACCTTATATTCAATTGTCCAACGGATCAAAACACATCACTGTTGTGGGGTTTGCTTGTTTCTCTGGTGCCTGTGCTGTTGATGCTAGCCTTCTGTAATTGCAAACAAAAATTTCTTTTGGGGACTTTGTGCAAACATGGGACTATTTTTCTAACATGGAGATCTGAATATTGTATATACTGTCAGTTGACTTGCTTTCCATGACAGAAATTCACAGCTTATGTACAGCGTCTTTCTGTCCAAACAATTTGTGTGTAGCTTGCTTAAAGGTCCTCCTAACAATGACTTCAAGTAATAATAATAATAATAATAATAATAATGATAATAATGATAAAAATACAGTACATTTGTGAAAAAAATGCTATTGTATTTTATAAATATATGTATACTGGTATGTATATACTGCATTTGTACTTGTTTGTTGCTTTCTTAATCAATGCCAATGTGGATGGAGTGTACAACCTGTAAATCCGTCCCATTTTAATAAACATGAAACTGTATATCAACTCATGGAGTTTCATTTCACATTTCACACCGAAAAGTAATTCCCGTGCATGTTTTGGCATGATTATTGTCAGACAGAATGTTAGGACCTTAATTATTTTACTTTATATTGTGCTGCTATTTTCTCTGTCAAGTAATTGACATTCAGAAAACCTTGGTTTGTATTAATCCATATCATATGAAAACTGCAAGGCTGCAACCAACAATTATTTTCAGTATCAATTTTTCTGACTATTTTCTTTAATAATTGATCATTTACACAGTGGACCTTTTAAGGCAATCTGCAGTCACTTATTTCTGCCCCATTAACCCCATTACCGTTCTGTTCAGAGGAATGCATTTTATTAAGCGTTGCTGTATATTGGGTAAACTTTAAATAAAGGGCTGGTTTGTTTTAGCATTTGTAAGTCTCCTTGATTTTTAATTTGAATTCATATATATGTATTAGGTGAACCTGGATGAAACTAATGCAGTATAATGGAACAGGCCTTTCAGTAAATCCTCCTTCATGAGAATTATAATGTTCAGTATTTGCTGAATCTGTTTGAAAAGTGTCGGTTTATTTTAATGGTCAGTGTGGAGGCTGTAATTGTGGTAATGTTTAAGTGTACTGGGATGTACTGAGAAGTGTTCCTAACAGTTTATCAAGTGTAATTCCTATAAATGGGATGGACAAAAAATTAGGAACACCTCTCGGTATAGGGTTAGTTTATATACAGTGGTGGCCAAAAGTCTGAGACCACTTTCCCATGTAGCCTCACATATTGCTTTCAAAATAAGTCTCAAAAAGGTAACAGGTAAGGTATATCATAAATGTTCTTACAAGCTATTCTAGTCTATATGGGGATATAGTGTAGCTTTATTGCAGATCAACTTCTGTTAGGACATGTACATGTGTGCATACATGTCTTGCTATGGTTGTGGGGACAAATCTGGGTTTGAAACAATCTGTGAGGTTATTTTGGCCAGTTGTGACGGCTTCAAAAGGCTTTTTGAGGGACACCTGCAGTGACTGAAGTCAGTGTCAGGATGAGTCTCTACGACGTGAATGAAACTGAAAGTAATGTCCTTTGTAAAGGTTGAAACGTGAAGAGTGAAGTACACGCACCAAGCAGCAGGCGCATTCAAAATTTCTCCAGGAATTTTCGAATACTTTTAATGTTATGCTGTACCGGGAAAATCGTCCGTAATTGTGTCATCAGTTCAGCTCTTTCTTGTTCAACTTTCTGCACGACATAAAAATATGTTCAAATGAGCGCAGCGCAGTCACCCGCTTCTTACAATGTGTTTTGTCAGTATACTAATCAGGCTGCGCGGACTCCGTGACGGGATTGGTCGAAGCAGAGAGGAGGAGCCTCCGACTCCACGGCCGGCTTCTCCTATTGGTGCGACAATGATCCTGAGTTGTCACCACAGCTGTAGCCGTTCAAGCATTCAGAGGAAAAGAGCTTAATACCCGGCCAGCACGTCATTAGTGGCGGCTGACATGATAGGCAGCGCGCCTCTTCACTGCCTTTGTCAACATGTGTGTGTAACTACCATTATTATATCACAGCCTATGGTTCAATGTAAACTGATTTTAAGAGGATATGCTCCTTCCCTGTGGTCAAACATGAAACTGCACCTTCATTTTGATCATGGCTCTTCTGCTTATACAAACATCACAGCTACAAAAAAAATCTTTTGTGATCAGTATGATCATAAGAACTTCATCAGAACTGATCTTGATGTTAAAAAAAGTCTGACAACACATTTGATCTGAAGTATTCATTTATCAATCTATTATTATTATTGTTGTTTTATGATCACAATCTTTAAGTTTTGCTTAACTTCCTGCTTGTTTTAAAGGATTTGTGTGTTCAGTCTCTAAAGTGAAACACAAACCAGTTCTAGTTATTGACAGAGTGTTTGACCTATCTGTATGTCAGTCTAAAAATAAAGCCGTAAAAACCAGTCCAGTCCTATATCTCCATTTTAAATGTGTGCAATTTCATCTTTATTTTACTGTATGTTTACAATCTATAATGCATGAAATGAGTTTTATTCACTGAACTTAGTCTACAAATAAGATTTTTTCCCGACCAAGGCAGAATCTTCTCTTGGCTCGTGAGAACAATTTAGTTTTTAATGATGAGTACTGAAGTCAAGCCGTTTGTGTGTTTCCAAAAAATACACAATTTATAGGAAAAAGTTTATTAAAAAAACTGTGTGAAATGTGTGAAATGAATCATCATTTCACTTGTAGAATTTGTGTTTTGGGTAATTTTAGAAAAAGAAATATCAATATCAATCAGGCACTCAGTAAAAAAAAAAAAAGAAAAAAAAAGAAAAATCAAATTCATCAAAATTAATCATAATTCCCAGCAGAGCCTCTACTCAATAGTCAAAAAGTTATTTAATGTGGAGAAGTAAAAAAATATATAATTAACACAGATTCATCAAGCCTGATGCAGATGTGAACAGCTTGTAGGAACAAAGGCCTGTGGGTGTTATGAATGCGAGCTCGTTTTGGCAGGGGTATGTGCCAGTAACCCTTCAAAAGGTCAAACTTGCTTATAAAATTTCGCTCTGCCCACCTGATCAACACCATCCTCCATAGGGGAAGTGCGTCTACCAGAGTCTACTTTCGTCATTTTAATTACTTTGCAAAAATCTGTGCGTGGTCGGAACACACACACATACATATGCATACATACAGATAACCTTAACCAAATTAATAAATTGAAAAGCTACATACATGAATCGCAAGACCTTATAGTAGTTCTTGGATATTCCCGATCATTGTGGGCTAGCAGAAAAAGACTATAACAGTTATGAATTATGTTCATTATTTTGCAGTTTGTTTATTTATATACCTTAGCTCTCGGTTGACGGTAGATACGGTACCAACGTGCTGGCTGCTTTGTTCAAAACGCGCAACCTTTACTTTGAAGACGAGCTGTTTCTGTTTCCGGCTCTCGACTTCCTTATTCAATTTTCATTGTATAAGTTGAGTAATGGAACAAACTGATGCTTTGGTGCGCTGAATTGAATTGCACGCCTTCATTCGATTGGACAATAACATACGCAAAGCGTTAACAACGTTTAGTAAGCATCGGCTAATAGAGAACGAGCTCACAAACGTCATCATATATTTGTCCTAGCCCAAGTAGGAGTATGAAATTAGGGAATACCTCCTAAGCTGGTATTTTTCATTATACAACGTGAACAACTGCAGAAGAATTGTACTTCATGCAAAGACCGAAACCAACTAACGGCAAAGATGCTCTGAACTGTCTGGTAACGGTTTACTCCAGGAAATAACGTTGAATCTCGCAAAACGTCAGCAGCGCGATCTCGCTCTGCTGTTGAGGTTACTATGGAAACTGGCGCTGAAAATCAGAGAAGAACCTTCATGTTCAACATTTGGTAATTAATGGTGGAGCTGCCCCTGGGCTCCGGGTGGTGTTTTAGCTCCATGTAGCGCCATCCACGGGTCCGAAGTAAACATGGAAGTGCTATACAATTGAAAAAAATGAGGAAAAACAGAAAATCCAGAGGAAAACCACAGTAACAGAGACGTTATGGTTGACACAGAGGAGATCCAAGTGAGGTAAGTACATGGTACAGTAAGTTTAGAGCCGTTTCTGACTGTTGGCATTTTTTAAAGTGTTTGAGAAATTACTTATTTTTGGATTCAATAATGTATAGGACAAGGTAGTCAGAGTGGGAATATTGGGAGATAACCTTTACCAATCGTGAGAGCGTTTGATGTAGTGAAGATTTGAGAGGAAGGGGCAGAGAAGAAAATTATTTAACAAATGCTGTTTATTTGTATGTTAGTTTGCTCCTGACAAAATTCACAGAAATCAGATGGGTGGCTATTTGTATGCAAAATGACCACAAAGAGACCAAAAAGTAAATAAATAGAAGTTGACCAAGAAAGACGAAAATTACCACAAATTGACTCAAAAGGACTAGACATTCAAAATGCCGCTAAATTACGCAAAATGACCACAAAATGATTCAAAATGACCACATAGAAGCACAAAATGACTACAAAGGATGTGTTGTTTGTTGTCATTTTGTCTCTTTTTTAGTCTTGTTCCAGAGTTACAAATAGCATATTTATTGATTTTGGTTCAAGATGGTGCTGCTGTAGTGGCAGCCTGTTGCAATAGATCCAGTTAACGTTGTTGTGTTTTGTACTTTTGTGTCATTATCTTTAAATACTCTATTTGCTGTGCTTTTACACCCTAATATGGATATTGGGTGCCTTGAGGACTTTTCTTGGTTTTTCTGGTGTTTTTTATATTCTTTGTGCTTGGTAGCTATGTCATCATTCTTGGAGAGAAAGTGAAGGTGATACAAAGACCTTGGAGTCCACCTTAACAACAGACTTAACTGAGACAGAACAGGGCCTACTTTGTGAGGAAGCTTAGGCCCTTTAAAGCTCCCATGTTGTAGAAAGTGAGATATCCATGTCTTTTTTGATTATAAAGCAGGTCTAGGTGCTATAAAAATACTGTTAAAGTATCAAAGTGTTCAATCCATACAATATGTACTCAGAATTTGTGCCATAAACAAGCCGTCAGGAATTACGTGACTTTTTGATGTCACAACCAGTCACTGCTCTCAGCCATGCCCCTGCATGCCCCACTTGGACCCACTGTCCAACCTTGCAGGTTTGTCTAAGTGTTAACCTGAAATCTACTCTATTTTTATTCAATCTCTATTAAGTGTTTGTTGAGCTTTCAATAATTTTTAACACTTTTCCTCTACCT
Source organism: Seriola lalandi dorsalis (assembly GCF_002814215.2). Classification (NCBI taxonomy): domain Eukaryota; kingdom Metazoa; phylum Chordata; class Actinopteri; order Carangiformes; family Carangidae; genus Seriola; species Seriola lalandi. The sequence continues at coordinate 1,895,141 of NW_019525288.1, forward strand.
CTTGTTAGATTACTTTTATCTTGTTGTTTAATCTATCTATCTATTATTTCATACTAAAATATTTCTATTTTTATTATAATATAATAAAAATTATTTATTTGGCATTCATTCACTACACTGAGTAATAAATAAAGAAAATAACAGCAGTTGATAGATATTGTTATTACCAAGAACCAGAGCTTTGAATGTAATTCTTAACACATTTTTGCTCATTTTACAAATGTGCCTCACTTCTTCAAAACTGCCCCAGTTTGTGCACCCCTCCCCCCATCCAAAAATGACTAAACCTTCCCCTGGTCCAATCCAAGTGAAATATGCAAATATTTTAGGAGATGTGAATTAGGGTTATGCCAATGGATGATGATAACGCTGATCAACGATCATCAGAATGATCGCCGATTTTTCATGCCTCTGTAAATATCAAGATGATATGTGACTTGTTTTCCCATTAAAATAGTAACTTATTATTTGTAGTATTAAATTAATCCAAAATTTAATTTGCCCTGCCACAGTGTAACATATATAAAAACATATAACCCTGATTGCAACACGTGCACACACACATGCACACACACACACACACACATGCACACACACACACACACACACGCACACACACATACACACACACAAAATCCGATCAGCTGATTGTAATGAAGCTGCTTGTTGTGTGTAGGTGCTGGTCTGTGATTTAAGAGTAGTGGAGATCAAAAGACATACAGAACACGTGATTTAGTTCACTTTCTTATTCTGCTGCTTGTTATGGTTGTAAATAGAACTTTTTGAGTCAATGAGAGAGAGGCAGCAAAACGAGACACACTTGCTTTTTGATCACTCCTCTTTCTCTCTCCCTCATAGGGTAACGTAACATGCCATACGTAATATAATTATCAAATGTATTGTATATAAGTCCCAACAGTCCAACAGGTGAGGAATGTTTTCACAGGTGCTTGCCCAGTGATTGCTGGGGACAATTAGATAAGAAGCTAATTGTAATGAAGATATGTGGAATTTGAGAGCATACTACTACACCAATTTGTAATTAAAATGTGGTATTTACCGTGTAGTGTGATTTTAGAACTTCTTGTTTACGGTACATCTCTTGATCCCTTGTCTTTTTTGTATTCTTAGTTTTCCTAATGAACATTCTGGTGAGGATCCGGAAAAAAATGCCTCAGAAGTTCAAGATGAGATAAACAGAGGAGACACTCAAAACAACTGCATGAGGAGACTGGGATCCATGTGGCAAGCCATTGTGATTGCTGTTTTGATGGTGCTTGTTTGTGGTGTGACCGGCATTCTCTTTATTCAGATAAATAAAAACCAAAGTGTGACAGCAGGATTTCAGTACACGGCAGAGGAGGTATTCACTATGTGGAACATCACCAAGCAGTTGCAAATAGAAAACAGTGAGCTGAAGCAACTTCTGAACTGCACTGGAAACCTCACCCTTCTGAGAAGTGAATATGGCCAGCTGGAACTTTTCATGAATGCCACTCTGTACAACTTGACTTTGATGTCAGCTGAAAAAACACAGCTGAGCATGCTATTGAAGAATACAATGCAAGAAAAAACACATTTGCAAGTGAGAAACAAAGAGCTGAACATGCTTCTAAAATCAACCATGGAAAACTACAGCCTTGTGGAAGAAGAGAAGAGACAACTGAACCTGCGTCTGAACAAATCACTGCACAACATCACTATGGAAACTGCAGAAAACAAACGCCTGCACCAGCTGTTAATCAATGAACAGCAAACCTCCATGCAGCTAGAAGCAGAAAATCAAAAACAGCGTTCAATCCTGTTCTCTAACCATCTGACTTTCCTCTGGGGATTCTGCAACAAAAGCACACTGCACTGTTCACGCTGCCTGCCAGGCTGGGTCGAGCACGCCTCACGCTGCTTCTTCCTGTCCTCAGTAGCAGAGAAGTGGGAAGTTGCTCGCCAGTTGTGCATTAGCATGGGTGGTGACCTGGCTATTGTTTTGAATGCTGAAGACCAGGCATTCTTGACCAACATGACTTTTCAGTATGTACAGGCACACCCTCAAGAAGACTTCCATTCAGCGTGGATCGGGTTGCAGGACATGGTGAAGGAGGGCACCCATTTATGGATCAATGGCAAAACTATCAAGTGGGATGTCATTTACTGGAAGGAATCAGAGCCAAACAATGCCGTTCCCGACTGGGACACCGACTTGTCAGGACAGGACTGTGTTGCCATTGTGCCACCGAAAGGCATTGGAGGGAAGGACTGGTTAAACTCCTGGGATGACATTGTTTGTGTTGGCAAACGGCACTACCTGTGTGAGACCATGGCTCTCGGGCCTGAGTGACAGAGCTGGGATGTGGTAGTCTACTTTCAGTCCCAGTCTCCTGATGTGTGCTGGACTACAATGTCTTCTCCCAAAATGTGATCTATTACTGAATGTATTCTGCGATATAAAAGATGAGCGTCATTGTTGGGATATTAATGTTGACTCAGTATTCAACTCTGGTTTTTAAACTGCTCTTTATGGTGTTTAAGTAGTCTTAAAAACACAGTACTTGAAAACCAGCTTGCTTTTCCGATGCTGCTAAAAAATATTTGGTAAGAGGCCACAATACATGTGGCTTCACACAACCATTTAAAAAAATATTCCTGACCATTCAGAGTTTGGCAACAGTGGTATGGTGGTGGCCAAGTGCAATACACACTTTTCCCCACACAATACTATTTCCCTACATAATACTACACGATACTATTTCATTAATTGAAAGAATCTTCATGAAAATTAGATCATAAATGGTCCTCAAAACACAGCCAAAATATAGTAGCTGTTGTGCAAGAATGTTCTTATTAATATCACAATATTACATTGAAAAGGGGATTCCCTGTTGGAGGGAGAAAACAACGCAAGATTAAGGGGCATCATAAGGGGTACTAGGCATGTCCTGGTATGCCCTTGTATCCACCTCAGAACTGCCAATATGTCAGAACACAACACCCTCCTCTGCATTTACTCAGGGCCAACTCCAGCAATTTACTAAAACACCTGCACTGTGAGTCAATGTCATCTGTTAAAGATGTGGAGGAAAAGCAGAAGCTAAATCTGGCCCTGATCACCTAAATAATACCAGAAAATTAACAGCAAAAGCACATTTTGGGGTAACACTGGTGCAATTAATTACAAAAATATTTGATTAGATACATTTCTATCAATGTGCCTCCATTGAATTTTGTGGTCTGAAATGTGTGGTCTGCAGTCCTTGTGTACAGTTTATGTCTTGGAGAAACTCTATGGGTGTGTTTTGTACACAGAATTGATTTTTTGCTATTAAACTGACCAGCCCCCTAACTATCTGTATATATTCCGTTGTTTGTTTGTATGGACAATTGTTGAGTATGATTACCCTTTGCCTAATATTTGGATTAATTATACTATCTAGTATCTTTATTGAAATGTTGGAACCTGAACCAATTACAATGTGATGGGGAATAACTCCAGTACAGTGAAATGACTCCCCCTGCCGACAGTTCACTGAAGCTTCAGGCCAGCCCACCCAGCTTGACACAACAACACAAACGCCATCTTTAGCTGACAAGCAAACTACCGAAGCAGCAGAGTTGTGAAGAGAAACTAGGTCAGGCGCTCGGGAACACGAAAGGACTTTTGAAAAACCTCCTTGAATAAGCTTGTAATCAGTGTCTGCTAACCTCCCAAAACCCCGTGCTGTCCTATGGTCCAATGTGTTTGATCGGTAGGCCAGCTCGAACGCAGTTTTCTTGTGTCGGTCCCGGTTGATGTTGAGTAAGCGTTTTTTCTGACAAACATCCGACGAAGGCGAACGCCAGGTAAGAAAAACGCCAGGTAGACAACTCGTGTGAACCCCGAGTAGCCTACATGTCCAAATAAGCTATTTTTTCATCTGTCACTTAACATTCATCACAACTTGTTTGCTAAGTAGTTAGCAAGATCCGAGGCTCGGTTCGGCTAAGCTAAGCTAAGCTCTTGTCTTGGAATGATGGATTTGTGTTGTAAACTAACCATTAAAGGTCGCCAACATCGCGCCATTTATGTGCAGAAATTGGTAATTAAAGACAGTTTTTGCCGACAGAAGCAAACTTTGTCAGACAGTGGTGTAGGTTGAGGCAGAGGGAGGCGTGGCCTTTCTTGTCCTGTGATTTCATTCTCAGGTGAGCAGAGGAGACACCTTGTTATGGACAGATTTGCCTTTTTGCAGCTCTGCAGGTTATTCAGTCTGTCATGCAGGTCTGGGCAATACAATATAAACACCACTGTAACCAAGGGACTAACTTCCAAAATATATCATAGTGTCATTTTTGCATGCATGATTAAGGGGAAACCAATCATTTTTAGCTGGTGCTCTCAAATAATATTTATCGACATCCCATTTATATCGACCAATACTGATGAAAGAAAATAAGTTAAATAAGTCACTGTAATCAAGAACTGGTAAGAAGATGGCAGGTGGAGGCCAGCCTTCCCGGCTTCTAAAGAAAAACAGGACTTGTCTCTGAAATAAAAAATTAAACCCTAACTTCAGTCTTAGTCTCTTCACTAAAATGTTACCATGTTGCTTAATAGAAAGATGTTCATCAAGCCTAACAGACATCTATAACAGGCAACAACTTCCATTTTTTCCCAGAGTTGTAGCAATATCATTGTCTGGTGTTTTTTTAATTGCATAAGAAAATAACATTAACTTGGATAACTAGACATGAATGTCTACTTTCAGTGAGTAACTAACAATGGGCTACTACAACCAGAGATAAAAGTGTAAATTAACTGAAAAACATGTGTATAGTATACACACACGCACACCATGTGTATGCATACATACATATACACATGTATGTATGTACACACACATGCACGGAGGGTTCCACCCAAAGTGAAGGAGAAAGAAGGAACATCCGTGAATGCATCAGGCAGCAGAAGACATGGGTTTGATGAGTAGGAGGATGAAGTATCATTGGCAGATTAAGGAAATGGCTAACATCAAGAAATCCTGCCAGAGGCTAGCAAAGGCCGGCCTGAAGGACAGAGGCTCCGTTCATAGCAGCCCCAGAACAGGCCCTAAGCATCAGATCCATACAGGCAAGGTCTACCACAGCAGACAGGACCCAAGGTGCAGGTTTTGCAGAGATGCCCCTGAGACTGTTCAGCAGGTAGTAGCAGGGTGTGAAATGCAGGGTGACACAGTCATGAATGTATTATACTCTTAGCTGATGTAGAAAAAGTTGGATATTGTATGGCAACCCTGTAGTGCCTCAATGATTTGTTAATGACAACGATAATTAACGTTAAGTCTTAAGAAAATCAATGAATGACAATTTAAAAAAATCTGTTAATTGCAATTAAGTCATTTATCATATAAAACTACCAAACATTTCTTTGTTGGAGTGTCACATATATGAGGAGCTGCAGCTGTAGTTTCATATCATTGTGAAATTAAAATCTTTTATTATTTTAATATTTAATTTATGTATAAATTATTAATAGATTACCCAATAATGAAAACAGTTACAACCATGCATCATTTCACATATATGTATTCAGTATGTGTCAGCATGAATCAGCCTACCCAGACCGTGGATTGCAGTCTTAATGGGGCAACATTTAGTCTGCCAAGCATGTCGGGTCTTGTGATGAAGAAGCCATGTATAAACAGTACTGCTAATAAAGACTTTCTTTCCCCTGTAAAATTCATTTGTCTCAACCATCTGGATCTTATTAACTACTCTTCTGTTTACCCAGGATGAAACGAGTTCTCCAAGGGAATGAGCAGGAGGAAGGAGGTGGCACCAGCGGTGGGTCTCAGAAGACTCTTAAACGGCCCTGCAAGCAGAGGAGGGAGAAAGATTTGGAGGAGGAGGGTGCCCGCTGGGAATGTCTGCCTCAGGAGATCCTGCTCCACATCTTCCAGTACTTGCCTCTACTGGACAGGGCTTATGCCTCTCAGGTGCCGATGTAGTAATATCCCATCAATTGCTACACTTAATGGATAATATTTGACAGAAAGCAGTATTTGTGGTGGCATGTGTCATGTGAGGATTTTATTTAACACTGCTGAAATAACAATGCAGACGGCATGTTGAGATTGTTTCATTATTGTTTCAATATGACTTTATTAAACCAACCTTTATTCTATCAACCTTTATCTGTTAGAGGATTTTGAATTTTTAAATGGAATAACTGGATGTTTTTAGTTGCATACTGCTAGTATGTGAAATGCAAACTTAAAATAAATTGTCCTCCAAATTCAGAAATTGCTACAAATACCAAAAAGGCTGGCGTCAAGCAGAAACAAATTTTGATTTTAATCTTGCCACTATAGGTGTGTCGAGGTTGGAACCAGGCTTTTCACATGCCAGAGCTGTGGCGGTGTTTTGAGTTTGAGTTAAACCAGCCAGCCAGCTCGTACCTGAAGGCCACACACCCAGACCTCATCAAACAGATAATCAAAAGGCACTCCAACCACCTGCAATATGTCAGCTTCAAGGTATGAACTGATAGTGAAAAGGAGAGGAGGAGTGTATGGGTAAAGTAATGAAGTGTGCAGTGAAGTACATTCTTATATTCTGTCCAAATGAAATTGTCAGTGGGTTCTCGTTTTTCTACCTCCATACTGTTTAGGTGGACAGCAGCAGAGAGTCTGCGGAGGCAGCGTGCGACATCCTCTCTCAGCTCGTGAATTGTTCTTTGAAAACATTGGGGCTCATCTCCACAGCTCGGCCCAGTTTCATGGAGCTGCCCAAAGTAAGATGCAGCATGATAATTCTGTCTGTGCATCTCTATCTACAAGCAAAGCCTAGAATTGTAACAACTGCCGTGGTGAAACAATTCTCCAGTTTAAAGCTATAATCTCTGATCAGTGTCTTAAGATGCCGCCGTTCTGATTAATGTCAAGTGCCTGTGACAAGGTGTATGATTTCGGATCTCTAAGTTGTAAGCTAAAATCATTGCACTCAGCCATTTTCTTTGACAGTCACTCTTGTTAACAATCAAACAAAGTGGTATGGCTGCACATTTGCATGTTTGTTTTTTTAGTTGATGCATATAATATAAAGGCAGAAGTGGGTGTGAGTGTGTGTCTGTTTTTTTGCATCTTGTATTTTACAAGCACCTGCCCAAAGATGCACATACATTTAGACAGGGGTGATGGGATAATGTGGAAATGTGTTGTAGAATTAAACTGGGGTCTCTAGCTACGTCTGCTTGTCAGATTGCTTGATGTCTTTGGGAAATAAAACTAGCATCTTGGGCTGCCTGAAAGACAGACTATGTTTACTGAAAAAAAAAAAAAGGATGATGAAATGTTTCTATCTTTCACCCTGTTCACCAGTCTCACTTCATCTCAGCACTGACAGTGGTTTTTGTCAACTCCAAATCCTTGTCCTCACTGAAGATTGATGATACACCGGTTGACGACCCCTCCCTCAAAGTCCTGGTGGCTAATAACAGCGACACACTCAAACTGCTGAAAATGAGCAGCTGCCCTCACGTTTCACCTGCAGGTACTGGATAATAGCAAAAATAACAGATATTAGGAATGCTATTGATTAATAATGACTAATTTGATTGATCAAGAACAATTATAACTGATGCTAATCTTTGTTCATCTCTGGAACATCTGTGTTTTTAGCAGACCTTGAGAGGGAATGGTGAAAGTGAAAGGAATATAAAAGTATGTTAATTAGCATTCAAGGAGTTAATTGGGCAGAAGTGACTAAGAGGAAATGAATGTAGATGGGAGCGGAGATTGATATTGAATTCTAGATATTTTAGGCTTTTAAATATAATGTTATGATACACCAGATCAGTAAATCAGTCTTCCTAAGTCTAAAACCTATGGGAAGGTATAACAGTGGTGGCTAACATTGCTTCATCTTTTCCTGTGCTCAGCCTTAAACAGGCAGGTTAGATCTATAAGCTCCTAATTTACTATTCTCTCTATTCCAGGCATCCTGTGTGTGGCCGATCAATGCCATGGCCTCAGAGAACTGGCTCTCAACTACCATTTGTTGAGTGATGAACTTCTCATCGCCCTGTCCTCAGAGAAGCACGTTCACCTCGAGCACCTTCGCATTGACGTGGTTAGTGAGAATCCTGGCCAACATTTCCACACCATCAAGAAGAGCAGCTGGGACGCCATGGTGCGTCACTCTCCTAAATTTAATCTGGTCATGTACTTCTTTCTCTATGAGGATGAGTTTGGCCCTTTCTTCCGTGACGAAATCCCCGTTACGCATTTATACTTCGGCCGCTCTGTCAGTAAAGACGTCCTGGGGCGCGTTGGGCTCACCTGCCCGCGTCTGGTCGAGCTGGTGGTGTGCGCCAACGGGCTGCGGCCGCTGGATGAAGAGCTGATCCGCATTGCCCAACGCTGCACGCAGCTGTCGGCCATCGGCTTGGGAGAGTGTGAAGTGTCCTGCAGCGCCTTCGTGGAGTTTGTCAAGATGTGTGGAGACAGACTGACACAGCTATCCATCATGGAGGAAGTGCTGGTCCCAGATCACCGCTATGGGCTGGATGATATCCACTGGGAAGTGTCAAAGCATTTGGGTCGTGTTTGGTTCCCAGACATGATGCCTACCTGGTAGAGCTCTGGGAGAAGGTGTCAGTTTCTATGAGTTTTATATATATGTGTGTGTGCGTGCGTGCGTGCGTGCGTGTCCTCATCTTTCTCCTGCTTTTCAGAAAAGTCCTTTCACAAGCACCATATGTACGTCTCTTTGAGTTTTGATATGATAAAACATATGTTTATTGAATTCAACTCTACCATATTGTTCTATGTATAAAATTTTTATATTTAAATGAATATTTAAGTCTAAATTGTTTTTTCTTGTTGTCACATTTAGCACCTTGTTCTCTGAGCCATATGTCTTGGGCAGTGAAACCCTGCAGATCGGTTATTTGTAGTTTATTCAGGGGTGATGCTTTACCATGGGAATTATCAGGAATGATTGGGAAAGTTTGGGAGTTATTTCATCTACACAGGTTGTAATTAGCGCATTGTCTGCAGACAGATTCATAAACATGTTTACCATATGACAAGTGGGCATAAGTACAAATCGTTCTAACTGAGACACTTTATAGTAACGTATAGAATAAATTCAACAGATTGTCAGCATCACACTGCAGAATGGCTTTTAGGTCAGGCATTGTGGTAGTCTTCACGTGTGATGGAAAGATGCACATTAGATGGGGATGGTCACCGTTATAAGCTAATATGTTTTGTTGATATTCAGTTAAAATCTCCACAACCCAAGTAACAACACGCTGTGACTGTGTAAGAATAAGAAACATTTTATTTTAAAGGGACAGTCACCAGTTTTGTGGAGGTTGTTATAGAGGTGGTCGAGCATGTAACTACGGTCATGTAGGCAATAGCACATAAAGGTTCCACATTGAATCCATATATTTTTGTTTGGTTTTGGTTTCCATGTGTTGTTGTCTATCGCCATGTCTCTATTTAATGTCTTTGAATGTGTTTCTGAGTCACTGCATCTCATTTAGAATAACAGAACTGTCTCTTTCTCCGTCCTCTGATTTGACATGGAGAGGGCTAAAGACAGTTCCATCTCTCTTTTTCTAAGGACAGCTATTTGTGAAGGTGGTGCTCTTAAGTGACTTTGGCCATAATCATGTTAGTCTGTATATGCTGTAGATATATATCTTTATATATATATATATATATATATATATATATATATATATATATATATATATAAAAGAGTGATGTTTGAACATATTTTGTGTGTAATGTACAATAACTATATTTCTGCATTGCCTGAAACATGTTCCTATTTTAATGTAATTGTAGATATCAAAGTGTTAAATTACAAAACAAATGGGAGGGAGGATTTTTAATTGTCGACTTCATATACCTTTACATTTAAGGAATCCTACTGATGCACTTTTACTCCAATGAAGGATGCAAGATGAGCTACAATTTCATTAGGGCAAGAAATTAAAAGATTTTGCAGCCAAATGGTGGTAAATTGTGGCAGTGGTCAGTAAATCTGCCAATGAGTCACCCTTGGTAGTTAACTAGCTTTTTTGGAGTTATTTTATATTCTTACAAGCAAAATAAGTTCTAACAAATTAAAGTGGCAGGCAGAATTGTTTAATTATTGACATTTGACACACAAAAATCATTCTGGAAAGCTTCTGGGAAAGGGACAAACCAAAACTGCTTGACAGCACAATCATTCACCATGCCAATAGTCTGCACAGTCTGTAGTCTACCGAAGAAAGATATATTCTGGCTTTGCATTTTAGAGATTAAATGTACTTAAAGTTGCAGACAGAAGCTTCCTCAAATTTATTGACAGGTCTTTCATTACATGGACAAAATCTGATTTATTAATATTTACAGATGCTGTTAAAAGTTCAACATTAGCAATGTCTGTAAACACAGCATAGAAGAGGCCTCTATTTTCAATTAACCTTTAAATTACGATCAGTTGACAAACAGACAAAATACAAAAACTGTTTGTTTTTTTTAAAGTAAGGATGGAGGGTTTAAATGTTAGCACAGGGCTGCACAATCCTGACCAATGCTGTTCATTTTGCAGTAAAGTTCTCCTGCTATCACACAGAAACAGTTGGCTGGCCTAAAATAAGAAAAACTTAAATTGATGATGGTATATCATCAACCATAATATGGTTATATTTTGTCCTGTATCATATTTATTTGTTGCATAAAAACATCAGCAGCATGTGGCAGCTGTTCTCATGTAACTGATACAAATGTGAAAATTATGATTTTAAGGAGGTAATTGTGCAGCCCTGAAGGCCAGTCAATGTGGCAGCTGAATGTTGATGTTAACGAATGTTTTTAAGAATGTGTAAGAATGAAATATTTATGTCTTGCTATTGTTTTGTTGCAACGGAGTGAGAGAGTAATAGTTGGAACACGTCTTAAGATGGACTTATTAAGGATGTTGCCTGTGGATTTGCTGAAAGATGTCAACCCTTGCACCGCGCAATGAAAGAGTCCTGTAAATCATTGTGTTCAGTTGAAATCTGTAATTGTTTAACACGGTTGATATGTTTTCTGTATTTTGTTTGGGAATGTTAATTTGAAAAGAAGAAGAAAAAACTTTAATATTTCTTCAGTTGTTTTCCCTTTAATAGGGGTTCATGATCATGTCTTAATTTTCTGTTTTCTGTTTCTGAAGGTCAACAAGGCTTGGCGATGGACTTTATCCTTTACTGACTAACAGTACATTTTATTGTGTATTTATAAACACATGCCATCTGCTGGTTAATATTAACTGCATTTGTATTCAGTGCTTATAGATGATTATTGTAATACTCAACTATAGGCCAAGTAAGGGCTGCAGTTTTTTTTATAGTGTACCGTGACAGTGTGTTGTTTTTATTTTAGTTAAACAAGGCTGCATTGTACTGAGATTATTGGAAGGTAACTTCTTGTACTTTCCCCAAAGATATGTAATATTTAAGTAAAGTTCATAGCCACATTAAAAATGCCTGTTTGAATACGTAGTCCATGTCTTAACTATAACTATAACACTTGCTTTCATTAGCTCGTTGCAATAGTTTCCTTTTTTGTTTTTTGCATAGTTATCTTGTTTCAAGACAATACAGGTCTGAAGAGAGCTGAGCTGAGTTTGACCTGTTTGTTTTAAGATGCTTCATAAGTTTAGGAACAAACCATTCAGTAGCATTTCCTATAACAGTCATGCAAACTGTTTTGGGGAGGGGAAAAAATTAAATTAGTCATCAAAAATGAATTATGTTCAGACACCCTCAGTAATATGGTTCATGGTAAGCCTTAATTAATTTAGATCAGTGTGTTTATATAAGAGAGTAAAGCCTCATGCTATCAATGCTAATCAAGAGACTATTTTTCAATCAGCAAGACTATTAGTCTACTCTACAGCCAGGCTAGCAACTGTGTGAAGTTGTTCTCAGGCACAGTGGCGGTTTTAGCTAAATGCTAGCATCATGCTAACATGGTATAATATTTATCTTGTTCACAGTCTTGAGTGTCACCATTTACTAATTAGTATTAAACACAAAGCACATCCAAGGGTGATGGGGATGTCATTCGTTTTGCAGGTATGTGATCATAAATCAAAGTACTAGGCAAATTTAAATTTCGACCTCTTGATGACACTAGATAAAAAGTCAGAGGATCACCAAAGTGATTGTGATTGATCCTGGGGGGAATGTAAACGTACAAAATTTTATGGCAATCTATCCAACAGTTGCCAGTCACTCAAAACCATAATGTCATCCTCATGATCACAGCAGAGGAAAAGTCAGTAGGATTCATCCTTTGGGGACTGTGAATCCAATTTCAGTCTGGACCAAAGTAGTGGACTGAGAACAATTTAAATTCATAAAACCAGATGAAGTTGATGTACAGGTCAGTAATGTACATGGTTTACTCTTTTATGAGTCCAAACCTCAGTGGAAACCTGCTGCTCTGCTGACACATCACATACAGTCTATGATCCACACACCCAGTTTTTTAAGTCTTAATTTCGTCAATAATTTTTGCAACCCATTCCTAAACTGACTCAGACTTACTGTAACTGTCAGTCTGAACGCACCCCAACACTTTTAAAAGTAAGGATGAAGGGTTTAAATGTTAGCACAGGGCTGCACAATCATGACCAATGCTGATCATTTCGCAGTAAAGTTCTCCTGCTATCACACAGAAACAGTTGGTTGACCTAAAATAAAAACAACTTAAATTGATGATGGTATATCATCAACCGTAATATGGTTATATTTTGTCCTGTATCATATTTAGCTGTTGCATAAAAACATCAGCAGCATGTGGCAGCTGTTCTCATGTAACTGATACAAATGTGAAAATTATGATTTTAAGGAGGTAATTGTGCAGCCCTGAAGGCCAGTCAATGTGGCAGCTGAATGTTGATGTAAACGAATGTTTTTAAGAATGTGTAAGAATGAAATATTTATGTCTTGCTATTGTTTTGTTGCAACGGAGTGAGAGAATAATAGTTGGAACACATCCCCAGTGTGTCTTGATCCCTGGACTCTTTTTTTTCTAAGACATTTTGAGACAGAGGTTACTTTTGGTCATTCTCAGAGAGTGGACTTTGTTTGTTCCAATAAAATAGCAGAAATGTTATGTTTTTGTTAATATTGCTTTTTACTCTTCTATATAGGCCTAATTCTCCTCTAACCCCCTATAACTCTTGTGAGCCTCCTGCAGAGCTGCTGTCCTGTTTCCTCTAAATCTTAATGCATCACAAAGGACATTGTATCAGTCAAACACAGTGCAAAATGTATTCCTTTACAGTGAACAGCAGGCTAAATATAACTCATGTTCCTTAGTAGAAAAATACACCTGTATGAAAGATACAGTGTCCACTTATCTTAATTTTACCATGTAAACCAGTCGAAATGGTTAGATTAAGTTTCAAACATCCCTGTGAGTAAAATTAGATCAACACTTAGAAAATTAATATAACACAATACAAGTAAATGTTATTTATACACCAATTACCTCCAAGGAGAGAACTTTCCAAGAGGGTATATAAACGGCTGTAAAGACGAGGACATAAAAAGAGACACAAGCAAGAGAGGAGATATTCAAATGGTGAAATCAGACAAAAGTAATACGTTTCTGTCTCCTGCCCCACCTGCAGCACATTATATTTTTTTTAGGTCTTAGGATTTATAAGGACAAGTGATATTTTTTACACAGGAAACATCCCGGTGCTACATTTCAGGTATGGACTGAGAGTGATGAGGTCAGCTTGCTGGTTTTACTCAAATCTGCTTTATTCCTCCATTATTCCAAACACACGTTTGTGTGTTGTGGAGACTGTTGGCTAAAAATATCAATTTCTGATCCATGTTTTTTTTCTTAATTCTATAAAAACATATATGACACAGCCTGATTCTATATGGTTTCACATACCAAAATGTAAATTCAACAGTTACTGCTGTATATGCCCATATATCAGAGTTTTGCATGGGACTGTCCTGTCTGTAATACTGTATGATGAGGCTCTTTAAATCCAGACCAAGGGCAGTTTTGGTGGGGAGGATTCGTGAAGCTGATTCTATTACTTCCACGGACACTCCCAGTGTGGGTGGACTGATGCCGCCCCCCTGCCAGCTCAGGCTCGGCTCGCCTGGGAGGGGACCACACGAGACGAATTAGCGCAACAGTTAGTGTCACTTCATTAGTTTCAGAGCTAAAACTGTCGAGCTGAGAGGTGATGCTGGGGGTGGTAGGAATGACGGGCAGGTAAGATGTTTCACCGTTTAGCTCGGGTAGAATCAGACATAAACAACTTCAGGTAAACGGTCAGTTAGCTTTCGAGGCCAACACGCTAAAGCTAACGGTACCTTAGCTTGCCAACGTAACCATTGGGGTAAAGTTAGCTCACCGCAACCCGAGATTAGCTGCCCTACTTTTGAGATACTTGCAAAAATGTTTCTCTGAATACATATTTAGGTTCAGGGCAACAGTTTAAAGGATGATTCACAGTTGATACGTTATTGCTAGTTTACTTTCATTCGTGATATATCGTTAGTTTCCTTTCCCACACTGGCACTGTCAGGTTAGCATGCTAGTTAGTTGGGCGAATTATTATCTTTAGCCGCCCCTGAACTTTAATGCCCTTTATGAGCCTTCAGGTATACCCATGATTTATTTGAAGCCAGTTACGTAAAGACTGTAACTAAGGTATATTATACCGTTACTGGGGGAAATGATGAACTGACTTTACATTTCGTTGGAATGGATTATTTAAATTCAATTCGCAACTTCATTTTAAACATATTTATGATTTACTCGAAGCCTGAGCCAGAATTGGCCTTAGCTGGACTACTGACAGAAAGTTGTAAGTTGTGGCATAATATTTAACTGCAAATTGATAAGATACTATCCGAGTCTAGTCATCAGTGACTTTATTAGTAATTATTTGAGTGTATATTAGAGCTGCAACTACTGTTTATTTTCCTGATTGATCTGCTGATTATTTTCCTGAAAAATCAATTTGTCTGTAAAATGTCAAAAGGTGCTTGCTATAATTCCCCAAAGCCCAAGATTCATATATATTCAGTCTGCTTATTTTATCCACCAAATGGTCCAAAATACAAAAATACTAAGTTTACAATAAAGTATTATAAAGAGAATTGAATATCATAAGAAATGACAATTAATTTACTATCAATCAAGAGAGAATGGCTTTTGAAGTTGCTGTAGCTTGTGTGTGTCTATATGTGTATGTGTGAAGAAAAGGCTTCACATTGTCTCTCAGCTGGGTTTCAGTACCTCTATTTCTTTACCAAATTAGGTGATGACTGTTTGATGCGTAAGTGTTACTGAGTTTCCCAACTGATTCACATATTATTTCCATTCTCTCTGCTGACAGCTGCTGAAATAAACACAGCAGTTAGTGTAGGAGTTATGTGAGAAATGATAAACATTTGTCCAGCCTTACATCCCAGTTATTTGTCAGCCTTAAATGTCAGAGGGACTCTGGAGAAGTAAAATACTAACATGTATTTTCTTGTTTCACAACAGCATGGCCAATGCCCTGGCCCATGCGGCCTGTGAGCGATGCAAGAGTGGCTTTGCTCCGACTGAGAAGATTGTCAATAGTAATGGGGAGCTGTACCATGAGCAGTGTTTTGTGTGTGCCCAGTGCTTCCAGCAGTTTCCAGAGGGACTCTTCTATGAGGTAGTGTACTGAAATGTACTAGTCACCAATATTTCACAAGTCATCACAATGATGAGTCATAGTTTGTGTGTTGCTTGTGGGGTGTCTCTGATACTTTTTATATAGAGAATGTTTTGAATGATTCTCTTCAGTGAATGTATCCCACCCTTCTCCTCACAGTTTGAAGGAAGAAAATATTGTGAACATGACTTCCAGATGCTCTTTGCTCCTTGCTGTCACCAGTGTGGTGAGTGTTACAGGGTCTCATTCTTTTAGGGCCTGTCTAGATCTAGTATTTGTGTGGTTATGTGGAGAAAGACTGGTGACCACTTTGCCCAAGGTAAAAAAAAAAAAGTTTTGGTCACCAAATACTGAAAAATCATATACATTTCACAGAGACAGGCTTTTTTTCAGAGATTACAAAATTGGTTAACTTACAACTTGACTGCAGCAATGGAAGTAAAGTAAATCTTGAAAGTTAATGCAAACAATTCCCACAGGAGTCCCAACCTTTGTTCATTACTTACAAACCCTTTGTCTGTACAAAGGCAGTGTTGTTTCTACACCCTCTGATGTATAAGGACAATACTGTACTGCAGGAAGTAATACTGTATATTGCGTGTGGTGAGAAAAAGGCAAGTAACAAAGGAAGACAGACTGGTTGGTCAGGAGTTCATCCTACGGCAAGACAAAGACCCAAAACATTAGAAGAAAAGACCTAGATGATGGCTTCACATGACACAGGCTCAGGACTTAAGCCCAGTAGAGCTGGTTTGGGATGAACTGGATAGAAAGTGAAAGCATAGCAAACTACATGTACAACACATTTGTGGGAACTTCTGGAACATTGTTTGAGACAAATGTTCATTTCCATTGAAAGTGCTTCAAATCATTGTTTGTGATTGGACTCTGCTTCGCTGTGCTCCTGCTTACATCTGATTTTGTTTTTGGGGACTGAAGCTAGACAGAAAAAACATGACATTTGCACTTAGCCATACGGCTAGAGAAGGGACTTGTTCTGGCTTTTTGGGATCTTGTAGGGATAAATTTGAAACCATTCCCTCAATGTTTGCCTTTGGCAAATCACTTGTCTGTAAGAAGTGTGCCATGACATAAGCACAGTAATATAGTGGTTCCTGAACATTTTCTGTTGGGCCTTCCTCTGCGCATAAATACACACCTGGATCATTGTCTGCTCTATGTTTGTTTGAAAGAGCTTTTCACAAAACTCTCCATATTTTGCAAGTGGTGTATATCAAAGCATTCACTGTTTACAGCACCTCCCCATTTGTAAACCCTGTTTGGGAACCACTTCACTACAGTACATATGTGGATGTAAGCATCCCTGACCTCCATATGTTGTTTGAGAGATCAGATCAAAGTCTTTTACACTTGTATTTAGGACTTCCCACTTGTGTTTAGATCACCCATAATGCATTTTAGTGTCACGTAAGATTAATTTAAACACTACTTGACTGTGTCTGGGGAGACATAGACATGCTCTGATTAAATTATATGGACAATTAAAATGCATTCAAAATTCAAGTGTCACTTTGAGAACACTATAGAAAGCCCTGTTGTGTATTTTACTAACACTAGGACTCCATAATGGGGAAATTAGTATGAACTACTGTGCTATATCAGAGAAAAGCTTTCAGTCCCAACAAATATTGAAAAAATCAAACCTAGACTTGCCTCAAGCTGACCTCTCACTTATGGTTTCCCTCAGGGGAGTTCATTATCGGTCGTGTCATTAAGGCCATGAACAACAGTTGGCACCCTGACTGCTTCTGCTGTGACATTTGCCAGGCTGTGCTTGCAGACGTGGGATTTGTCAAAAATGCTGGCAGGCAAGTATCCCATCCTATTACAGTCTTAATATAACACTGTGACAGCCTGTAAAGCAGGTGGTTACACACACATCAAGCTGGTGACTTACTCACAGCTTTCTAACAAATATTGGAATTATGAGCAGCTGCGGCTAAATTTTGTTGTCTCCTATTTACCTCAGACACCTTTGTCGCCCGTGCCATAACCGCGAGAAAGCTCGTGGCCTGGGCAAGTATATCTGCCAGAAGTGCCATGCCATCATTGAAGAGCATCCACTGATCTTCAAGAATGATCCTTATCATCCAGACCACTTCAACTGCAACAATTGTGGGTCAGTATTACCCCTCCACGCTACTATTTAGTACAGAAAACAGCACCCTCTTAGCTTCAGACTATATTTCAGCTCCACATGAAAAATTATCTATAACAGTGAACTCAAAGCTTGTGTTCCTCTCTTCTTCTTCCAATGTTTCTTCGTCCACAGGAAGGAACTGACAGCAGATGCCAGGGAACTGAAGGGAGAGCTTTTCTGTTTGCCGTGCCACGACAAGATGGGTGTACCAATCTGTGGTGCCTGCCGGAGACCCATCGAGGGGCGTGTTGTCAATGCCATGGGCAAGCAGTGGCATGTGGAGGTTTGTGAACAAAACTCGAGACTATTTATCAATACACTAGAGAAAACGTTCCCATTTTTACAGGTGTGTTAAAAACATCAAAGTTTCTTGTTTTGAGGCCTTGAGATTGGTCCTCCTAAAGAAAGCCTTTAGGACTTTACATGTTTACATGACCATGCGTACTGTGTTCATGATTTGATAATGGTTTGGAAAGAAGTGAGAATAGCCATTTATTTTTTTTGCAGTTGTCAGAAAGTAAACAAAACTGAAGCGTAACTCATCTAGACATCATCTTTCCATTCAGCTGCCAACTTGACATGTCCAAGAGTTGCACAAAATGGCCCATTAAACATAAAAACTAATGAAATAACTAAGAATAAGTACCAGTATACTAAGTACCAAATTCATGTAGTATTAGTCCATACAAGACTTAAACAAGTATAACAAGTGTGTCTGTTGAAATTCTTCTGCTCAATGTAAGTTGGACTACAGTGAGTATGCTCCTGATGCGTTAATAATAGTGAACAAATGTCATGCTGACCAGCTCTTTGTAGATATTATATGTAATGCTGCCCTTGCACAAAAGTAGAATAAAAAGCTATAATAAATTTCACATTTAGTTACCATTATTTATGCACAGGGAAATTAAATTCATTAAATAAACCACTTAACAACCAAAACACTGTAAATCAGATTAATTCTCCTGAGGCAGAGATAAGATAGGATATACTTTTACTGATCCCCCGCAGCGGAAATTCAATTTGACACAGCAGCACAAAGGGATGTAGTTACACTAAATAAAGAAATTTCAAAGAATACCTATCCATCAGGAATAAGCAAATAATGAACTAAAATAAGAAAAAATATGAATAATAGATACAATAAAATAAGTGTGTGTGTGTGTGTGTGTGTGTGTGTGTGTGTGTGTTTGTACATGTTTGCATAGTAGATCAAGTTGTGTGTTCATCTGTCTGGAGGCTGCTTAATTTATAGTGTTCAAAAAGTTGTGTGTTGTGTATAGAAGCTAGTTTAATGCTAAAGACAGTCATTAGCTGGAATTAATTTTGTACCCAACTACTTCATGAACTTTATCTGGCATGCACTAGAAACATAGTGGTTTCTCCATAGCCGTGTGGGCTCAATGTGAGCAAATATGACACAAAAGGATCACTAAAGTAATATTTCTCCACAGGTTAAGTCCATAAGTTTATAAACCTGTCTAGGTAAGTAAACATTAATGCAAAGTGCAACATTTGCTTTTATTTACAGCATTTTGTGTGTGCCAAGTGTGAGAAACCTTTCCTCGGTCATCGCCATTATGAGAGAAAGGGGTTGGCTTACTGTGAGACTCATTATAACCAGGTAAGAAAAAAACAATAATGGCTTTCAGGGACATGACAGACTTCATAATGTTAATAAACTCTCAAAGCAGATGACACGGCACTACTAACCACTTATCACTTCACCAAAAATAAATTAATTTGTGTTTGCTGTATTAACACTTAATCTCCTTGTTTCTCTGTTACTAAGCTCTTTGGCGATGTGTGCTATCACTGCAACCGCGTGATTGAAGGCGATGGTGAGTATCAATATTATAAAGCTCACATTCAGTACAGTGTTTTTAGTAATTTACACAAAATGTTGCTTTAAAATACAACAGCTGAATGTGTATAATTATCCTTTTTTTTCTGCCCCCCCCCCCAGTTGTGTCTGCTCTCAATAAGGCCTGGTGTGTCAATTGTTTCTCTTGCTCCACCTGCAACACAAAACTCACTCTCAAGTAAGTGATAGTGCTCATTAACAGTGTCTTTTGATAATTAATTGTGTGTAATATTACCAGCTGATTGTTGTCGTCCTCTCAGTTTTCTGTAATACTCTGCATTTCTGTATTTCACTCTCCTCCTACAACTCTTCCCTCTTTGGCTCTTTTCCTTCCCCCCCTTTTTCCTCCAATTTCTCTTCTTACATGCTTCACTTGCTGCGTCTGTGGTAACTCAGAGATAAGTTTGTTGAAATTGACCTGAGGCCAGTGTGCAAGCACTGCTATGAGCACATGCCTGAGGAGCTGAAACGCCGCCTGGCTCGACGTGAGCGTGATGCCAAAGAACGCAAGAAAAAACCTGCTGTGTGTCTGTAGAGTTATTATTCTTAACAACTCACCACTCCATCTGTTGGTTGGTGCTATCTCTGCCTTCCTCTTTTTCTGTGGTGTTCCTTGTTTACTATTTTGACAAAATTGCATGATATCATTATTTTGCATTTATTTTTTTTAAAGTAAAACCAAGACCCTGGAGTTGTTTGTGTTAATGGTAATTGTACAAAACCTCTGAAATATACATGTATATTAAACGTGAGTTTGGCTCAGTTGATGTTCGTGAAGATTAAGCTTCCACCAAGACTTTTTTGTTTGTTTGAATGAGATAAGTAATTGCTACTTTCCAGTAAAGGGCAAAGCTGCAGGATGATTTCAATGGTTTCCATGATAAGTCGAGATGAGAGGATGGTGTGTTACCTCCCAAAAAATATGGCCCTAATGCTAATATAATTTAAAGTGAGGAGATGATGACTTGAAATAAATTTTAACCTGCAGTGATAATAATATTTAGATTAAAAAATATGCAGATTGTGCAGGTGGGAGGGAAATCTGGAAAGGTTAATGTAAGCAGGAGACAAGTCATTTGGTTACATATTTAGTATTTACGTGGTCTTTCTTTCCCTCTCTGCAGGAACAAGTTTGTTGAGTTTGACATGAAGCCTGTCTGTAAAAAGTGTTACGAGAAGTTTCCCCTGGAGCTCAAGAAAAGGCTCAAGAAGCTGGCTGAGTCTTTGGGACGCAAGTGAGCTGCTTCAGGCCAAACAACCTGCAAGTACTGTATTCCTGCTATGTCTGCGATGGTAAAATATCCAGGAAAACTGCTGCTTTATGATAAGAGCCTGGCATTATACCAGTACATCAACATTACAAATCAGGGATCCATTTAAAAAATATAAATATACCACTGTGGTCTTGTCATAAATGTGCCTGTTAGCAGATATCTTTTTCTGTCTTGCTGTTTTTTTAATACATAATAATATTTCTTCTTTTTTTTTTTTTTTTTTTTAATACATTCCTAAATTGTCCAAATTTGTTATTCTCTCCTAGCCAAGAAATGTGATGTCTGAATTTATTATGACTTAACTATGAGCATAATTTTTGACTGCTGTGTCTAAAACCCTCTTCAATTTGAAAAGATTGTCTTGGATTTACACTTTTACCTTAAATATATGAACTATGTGTCTTAAAATGTAACATACATATAGTTATAATACAATTATGCCTTAGTCTAGCTATCTTAATTAGACAAAAATATCTACTGAAAGAAGAATGTTACTAGACTTTTCACCTTTTGAGCTTTCATACCTCAGTGTGAGTAATTACAAAGCAACCACAGAATACTGTAATGATGTCTCTTGCTAAGAGATGTTAAATGTGTGGTAGAAGTTACAATGTAATGTTTGGAACTGTTCGCTTCTGGTGTTTCTTGTCACTCTTCTATCAGCCTGGTACGACAGATGAATATTCCAGAGGTGGATATATTCAGACTTTCAGTATATACTGTATGCTTTCAGCGTGTATGGAAGTGTAATGTTATTGCTTGCACTGTAAATGTTTGGGGTTTGTCCCTCTGATATTTTAAGCCAAATTAACAGAGGGAAACAGTTCAAAGAAGTCTAGATGAAATGAACCTTCTGCTGATTATTTAACATCAGAACACTTTGATGTTAAAATATCATTAATGAGTCAGCACATTGCCTGGGCTGGTTGTAGACAGGCAAACGTATTTAGAAAAAATGGGAAGTGACATTCAACAGAAAATTTTATTTGCTTGGATGAGCATTTTTATTATGGAACGCTTTTGCATACATTTCATTTGTCAGAGTTTACATTTTCTTGATTTGCATGAAATGGCGAATTACATTTTACTGCAGCACATACACAGTATTTAATTTTCTGCTGAATAATCAATAAAGTTTTCCTAAACACATCACAGTGTATTTCAGTTGACGCAATACGAAATATACCTTTAATGTCTGCCCAGGCTCTGAAATAGATATTAGCCTACTATGTCTCTGTAACATAGTCATGTTCACATCTTTAACTTTTCAATTAATATTCTCTGACTTGGACTTCATGAAAAAGTTTAGGTTTTTGAAACTTGTAGCATGCATTCATGAGCATAAGCTCATCACTCACCTTACAAACACTCCACAATAAAGTTACAGTAAAAGTTACATACAACATTAAAAACATGCAAAGAGTCAAACCAAGAAAAAAACATGTCTTAAACCTACAATCATATTGCTGTTTTGTGCATGAGTGAGACTCACAGTGAACTATAATGTGCAGTAAATCATTAATGGAACACCCATTAGTTTGGATAAATATCTTCATTTGCATGTCACAGTTGGGTAGCAAAGGTAGACTGAATGAATGAAAACAGCCTCTGGAGCGTCTCGTTTTCCAAGAAAAAGGCAGTGTAATATGTACCATAACATTTTAATAAAAACTGAAATGGGTTGTTAAGGCAATGGTAAAACAATGGTTGCTTTGTATGCTGATGTGTTTCACAGCTTTTTATCTTCCTCATCCTTTTCTGTTAGCCACATTTACTTTGACAGAGAAATCAAACTGTTGTTTCGTAATAAGCCCTTTTCACAGCAGACACTTTGACTTGTTGAAGTAGGAAAAGCACAAGGTCTATTAATAGCATAAACAATAGCTCTGTGCTGTTCAATTGTCCCCGTAAGCCATGGCAGTGTGACAGTGACTGAACATGAACAATACCAGGACCCTGTAGCTGAAGCCACTAAACAGAATTCATCCATCATTAATTTTACGATTTACACTGACCACCACATGTCAAAATGTCCTCAGTGAAAAAAGCCTATACGGGGAAAATGTGATGCATGAAAACTAATGTGCAATGATCCAATTAAGTTTGAATCATAAATGACTGGATATGTAGGTGACACTTGAGTTATCATATAGTTGAATATTTAAATTTCTTAGTGTTTTGCTAACATTTTAATAAACTGCTGTACTCATACTTCATAATCACTAAACTGATGCATTCCTAATTACGCTATAAAGCATGAAGTATGTGTCTATGTGATTACTCCACACTTAAACTCCTTCAGGCCATGAATGTTAACTTTTATATAACTAGAGTTGTATTGAAATTAGCTGTAAACCAGTTCAATGACAAATGCTGAGACCAGTGCATTTGGAAAGTTGAAATGTACCTGACTTTTCTATTGCAACAGTATAGTTTGTTGGTCAGTTTCCATCAGCTACGCAGAACCACTTCATCATGTCCAAAACTTGAGATGAAAGTTTTCGTTATGAATTCAATACGATATAGATTACTGAACCAGAATAACTGAATGTTTGTTGGGAAAATTAATGCAGAGTGTGATAAACCACACTATCCAGTTCAGTTAGACAACTCATTACAAATAAAATCTGAATGCAATTCTTTGTGGCATCAAGGCTCAGTGGCTCATCACGCCCTTGTACAGCACAGTGATCAGCAGATGAGAACGCAGGGAGTGATGAGTTGAAATCCCTCAAAGGGATTTAAGAGAGGTCTATGTTTGAGTGGAGGAGGGAGCACAGAAAATGCATGTAGACATTTGAGCAGTAGTTCAGCAGTGACTGTGAGACACTGGCATTAGCAGGTTGAGAAGCTGAGCACAGTGGTACTCTGTGCACGGCATGAGTCAGCATTTTCGGGATGCTGGAGTTATCTGGCTGAACCATCTCGCAGACACCACCTTCTTAATGAGAAGAAAAAATAATCTATTCACACTGAACTGGTTTACAGATAAGTTGATGACAAAGTGTAATAAGTAATGTTTAAAATGTAAACAAAATTAAGTGTGGAGCAATCACATTAGCTAAAGGACATGTTTGTCATTTTGGGAAACACTTTATTTGCTTTCTTGCTGAGAGTGACAATTAAAAGATACCTCTCTCATGTCTGTGTGCTTGAAATATATGAAGCCACGAAGCAATTAGCTTAGTTTAGCAGCAACTATAGGAGCATGGGCAAACAGCTAGTCTGGCTCTGTTCAAAGTTAGAAAACACTGAACTTCTAAAGCTGACTAATTAACAAGCTGTGTATCTCGCTTGGTTAATCTATACATCAGAGCCAGACTAGCTGTTTTCCCTGCTCCCAGTCTTTATTATAAACAAAAATTCATATTTAGCATAGAGACGTGAGAGTGGTAATGATCATCTAACTCTTGGCAAGAAACAGATTTATTCATAACACTGAAACATTGAGCATAAAATTTTCATCATCATGCATTTTCTTGTGTGTTATTTTTGTGCACAGGCTCTGTTTTGTTACTGTAAATATTGTTGTTTAATGTTGCATTGCATTGTATAATTTTAGGGATATGAGGCATACTGGAAGCAGACTGGATCCTACATGGAACTATCAACCAGATTGGGATTAGACAAGTGATGATCGAAAGCATGTGCTTTAAATCTCAAAAGCTGACTCTGAGGATGATGAGGCTCCGTCGACACGTTCTTGTATTGTGGTCGGCGATGTGATGGTAAACCCAGGAAGTGCAGTCTGAAAGTTGCCCATTCACCAAAGGTCATACCAAGGAGGTCTTTCAGGTCCTCTGCACTACCAAAGAGCAGTGCCAAACCATTGAGGTCATTGCTTCTCACCTTATCGATATACTTACTGGGGTATTCCATTCTCTCCAACTAGGAAAAAGATTAAATCCAATTATTATAAATACAGAGGAGAATGATTTACTTCCTAGAACTCACCGATACGACTGAATTGATCTAAAAATCCTTTCTTGTTGCATTTGCAGTTGGAGTCCAAACATATTTGATTTGAACTGAGAGGTGACTAAACACATTACTTAGAATAAATAAATACTGCTTTGTAACAAAGCCTATATTAAAGTTATACTTCACAATATGACATTAAACCCTGTTTTTGATGCTATTTATTTTCAGCAAAAGCCATTCAGTGTATTAACATTCAGCATTTTCCTGTCTATATAGTAATGTTGATAGTGCCGGAGTCACAGGAAATTCATTGTATTTGTAACTAAGTTTAGCACTAGCACAGACTGAAAAAATATATATATGTACAAAAGGAGACATGGTCGTTCTCTGCATTTTTTTTTTTGACAGTGAATGAGTTAAATTTTGCAGGGAGAAATGGAACAAGAAGGAGCAGCCACAGTGATGTGTTAGATGGAGGTGTGCAGCCTGTCGCCTGCAGCTCTTCAATTTCTAAGCGAGGTAACCAACTCCTTTCACTGTACCCTACTGTTGTGTAGAAAAGTGCTCCACCATGTGAAAATCTGACTGTGGTTGCTCATGGCTTGATAGATAGGTTAATTATTGACTTAATTATTATAATTATTGAGTTCTTCATTAAAACATGACTGTCTGGCTGCACTGTGAACAGCTACAGCAGTTGTCCTTCTGTTGATTTAAGTATTCTGCTTTGCTGTAGTATTACACTGCACTTGCTGTTACAACCAGTAACCAGCTGTTTTACCAAATCAACCAGGACTGAAATCTGATTATGACTTGTAAAGTGTCTTACCTCTTTGCATACATCCTCTGTATTCATTTTGATGATAGTTGTGATAGGTAGAGGAGCCAGGTCCCTCATCCAACCAGAGTCTTTCAGCCTGGATGTCCCTCTGATCTGAGCCAGCTCCTTCCTAATCGTATGATCCAGGTTTACCGTTGCCACTTCAAACGTCTTTAAGTCGCTTATGGTGAATTGGAAATCTACTGTCAGGAATCTTTCGAACATCTCAGGATCTCCGTCCTGCTCGAGGAGGTCCTCAATCTGTGCACTCATCACATACAGTTCTGCCCTGGACTCACTGAAGACTTTCCACAAGGTCTTTGAATCATCAGTGTTGGTCACATTTTCATGATCAATATCTGCTCTCTGCTGAGCGTCTTCTGCACACTGGATGATCCAGCTAAGTCGGCAGGGCCACTGATTGGCTAAGACCACCCATGCTGCAATGTATTCTGGTTGACGAGGCTCTTTCCCCAAAGCCTTCATCATTATCACAGTCACTCGAATGGAGTTGATCACCCTCCTCATAGACATGGCATCATCTAACATGTACTTGTTTATATTTCTTTCATTGTTGGTCAGGCTGCTCTCCACCAGCTGCTCTACTTCGCTGTCTTTTACATCCAGTGCTACTGTAGTGTTATTGATCAGTTGCTGTGACTCTTCCAGTGCAATTAGTACTTCTGTTACATCTGAGGAAGATGTCTTCGTGAGGCCCCAAGCTCTATTTCTATCTTTTGAATTTCTTGTGAGGCTGTAAAAAAACTTGCACTTTGAATTGTCGCACAGTGGTGGGACTGTGAAGGCCAGAGTCACAATGCGGTTCAACATTGCATAAGCTCTGTCCTCTTTGCTGAAGCAGCCGTCTGCAAAGTTCACTTTCTCTACAATAACTTCTGGATTTACTGCCAAAATGGAAATAAACGGACTCTCCTCGTCTGAAAGCAGAATGTTGATGGCATCCAGAACTGCAACAATTTTCTTGGGGGTGCACCGGTCCAGGTTGGTGATCTTCAGCACCACTCGAATCCTTCTTCTCTCAAATATTTCCATAAACTGGATGAAGCGAGACAGGAACCACATTTCCATCCTCACCTCATTCATTAAGCCCAGTTGGTTGCTGATCTTCCCATTGTCCAACCCCTTCTTAAGGTTCATTTCCTGGCTGAAGATGAGGTTCTTAACCATCTGATAGGTAAACCTCAATGCGCTCGCTGCAGGGACTCCTAACACAGCAATGACCACGCCCTCCACCACACCCACCTGGCCTTTTGTGTTATTCACCTCTTCGTCTGGTTCCACCTCGGGTTTGGGAAGGCCAAATGTCAATACCAACACCAGGATGATAGGTGGTACCACGAGAATGAACAGGATGAGAAACCACAGAGGGCAGCAGCAAATCTTCTTGGATCTCCAGTGGTTAGTACTATTCTCCATTACCTGAACATTTTTATAAAAACGAAACAAAACACAGACCAAACAGGAATCAGGTTAGACATTACTGCCATGTGTCAGTCGTGGAGATTGGCAATGCTGGTTGGTTGGTCCACCACTTTGGTCCAGACTGAATTATCTTGACAATTTATAGATAGATGAAATTTTGCAAAGACATTCATGCTGCCCAGACAATAAATCCTAATGACCTTGGTGATCCACTGCCTTTTCATCTACTGCCATCAGCAGGTCAAAATTTTACTTTTTCTAATACACGTCTTCTTTATCTAAAGTTATGAGGTATCTGCCACTGAGACTTAAGCCGCCAATCCGGATGGGAATCAACAAGCCATGTGTGTGAAACACAACAGTGATGTGCCTTTGCAGAAACACAACAGACCTTCTTGCCATCAGTTTCCAATGGGAACAGTTTTCAACCAAATAATGTAACGTTGTCATTGTGAGCAAGTTAGCATGCATTTAGCTGC
Organism: Seriola lalandi dorsalis; assembly: GCF_002814215.2. Lineage (NCBI taxonomy): Eukaryota > Metazoa > Chordata > Actinopteri > Carangiformes > Carangidae > Seriola > Seriola lalandi. The sequence continues at coordinate 1,922,811 of NW_019525288.1, forward strand.
GGCTGTAGATTCTTTGATAACTGAAAGAAAAAAGATATTCACAACCTTCTTCTTGATTTCGTCCTCTTCATCGTGTTGAGCCACACGGTAAAGTACGAGCTGTAATTTCCCAAAGTTCATCTGCATGGCCTGAAACAGTCGTATGGCTAGCCCGGCCCAAAGCATGTCACTGCCTGCAAAATGCCAGGCACTGAAATGCACATAAATGAACCTGACGTCACGGTGCTGCTGGTTCTCCTCAGTCAAAATGGGCCTGTAGAAGAGCAGTCGGCCAATGAGCGCTAGAAAGCCTGTAAATGAAGGCTTGACTGAGCGGGGCCTGCCTTTGTGTTCCGTCTCAATCCTCACAGCCTCCCTGTTCATGTACACTGAGGAGATACAAACATTTGCAAAATATTTGCATGTAAGGATGAACAATATAAATCAAGGTAGAGAGATATCAAGACATGCAAAACAACATGTTGGTTAGTTGGCTAGGACTTAAAGAGGATTAAAAAACTGAGAAGTTTTTAGGCTGCTATGTGGAATATTTTTGCAAAAAGTTGGTGAATTTAACTCATTTGGCTCTCACCAACTGATACAATGCCCTGAAGCATGGCACTAAACCCAAAATCTGTTCCAGGAAAAAAAATATCAGCCTGACGTTTCTGCAGGGATGCATAGTCCTGTACAATAAAAAATCATTATGCATCAAGCCTGGCCCGACATCTGGAATACTGTCTGCCAAGGTTTAAAAAAAATAATAATCATGATAACCTTGGACTGCTAGACCTTCAGGGTGACACAAAGAAACAACCTTAAATGTGTTTTTTCTCTTGGAGGCCTTTGCCAGAGCTGCACATGTTCCATTCACACTGTTCAGGGCCATATATATATACATAGTGTTGGGGAGTAACTGGTTACATGTAACAAGATCACATAAATAAATTACAAAATAAATGTAATTGTTATTTCATTTGTTACTAATATTACTAATAAAAACATTTGGTGATTACAAAGGGGGTACATCGGAACATATCCATTTGGGTATAAAGTTTTTACCTAGAATATAACATTCATTCTGCTGCTTTGTACCTTTTTGTCATGCAGGAACGTCTTCTTTTGGCATATTTGCAGACACATTGGTCTGACAGGTGATAGGTGTGAGATCTAATAACACTCCCCCTTATTTGATTCAGCATTGTGTTTTCATTAAATATTAACTTGGAGAGGTCATTAGGTTGTAAAATTTCTACAGGGCACTAACAGACTAAATGAATGGTACTGAAAAGTTGTTAATAAGTGATCAAATGTATAAAGTAACACTCCTTTGATGAAGTCATTGAAATGGTTGCTTTTTTACCAAGTTAATTAGTAAGCTGTAACTTATTGTATTTCAAAAGTAATGCTTGCAACACTGTATATAAAATAAGAGTAGTTCAAATCCTATTATATGGCTGCACTATGTATGGTCAATGTGTGAAATTGAGTATGTAGTTGAAAACTGTTTGTTGAAAGCCTGTTACACATTGTGCATTGCAAGAATTTAAACATTATCTTTATTTACAATGTTGTAAGCACACTCAATTAAAGGTCGCGATATACTAGCTGTGCTATTTAAAAAGTGAAATACTGATATCGTGTTAAGAATGCACACATGATAATATCGTGATGGCAGATATTATGCCTTGTGGATCTTTTGTTTATCAGTTAATGTGGTTGCCTTTGCACTACCCATTAAGTGTAATTGTTATTTTTATACACTTTTGCACCGCTATGGTTACAGACGCTTCCTCCACCTCCTGCACTCATACTTGAGTCTAATTAATTTGCTAAAAAGGACAAAACACACAGTAAACAAAGTTAAAGTGGAATTTGACTGATAGAATTATTATTATTATTATAGAAATTACCTGAAGATATTGCGATAATATTGTTGGCATGAATTGTCTTGGCCACGATAATTGTATAGTGAGAAAATCTGATATCGTGACACACCTAAAATATTGTGGCAGGGCTTTAAGTTGATTAAAGTATGAGCCATCTGGCAGATAAAATGACCACATGCTGGGATGTGGATGGTCAGACTAACTGTTTACATACCTTCCATTTTTTCGAGGATCATATTAATTCGATTCTGACATGAAGAGTAGAGTCCTACAGTTGCAGGTGATGAAACTTTAGGCAGGGTCTTGGACAGAGCGTATGCATAAATATCATCTGAAAGCAGATTGGAAAGAAAAACAAACAGCATGATTAACTCAATTTACATATCCTTTCCACATTCACATTCACATACATTTATTCAATGCTCCGATCCAGAGAATCCTCTGTTAGTGAAATCCTAGATCAAAACCCTCACAAATAATCTACAGTTGAAAAATTATTTTACACAAATGTTCAAAGGTGTGTCAAAATTAGTGCACATTAAAACAGGATCTCAAGTAGAGATGCTCCCAGCTTTAATTACCAACACTGTTCTTGATTAACGGCAAATGTGTTTTTCTTACTTTGGCTGGATAATAAGAAAATGGCTGAAGGAAAGCGCAACGACAGCAAAGGCACTTGACAGGTGTTCCTTAAAGCATTAATAAGGTGAGCATTCGCACTAGTCTCGGGGAAATGTTAACAACATGGATTTCACACACGAGTATTTAAATTTTCACACAAATTAAAAGTCAGGCTCTTAAAGTAGCCTCTTCTGTATTCTGAATATACATTGTTCAGTATTTAATATTCTGTGCAGCAGCCCGTCACAATTCATTCAGTCAGTTTCTGCTTGCTTTGCCTTAACTGTAACTCATGTCATTTCACATTCTGCCACTCCCTCCTGCCCTGCAGTAACCCCAGGCCTTCCCGCCTTTCCCTGTCAGCTGATTCCACACACCCACCTGTGCACCTGTTTCCCATTCCCTCATTAGTCCCACAGTATATATGTATACCAGCTCACTTCCACCTGTTCTCCGCCAGGTTGTCTGGCCTCCCAGCTCTATCGTTCCATCCTTTTTCCTGCCTGCCAGTTTTTGACCCCCTGCTTGTTTTTTGACTTTGCTTTTACGCCTGCCCCTTTTGTCCTATTCGCCCAGCATTGTTGCCTGGCTGCTGCTGAACTCTGCTCACTTGCTGACTTTACCCCATGCCATTCCCCACTTACCTGACCTTTCCTTCAACTCTGTGAATAAAGGTGAACTGTTTGAACTTTTGCACAGTGTCTCTGAGACGTACAACATATGTTATATTAAACTTACCTTGAATATGATATCAACTTTGGGTTTATGTACTAGAATAATTTAGCTGGATGAAGACTCACTGGTCCTGTCCTCACACATCAGTGTAACCATCTGCATCAACACTATTTGGTTTTATAACAGCAATTTAATGTGCTCTCATACTAAATTTCATACAGCCCGTAGGAGCCACTGAAAATTGAAATGCACAACTGCTCCACAGGCATGGATGTGACTCCAATCAGAGCGTCAGGTCAGAGAGGAGATGTTAGTGGACTTTGTTCCAGGAAGGTAAAGTACACAGGCAAGATGTGTGAAAAGCAATGGGGATGTGAATTAACCGGTCTGGTAAAACTATGAGCACCAAATGCAGTGGGATTAAACCAGTAATAAACAAAATCCAGTTAGAACGGACATGAATACTTCTAAGGAGACTGAAATCTTTTCAAATCTTAATACTAACTATAAAGGTTCAAGGCCAACATGCAGATACTATAAAAACAAACACAAAACACAAACATAGCCTCTACGGTGTGCAGAATGTTAATGATTAATGAGAGCTAATTAAAAAAGAAGTCCTTCAGTAGGAGTCTAAAATAAAGAAACTGCTGCTGCTGCTGCTGAAATCACAGCATTCACTGGAAGAAATAAGGTTTTAAATGGAATAAGATATCAGTGTTGCGGTCATTGATAGAAATGAATACAGAGATGATGATGATGCTACTACTACTGCTACTACTACTACTACTACTACGATTACTACTACTAATAATAATAGAAAATAAAATATTCAGTGTTTAACAGTTAATGTACTGTATTCAATTAAAATATTCCAGAGGGTCACCATTTCAGCCAAATAGAGCAAAGAAACAGAGACTGAAGCCAATTAGTTCATAAAAATATTCACAGAGGCTGTCTGTGAGAGTTTCATTAACAATGTGAAAGTGAAAGTGAAATTACAGCCCTTCTGAGGAGGAGTTGGGGAGAAAGCCGAGCGATATACGTGTCATTACCTGCAGACAACTTACCTTTTGTTGGATTATTCATGATGACTGTGTGGTGGGACGTTCAGCTTTCACAGAAAACACCTTTAGACCTGTGACGAATAAGAAACAGCCGAGATCTCAGTGCAGGCAGTGCAGTGGAGAGGGGTGTGTGAGGCTGTCTGTCTTGGTGTGTGTGTGTGTGTGTGTGTGTGTGTGTGTGTGTGTGTGCTTTTTGTTTAGCTAGAGGTCCCTCCTCACTTTCACACCTCTATGTGAGGAAGGAGGAATCATAATCATCAAATGAGACATTGCAGCGCCGTGTCTACCTCTGTTTTTTTTATCCAGTCTATGGTGAGAATAGATATCCTACAAGTTGGAAAAATACTTGAGAAACAGAATAAAAGAAAAACTCTGGATACACAATTATGCATGCTGCTCTGGTTTTCAGAGCAATGTCATTGTGCACGCAGACAAAAAAATGAAGGAAAATGACTGAAAGCTTGAAGGCAGAGTGACATGAAAAGTAGTTTTTGTGTAATAGTAACAGTTTGAATTGTCTTAAATTAAAACTAGTTTTTTCTTGCAGTTTCAGTGTAAAATCATTCACAGCCTTCATAAAATCCAGAGCTATGACCAGGGCTCACAGGTAATCCTGCGCCCCGAAGCAGGTTTTCTTCTTGATGAAGAATTTTTCACTCATTAGTTTTATGATTTGTGCAGTTAAAGCTGGATATTAATGAATATTACTAAGGCTCTGTGTCAGACATGTGTTTGGAGTTTCACTTTGGGAATTGGTGACAGCTGATAGAGGAGCTGATTGATGGCTCATAATTGCTCATAATTTTCCAGAGAAAACAATTAAACAGGCGTAAAGATCATGTGTGGCTGATCAATAACACTGATTATATTCTGTATTGACACAGTTTGTCAGGAGTGAAGCTCTGCCTGTTGACACTGCAGTCATTTCTAATGAGTTTTTTTTTTTTGCATTAATGTAGCACATCTGGCAAATATCCAGTGTCTGGTGTATTTTGATTATAATAATATGAATATAATAAGCGTACCAGTCCCCTTAACCTCTGCAGCACCAGCAAGCAGCATGCTAACATCAGTGTTTTCTATGCTTAACATTTCAGGGGCTTAGGACAAGGCGCGTCTGTGCTTTTAAGGTTAAGCTGTGGTGTGAGTTAATGTTTTCGGACACTCACAGGTCATTTCTCTCCACCTTTGGAGCTAACTTTTATAGCAAACGTTTTAGTATTATCACTGCTACTAGCTGTTTCTCTATCAAAGGTGGCGTGAGGTTACAAAAGGGTATACTAAACAGGAATTTCATGGGTTTCCAGCAAGCTGCTTTATTTCTAAACAGTGAAAACATATTTTCTACCTCAATTCTGCACACGCACCCACAGTTGTTTGTAAATGGGAACTGCACAAAAATGATACAAAAATCTGCCACAGAGAGCCAAATAAATCCGACCTATACTTGACCCACATGCTTGTTTTCTTCTGGCCCAGTATACACCTGGTTTTATAGCCCAAATCTGGCCCATATACTCATGGCTTACATACATCTGGACAACAGCCGGACTGTGGAAGTATATGGGCCACACTCAGGCCTTAGCTGATTCAAATCAATGTGTTCAGTGCAGTTCAAAGAAGGATTAGTAGATCGTTGTTGCTGTGCAATGGCAAATGAGGAATGAATAACATTACTGTTCATAATGCTGTGATGCTAAGACTGTCTGTCTTTAGTTCAGTCTTGGACTGTAAATTAAGTCTTTTACTTTTTCCAGTTCAAAAGCCACACAACAAACTTATAAACAGAATAGTAGCTCAGTAATTATATATACATGTGCAACAGAGTTTGTGCGCGGTCACATGACAATGATGTGCAGCTCCCTCTGTTTCTGTTCGTCCCCTCAAAGGTTGGCTATAATGTCCCCATTTGCCGTTGGTCAACAGTGTAAATTCATGTGTTAAAGCTGAACTCTAACTTAACCTGAAAGTGAAAATCTAGCGTGTTTTGGCTGCAATAAATTCAAATAAATCTGAAATTTTTGCTGCTTATAAAAGTTGATATGAGCCCTGATCACATCATGCTTTGTTATGTTTTTTTAGTAACCTTTTAACCAGGGAGTAACTCTAAATCACATCTGAGCAACATCGGTGCTTTCAGGCGCTAGTGAGGGAGGCTCCAACACAAAAAACCTAGTGATTCGGAGAGCGACTGTCGATTAAGTGCACCCAGTTTAACTTGAGGATCTGGTGTTAAAGATTTGTTTGTTCATGTACTGAACAGCTCTACGGCTCAATGGAGAGCACCACGTGTGGGATGAAAGTCCTTGAGAGCGCTGACATGGCAAAAGCAGAAATTCACAACCCACAGTGATTGACAGGCTTTTAAGTGACTTGTTTTAAGATGAAATCCTGACATCAATGTGCACAGAAATGTCAACAGTTTTGCTGTATCAATGATTACTTTGCATTACCCAGTCCCTTTATCCCTGTCCCTTTACACCAGAACTCCTGCTTTGTGTTCCTGCACATGTCTGATAGATTCATAAAGAGTCTGACAGACAGTTTCAGACAGACTTTTGATAGAGTTTATGTTTAACTTTGATGCCACAACCACTGATGAATGTGCGTAAAACAATACTAAACTACATCCGGGAAACGTGTGTAATTATGCTCTAAGCTCCCATAAAATAATGACTGATAGGTTGTTTCTGTGGAGATGCGTTACTGGTGAAACAAGCTTACCTGGTTGTGTAGCAAACGTCACTCCTGATCTTTATTCTGACTCATCTCCAATCGATAATTTTAAGGTATCCAGAAAACAGACAGGACAGTGAAGCAGCAGCTAAGGTGTGGTGAACCTTTTCCCACCAAGACGTCAGAGCCGTAAAACTTTACAGCTGAGATAAGAGAGAAAAGGGCCACCTGAAAACACAGGTCATGTCTGCATAGGGAGGATTCTTTCCAGGAAGTGAGGTCATGTACGAAATGAAATTATTTCTGAGAGACGGAGCTGTACATTTCTTCCATTCTCCTTTTCCAATCCGTTACTCCAACACTCCTGCTCCCAATCTTCTCCCTATTCACAGAATCTGAGTGAGGTACAGTTCCTGAAAGCATTACAAGGTAGAAACATCCCTATTCTTGCAATAGCTCCTGGCAATAACTGTCCAACTTTTTCAGTCCATGGAAAAATGGAACAAATGAGTGATTTCAGCCTTGGGTCTGCATGATTCATGGACTGAATTCCTAGTTTGGAGACCCCTCAGGTTGAGAATGGCTGGATTGCTGTGCTTGGCCTGTACTGACATGCAGAGCAGTAAAGATGCCAAAGCAGCAGCACCAAAGCCTTTTTCTTTTGCTCGGAGGAGGATTTGTTATGACATAACTGGTTAGTCAAGCTTTGAAAAACAAGCTAGAAGCCTAATTTTCTTTGGCATATTTACTTTATTTATTTATTTATTTATTTATTGCATTCGCTTAGCTTTACCAGCTGGTGTCGCAGTGTACCTCACATCACACGAGTCTTTAACAAACTTCACTTTGTGAAGTAAATCATGTCAAAATGGCTCTTTTTTCTTTTTTTTTTTCCAATTTTGCATTTAAAGCACGCACACAACCCATTTTTCATTGACATTATGGCTGAAAAGAAAAGATTATGCATGACGCTTGTCTTTTGTGTGTGATGTGACACGAATGATGTCCTTAACTCTGCTGCATGCAGGCACACCCGCAACACAAGCATGCGTGGTGATTGTCAGAACTTGTCTTTGTAATTACAGCTGAACATTAGGTGTCAGGTCTGTATACAAGCTCACACACAAGCATCTGAGAGCAGAATTCTCAATTTTTAGGTGAGCTGCTGAAATGAAGTTTAATTAGTGCACTTCTGATTAAGATTTAAAGTGCTTGGCCTGAGGGTGACTAATTCTGTCTTTACTCTGAGTACCTGATTGTTCAACTACTTTAATTAACTTGATTGTCAGAGAGAGAGAGAGAGAGAGAGAGCGAGGGGTGTGTGTGTGTCTGAGAGAGAGAGATGTTCTCAGTTATTGCTTGGCCAGAGGTTCTTTTTGCAAATCAATACTGAATGAATTGGATTGTATCTTCCCTTCTATGAACCCTCATCTCCGCACCTCGCCCTTTCACCACATGAACCTTGCAATTAAGGTTAATGAATTCACCTTCATGATTAATCCAAGATAGATATCAGACACAGATAAATTATTTTTCAGGATCGGGGGCAGACTTGAGTGAATTTTTTGCTAGAGGCAAGGCGAAATTGTAATATGTTATGTTCAGGTAGAAGACAATTGTTTTCTGTCAGGAGCCGGTTAAAAATGTGCGCACTTAAAATCATTTCAGTGAACTGTGATGCATGAACAACTCAAGATGATGTGAGATAATTTTTTTAAGTCGCCAATAGAGGGAGCTAAAGTATTGTGCATGAAAGAAGGACAATGACATTTGATCAGCAGCCCTTCATCGCACTTCTCTGCTCTATTTGGTATGTAGGAGCAGACCCGAGAGTGAAGGAGGCATTTATTGAAAATGGGGTGCGGTCGAGGGCTTAAGATGTGCTAGAACTTCTCTAGGATGGCCTGATGATCATTTGATGTAAATCAGTAACTGTAGTGCATAGGGTTCGCTCACACACATACACACACTTAGGGAACGAGAGACACTTACACATACACACACACCCACACCAATATCTATCTGCCTTTATTCCTTATCCATTATTCCTAAGGGCAGACAAGGTTCAGTATTGACACGTAGCCTGACACCAGCTTGGCCCTCGTCCAGCTTGCCTGGCCTAATTGGCCTCAAGACCTCTTGTTGGTGTGATCTATTGATCAGTCTCACTGCAGATGCTGCTAAGTCACCGGGAGAGGACAGAGAAAAAGCCAGATATACTGAAAGTAAGCACTGCCAAATCTGGGCATGATGTCTTAAGCTTTGCTGCTCCCTCGGCAGAGCTGTGCAGCAAGCAAAGATGATGATAGGGTCTTCACCCTGAGGTGCAGGGGTCCAGATCCTTGCCACAAGCTGATTCACACACACAGATTGTCCTTTATTGTTACTGAGGGGATGATGGCACCAACAAATGAAGGTTTCTGAATGCTGTGACCCCCAAAGATCTAGAGACACCGGCTTTAACAATCCCACCAGAGACAGCGAGATGAAAACTCCTCCACTCTCTCAAGATCCACTTTTTGTTTGATACCTCTGCGGCAAATATTAGGAGAAAAAAAAGAAAGGCAGCTATGAGATTGCCACCAAAGAGCCCTTCTGGGGCAGGGGTGAGTGAAATGGTATGCATGCTGATCTTGTATCTATCAGCACAAACATCCCATACATGATTATTTTTGCCTGCACCTTCAACCTCCACATTCGCTTCCCAGATCACATCATCTCATTCTTATTTATTTCCATTTCGACTTCTCCTCGTCATCCTCTGCCTTCACAAGCAGTACAGGTGTTTCAGTGTAAATAGTGTCGATGCTCATCTGCCTTTTAATCCTCCTCCCCTCATTCCTCACAACCTTCTTTCAAATCCCAGAAAAACTCATGAGAGACACGTGTATGTTTATGGGGCCTGCCACGCAATATGTCCTTTGCCGCCTCGTAAAAGGCAATACATTCTTCTTTATGGGATGCACATATTTCCTATTCTCTATTGTGTGTGAGGGCTACATTCCCATAAGGTATTACATTCATGATGCATGACAGGGCTTACAATTCTCCATCTCCTCTGCAGCACACTGCGAGTAACCAGAGCTGTCCAAAAGTCGCGGCTGTGACAACGTGGATCATTATACATTTTTCTTTCTGTGTGGCTGCCTCTTTGTATTCCTTTCCATGCCTCCTGTCTTCATCCCGCTGCGTGAGAGTATAGCGACCAGGCGCACGCCGACTTCTTCTCTGGGTGGTGTTGTTGGAATCCACTCGTGGACCTTTTCACCAATGTGCAAACCTACACGCATGTCTGCACACATTCACGCAAACCCGCTGATCCTGCCTCCTGTTTTATTGTCAATATCAGTCGGCTCAGGGGTTGTAGGGGTTGACGGTTGTTGACAGGGGCTGGATTGTGGAGGTAAAGATGATGGCAGCTCTTGCAGAGATAGAAGAGCTGTATCTTGAGACCTCTTGGAGGGTGTTATTAGGCTGTTATGAAGTCTGCTCCCTATCAGACCTTCACTGCAGCATGGGGGGAGAATATAGCAGATGCAGTACAAGTACAAATATTGACTCTCTCCCTTCCTCCTACAGCTTCCTCTTATCGCCCCCCTTCTCTCACACACAAACACACACATCTCCACGGGCGCAAGTAACGAATTACATTTACTCTCATTAGTTTTTTGAGGACTTGTACTTTCAGGAGTATCATAGTCATTTTTTTTTTTACTTTGCTACTAAAGTTGGAGTTGTTACAGAGTAAAAAACTAAAGTCACATGATGATTTGATGCACCACCCAGTGACCTAGGCAAGGGCCCTAAAACACACCTGCGATGTTGCATGTTGCACCAACAGGTGCATGCTAGGTCTGGCTAAATGCTAAAATACTGATGGCAGAACCTTCAGCTGCGACTTCTAGCCTCACTTCCCCTGTCAGTGAGGTGCGCCCCATCTTCTTGCTGGTTTTGATAATCCCTGTTGTGACTGGAGAGCTCAGTGTTTGAAAACTTGGAGGAGCGCAGTGAGACAGAGAAGCTGAGTGTACTGGTTATATTTTACATTGAGAATGAACCAGCACAGAAGATGGATTTAGAGCAGATTGTGGAGGACTGACAGAGTGATGTTCTGACAGGTGAGTGCAACAAATTACTGACTGTCATCAACAACTACTGTGTTGCCTAGAAACATAACATTTTGTCCGTGTTTATCAGCTGCAGCCACTGTGGAGTTCAGGTTGTTTAAACATCTTTGGATTTTCTGCTGATTTATTCTCCTGTTAATTATATAAGAAGCGGCAGCTATTTGATTTATGTAGCTTAATATCACTACTTAAAGTCTATGGACCACCGCCGTGGAGTCTGGGTGTTTCTGTTATTTAAAACCACTCGATGAAGGTAGGCTAAATAGCAGAAACACCTCTCTCCCCCAAAATGATCAAACAGTTGAATCAACAATTCTGCGGCAATCAACTGAACATTATAAGGTAAGATTTATTGCAGGACTGTTGTATTAGACTGCATTAACTAGGTATACCTAATAAACTGCTAACTGAGTGTATTTGTAATTATCAGTGCCTGACTGGAATTAATTGGTTGCTTTTGGTGCGGTTCTCACCAGGAACAACATATATATGCATTGGTAATTGCCTGCATATACAGCGGGGTCCAAGCGTGGTCTCAGACTTTTGGACCCCATTGTACACCTTGTAGCCTAAAGATGGTCTTTACTTTGATAATTTTATCATATAATCATCATTATCAACATACAACATTTTTAATCCCTTTGCCATTTAAAAAATGTAACACATTTACTCAGAGTACATTTTAACTGACTTACTTTGTACTTTTATTCACACAAGTGATTTTACCTCTACTTAAGAAGAATTTCTTTTAAGTAACAGTACTTTTACTTAGTACAATACCAGTGCTCCTCTCACCGCTGCACATTTCTCTTTTCAGTATCATGCTATCTGTACCTCGACACAGCCTGTGTACCTCCACAAAGGAATTGTGTTTTCATTTAAAGAAGGGCACTCATCTCATTTGTTTTATATCTCTTAAACAAATACACCTCAAGGTGCGCAGCATGCACTGCATCATGACAGAAGAACCTGCTGTCAGGTTGCTCTGAAGCTCCTCACAAGATACCTGAACACACACTGATCATTTCAGCACATTAATGAGGGAACTACTGTAAAAGAAAATCTTGTTACAAAGTACAAACAAATACCCAAAAAACGTAAATGTGCACACATGTACTGCACAGAATGTGGAAGGAACGCTTGAACATATGTTAAACACTTGAGTCTGAATGTCACACACTTTTGTGAATCAAGTCAGTGAGATCAAAAAAAAAAAAAAAATCTGTTATGTCGCAAAATTGATCTTTTGAGTGTATCCATAGCTCAGAGGAACAAATGTCAACATTCAGGCTGTTTCACTTTTGTCTTTATGTTTTTTTTTCTTTTGATGGTGTTTAATTTTTCAACTCCTGAGTGTTTTGTGTATTGAAGCCTTTTTTTTCCGGTAATGATCACACATCTCTGGATTTTCTTTTCTGTCATGCTTGTGATGGATGAAAAGTTTGGTCTGTCACTTCAGCCCAGACTGAAATATCTCAGTAATTGTTAAATGCATTGCCATGGAATTTTATACATTCACGGTCCCCAGAGGATGAATCCTGATGGCTTTGATGATCTCTTGACATTTCATCTAGCGCCACCATGCGGTTGACATCTGTGGTTTTGAGTGAAATGTCTCAACAACTACTGTATGGATTGCCATTTAATTTGGTGAACATTCATGTTCCCCTCAGGATCAATTGCACTAATTTGGATGATCCTTTCCTCTATTGCCATCATCAGATCAAAATATTAATTTGTCCAGTAGTTTGGTTTATGACTGAATGTCTGCAAAACTAATAACATTTCCAGCCACAGCTTTACGTTACCCAGTTTAGCATTGTTGTTGCGATCATGTTAGCATGCTGACATCAGCCTGCTATATAGGTACACCCTCTCCGAGCTGCTGGCGTGGTGGTAGACTCTTGTTCTAATCCATGAAGATGCCTCTGAGGTGCAGAGAGAATGTGTAAAGATCTAGCTTCTCAAAACACCTCAAGTGACAGATGCTTTAGATGGGCTAAAATGGACAAAATCAATGTACACACCGCAACAGCACAACATGAAATAAATGTTCACACATTAAGTGTATTCTGCTGTAGTGTTGTAGATGACTTTGATGTATTGTCTGCTTCTTTCCTGTATTTTCCCAAATTGCAATAAAACATACACAACAATGTCCACATGTGGTTAGTAACATGATTGAAATTGACCAGCTGGGGCCTGAGGTGTGTTCCTGACAAAGACATATTTTGAAATAAAAGTATAAGTGCTGGTGTAGTTACAGCCTCTGCTGAGTCTGCAATGTTTGTAACAAAGAGTAATAATTTTGCATTTGCTGTGAAAAGGCTGTCAGGTTGCAATTATACCCATTTGAATTTTATAAAGGAAAGAGTAATCTCATGGCAGGTAAAATGCCACTTTAATACATGTTGTTAGAGAAATATGGTTTATAAGGTTTCAACCACTCATCAGAATGTAATTTGTCACACCTACACACACACACAATGACACACACACACACACACACACACACACACACACACACACACACATATACAACAATCAACCACGACATTTAAACCAGTAACTGGTTTTAACGTGGTTGATCAGTGTAAACCTGCATATGGAGATTTTCTTTTCTGCAGAGGCGTCAAGATGTAATGAAAATGTCTTTCTTATTCAGTGCAAAGGTTGTGTCTGCTTTCTTTTAACTGTTGCATCCTTTATAAAGTATTCAGATGTCAGGTCTGTTTACATGGTGCACAGATACAGCAGCTATTCAAACATCCGGGCTGGAGAAAGGCAATAGGTGGACACAGAAATCCTGCGGTGAATGTGAATCTGATTTGTGAGACAAGAATCATTTAAAGTGACTCTTACAGCTCATTCTAAACCCTTTCTGTCAGCTGTGAGAGAGCCCGCTCTAATCCATTGTCACTGGGTGGATTAATTTGCATAATTCCACTATTGTGCAGTCGCAGATCTTTTTTTCTGTCTCCTCCTTCACACGCAAAAAGAAGGATAAAAAAAGAAAGAAAAAAAAAGAGGAGACTCCCAAACCTCTGCTACTTGTTGCTTTGGAAACAGGGGTGGAAAAGCAAAGAGTAGTACAGTACGGCAAGAATCAGAGAAGTGGCAGAAGAGAAAGGACGCAGTAGTGCAAGGATGTAGAGATGAAGAGGGCGTTGAGGATGGAGACATGATGAGCAGGGAGCAGGGAAAAAGAGGAAAAATGAGTGGAGGACGAAGGAAAGGAAGAAGCAAGACAGATAGAGAGAAGAGAGGAAACTACTGTTCAGTGAATGGAATACAGAGCAATTTTCTGTTACTTAAAAAGTCATTTATCTATGTCGACAGTCTATTAGTCATGTATTCGAGTGTGACCCCCTCCCCCCGCCCTGCACATACACACACTTCCCTCTATCAAACCCACAGTGTGTGTAAGTGTACATGTGTGTCGCTGTTAGCGTGTTGTTGTGTGTCTGTGGGTATGATGAGGCTGTATTGCTTATCCTCCAGGGATGCGAGTTGCAGGGAAGAGAGGCACAGATAAGATCAATATGTAGTTAAGGGGTGGAGCTGTGCCTTTCAGAATGAACACTGTGTAATATTGCATTAGGCCTACACACTGGTCAGAGCATTAGTCTTAAAAATGTGATGTGCAGAGCTCGCCTGTTTTGTTTTCCCTTCGGGATGGATGCATGAAAGTTTCAGCCAAACCTTTGACATAAGATTGTCACATTATAAAAGGGCTAGTTATTTATTTTTCACCAGTGATTTTTAGTATTTTATTACATCTGTGGCATATCTCCTGCTGGCGGCAGGTGCGTTAACTGAGGAGATGCTCCTATGGCTCGTATCCGCGGGACAGAAGACCTATATGGTCGTTGAGATTGGAGGACTTCAGATGAGAAATTCTATGTCTTCATTATATTGTTATTATCTTGCATTGTACACATAATGACATAGACTCTTGTTGTTGTTTATGTTAACACAGGTGATTTTACCAACAAAACACACAGATTTTCTTTTGCGATGGACATGTTTGTTTTTGAATTCTGTTGCCGCTTCTCACTCTGCCGAGATAGCCAAGACTCAGATGTATTATTTTGTTCATCGAGCCTACAACTGTGGCGGCAGTGGCTGCATCGAGAATAAAAAACAGAACATTGTCTAACCTGTTTTCCACAGAGAATATAATGAAGCTAATCTGGTGGAGATAGGTCCACCATCTCATATGAGCTTTTGTGATGAGGCTCCCTGAGAGTCTGAGTGGCAGATGTGATAGTGGTCAATGTGTCAGTCCATCTCTGTCACGATGGAGGTGTATGGAATTTCATTTTGTAGTACTCACAGGATGGAAAAATGACCTTTAAATACCTCAAGCGCAACGTGTGTTTCCAGAAATGAAGTCCTGTTGTCATGTCACTTTTCTCTAACTGAAGAAACCCACGAAACCGGTTGACAATGTGTTCTGCTGTGGATTATCCACAGTAAAAAGGACACTGGTTCTGGAAAATCATGTTGCTGTTAATCTTTTACGTAACTTTTTTTAAAAAAAATTGCTGTGAGCATGGAAAGTAAAACCTAGAAGTCAAACCAAAACTATATGCATGGCTGATGCTACTAAAGAGGTAAGTGAGAAAATATGTTGTTATTTTAATCTGTGTGAAGCAATCCTTGAAAATCGATTCAGATTCAGTGAGAATAACCAGAAATAAGTATCTCTTGCCCTCAGCTGAGAGACCGCACACTGTTAACCCCGCTGGCATGGGATGAAAACCCTGCAGAGCCGTGTCCTCTGTCTCCCCTGCTGCCTGTCTCTCTCTCAGCTCTCCCACTGTCTTAATAAGCAGAACAGCATGTCTTGCTATAATCGCCATGATATATAAAACACAATCAGGTGAGCTAATGAGGTCATAATTAAGATAATTCATACATTAATTAGCAAATATTTCTCTGTCAACACATAGCGCTACAGAGTCCAACAGACCAAAAGGATATACGATGGGGGCCATAATATCACAAATACATGACAATCCAGTAACTTCTGCGTTTGTTAAGCTCGCAGATTTGGCGATCCTCTGCCAAAGAGACTGATTGGCATTTCTTATGCATCTGGCCGCGCCGCTGTCCTTCTGTTTGTCCCACTCTCGTGAACACAATATGCCTTGATGGAACCTCTTAAAATTTGGCACAAACATTCATTAGGACTCAGGGATGAACAGATTAGATGTTGGTGGTCAAAGGTCAAAGGTCAAGGTCACAGTGACCTCACAAAATGCAGTTTTAGCCTTGTGAACACGATATCTCAGTAATTACTTGAGGGATTTTCTTCAAATTTGGAATCAAATATGAACTGATAAGATTTTTGGTGGACAAAGGTCAAAGTTCAAGGTTGTGGTGATCTAATGTTCTTGTGAATGCAATATATCAGGAACACCCAGAGGGAATATAATTCACACTGGGACCTCACAAAACACATTCTTGGCCATAACTCACAAATTCATACACTAATTATGACATAATTCAACCCAAATGTTTTTAAGGGTAAAATTAAGTTATAACATTTTATATCCAAATGGTCAAAGGTCAACTTCACTGTGACATCATAATGTTCTACAAAAACACTTCTGGCGATTATTCAGTGCTGTAACTCAGCAAGGGAAGATTGTGACCATATTTCTTTCAACTTAGCTGGTTGGCAGAGGCATACGACTGCAATGGAGTAATTCTAGTCAAGAGCTTAGTTTGCGTTGTTTTTGCAATAGTTTGCATTACTTTTAAAGGTGTTCCTGTTATCACCAACTCCTTGTGATCACCATGTTAACACTCTTACAAAAAATTATCCAGAAGCAACCAGTGAAGCTGACCCTAAATCACAGGTGCAAAAGTCCCAAAACTTGAACATTATTAGCTTTACATTGGTAGTGTTTACTCTTTGATAATATGTTAAATATCATCAGATGGTAATTGTTTTTATAGGTTTGTGTCCACTCCTGTTCATGTCTTATGATTTTATGGTAGTCCCAATGAAATATCTTCTAAATCTATTAACATAACTACAACAAACAAGACCAAAGGTGCAGCTGTACAGTTTGTTATAATTTTCAACCACATATATCACAGGATCATTTCAATCAGACACTTGGCTATATGGTTAGATTTTGTAGAAAAGCCTCTGTTCTCTGAGGGAATTAACCCCATCATTTTAAAAAAAAACAACACATAAATGGACGTTAAAACTTAGCAGGGTTAAGCTGGTGGAGAGATGTGACAGGTGAGATGTGTGCGTTGGTATGAAGGCATCAGCTGACTATTAGTGAGAAGTGTCAGGTTATAATTGCTGTGATGCAGCTGGAAGGAAATGACTGGAAGCAGCTGATGTCAGCCAGCTAATGCAAGCTGCACTGCTCTGCCTGATCTGCCACTATGCTCCATCGGCTCTAAAGGGGGAAGCTTCAGAAACATGCAGAATGTTATAGGTGATGTCTTCTTTTTGGGTTTCTGTCTCATAGTAGAACATGATAAAAACGCCATTTACTAGGACAGTTGAACAATTTAAGGCTGTAAGAAAATACCCAGGTAATAATACCTACATATGTGCATTTTAAGATGGTTGGAGGGCGAAATTTGCATAAGAATACAGTGTGCAGTTAATCATCTGTCAAGCAGTAATGCATTCGAATTTCACCAAGCTTTGTTTTAGGGTAACTGTTGTTTGAACCACTCATCCTTGAGGTAGTACTTATCTTCTTCTGTTAGTGATTTATCTCTAAACTTGGCTATATCAAATTCATATAGAAATTTGTCTCGTTGACTGACATCAACTCTCTCATCTCTCTCTCTTCTCTCCTCCCTTCACCTCTCTTCCAGCCTGGTCTCAGCTTGCTCAACTTGTGTGGTAACTCTGAGTCTTTTTCCCTTGTGTCTCCTGTGCTCTTTCTCTCAGCCTTCTTTTCTATGTCTCTGGTTTTCATAACCTGCTCCCTCTCTCTCATCTCCTTTGACTTTCTGTCGTCAACAATACATTCTTTTTGTTAACTTCTCTCTCTGTCCTCTACTCTATGTTCTCTCTCTCTTTCTCTCTGTATTCACTACCTGTCCCATTCTCAATGAGTCCTCGCTTGCCAAAGTGTTTTAAAAATAATTAGTAAAATTCAGTGGAGAATCCCCAGGGCCTTCTAGGCCTTCAGAGAAGGCCAAACATCAGCCTTTTGAATTTTATATTTAATCTTTTTCATTTAATAATTATTCTCTTCTAATTCTAATTTTACCCACATTGTCTATTAAGTTTGCTTCAGAAGTGAAAGGGTTACTATCCTAAAACCATGAAATTAGAGTTCTCCAATCAGATTTTCCTTTTTTTTGTTGGTTGCCTAACCAAAGAAGAAGTTAGCTGGCTCACTGACTGGTTAGGGCAGAAGGCTTGAAGCCCCCAAAGCTGCATGTGTTTTGTTTAGAAAGTGGCAGGTGAATTTACCAATCACATTCATAGTGGGTGGGACCAAAAATCATTGCCCTAGGCCACCTTGAAGACTCAAGGCCAAAGCTTTCTCCTGGGGTTTACCATTTTCTGTCTGTCCAGGGATTTAAGATAGCAGATCAGCAACTTCAGTAAGTCAGATGGCAAAGTGATAGGATAGTATGCACCATCCCATACTATCCTTCATGACTGCTTCAAAGGTAGGGTGTTGCCACTGTTTTGCCATCTCGTTGGTTTATGATTCCAATAAATCTGAATTAATTATAGTTCTGTACTCAAAAAAAATAAACTGTAAAATGAACTAAACAGTTGAATTGTGGAGAATCTATCTGAGCTAATGATATGTAGCATTTCAACTGACAAAAGACAATTGACAAAAGGTTTAAGCATTTATATCTTTACATGTGTTTACATCATTTTGGATTTGATTTCTAGAAATGAGTCTTAAAAAGTACATAAATGTTAACAAAATATATTTATACAATAATACTAGATTATGACACTATAATTATGCTAGGTTTGTGTTGTTGTTAAATTGAACCTTTAGGTTCAACTGTAATTACCAAAGAACATATGTCTCTGTGGTAATAAGGTCTACATTGCTTGAATGTCATCAGGTCAGTCAATTTTTGTTTGTGTTGATGAGCACAGGGACATAACGCTAATCCTATTCTGGGCACAGTGGGCAGTACCTGCTCTTCCTCTCTCATCACCTTCTCTCTTTCTTTTTCTCTCAATGTTCTCATCTTGTGCCATATCTCTTCCCTTCCCAAAGCTGAGCTTTGATTGATGCAGTCTTTTCATTTTCGTCTGTCAGTAAAGAAAGGAAACACAGGGTCAGTTGATATCTATATGCAAATGTTAGCAGCCTCCACTCGAATAATCTTGCAATGAAAAGAAAAGTGTATAGGGGCACCTCAGTTTAACATGCATTTCAATCCTTTACACAAACTGAACTGAAAGAAAAGCATTCACCTTTCACTGAAAGTATATCAGTTTGACATTGGCTGGATGAAATTATGCTAGCTAGTTAGCTAGTTAATCCACTCTAGTAAAACTAGCTGACATCATGATGGATGGCCACTGTTTAACATAGTGCAACCATACAGGAGCTATTGTCTGGGGATGAAACGCATTGAACCACAAGCAGTTGTAGTAAAATTCTCTAGTTTCCTGCATCACGCAGCGGTGGATTCTGCTGCAGTTTGTTGACATAATCAAAGAACCACCATGTTGAGTCGAGTTTTTGTAGAAACAAGAAGATCATTCTCTGCCACCCAGATGAGACAGTCGGTTATCTTGGTGTTATACAATATCTTTGCAGCATCAAAGTTGAGTTCTTTTAAGGCAATTATTACACAGTTTTTATTATGTACACTTACGGAGGTCTATATCTTGATGACCTCATTGGTGAGTATGGCCATTGTTTGACTGACTACAATCAATATTTTTATAATAACAATGGATCACGTGACCACTTATAGGGAGAGGTCGCTGAGAATTATCACACAACTCTGCAAATCCCCTCATCTATACAGCACATTTCTTTTTTTTTAACCTCATTTGGTGGTTTTGGTGTTATTGCCCATAACTTTACCAGTGTGGTTCACGATCCCCGCTCTCATCAATGTTATTTCTAGTTGCAGCAGGTAGATGTTTTTCAAAGCTCTAAAAACACTGCATGGTACCTGCCCAGCACCAAGACAGCTGAAGGTTAGTAACTAGCAGGTGAAAATACTGGAGCATAAGCTGGATATTTCCCTGCAGTTAGTAAAGCTCAAAACTGAGCCTTCTTTTTCAATTATTCATCAACTCATCTGAAAAACAACTCCAAATGAATAATGTTGCTCTGTATCGGCTCGATGTGTAAATAAGCAACTATTTGTTTGCCATATCTATGTTAAAGGTGATAATATGTCAGTGATGTGTCAACAGCATGTTTCCACTGTCCCTAAATGGCCACAAATGAACTTATTCCAGGTTCAAAATCAAGCAAAAGTATCACTCTAACAAGATAAATTCAGAAAACCAAAGTTTGCAATAGTAGTTCATTTTCATCAGGAAACAGAACAACTAGGCAAGTCATGTGTGATATGTTGTCTCAGAAGATTTTACTAATGTTTATTCATCAAGGAATATGACTATGCATACTTGCAAATTTTTCAACAATGCTTCACATTGAAATACTAATCCTCACAAGCTGTTGGGTACGACAGCCTTGAACTGTCGGCCAATACTGGAACAAGACTGGGTTTCAGTGTGGGCCTTGCCTGGGGGAGACGGAGAGAAGTTAAACTTGAAAATCTATTTGTCATATGAATGAAAATTAATGCCCATAATACACTAAGCAGAGCTGTAAGACACTGGAAAAAGGTTTGAGAAGGTTCTGCAGAGATGTCGATTGAAACTATTGATTAGCTGATAACATACATTTTGCACCTGCGCTGTCTTGTATGAAAGGTGCAAAACATAAGGTTAACAATAAAATCTAGGCTTTAAGAAAGGGAACAAGCTGTAGTCACTTCTTGTATTCAATTTCTTCGCAGCTGAGAAAGAAAAATCCATGGTTCAAAACCGTACCCTTCAAAACATCACATTAACAATTCAGCTCTAATTGAATCCCCTTCGCGCAGTAGCAATAATCAGATTACAATTTTTTAGTTCCTTTTTTTGTTTTCTTAATCTCATCTCATGACAATGAAAGGTTTGCATTAAGTGTGTGTGTGTGTGTGTGTGCGTGTGCAGAAAACACCAGCCCTTTATGTTTATTCATGCGAGCTCTGAGCCAAACCCGGTGGACCATCCATCAACACACTCTGGATAGAAGTGACTTTCCTCTTCCTTGTTCTTTTCTCACACTGTTCCACACCTCCTCCCTCCACAAGAGAGAGGAGCGTGTTTGCTGATGCGTGAACGCGGTGGCCACGCGAAGTCTCGCAGAAAATGAATGTCATCCCCCGGTCTGGTCGTCTCCTGTCATGGATGATCAAGATGAGTTCATTGTTATTACTTCCACTGTTACACTCAATGACGGAACAACAAGACACATCATGCTAAGAACACCTGCTGGTTGGTAATTGTCACAACACGGCTAAGGGATACAATCAAGCGACGTGATGTGTGGGACACAAGTATTCAGTCGCTATTATGCAGGAACAAACAGACACAGGCAGACACACACACACACACACATACACACACACACACACACACACACATAAGGACACAGTAATGGGCCAGTGTGTGGTTCAAATTCTCTTTGATGCTGTGGATACCCCCCGCTGTTCACCATATTACTCAGCACACATCAAACAGGTTGTTTTGGGAAGAAAAAGGGACGTGATGACAAGACTGTGGTTCACTATTCAACTCATCCTGTTGCCAGGCTCTTTATGCAAATAAAAAATAGGCTCCTCTACCTTTTTCTACTCTCTCTTACTCCCTCCTTTTGTCTCTGTTGCTCTGCCATGGTTTCTCTTTTCTGTGTTTTTTCCTCACAGTATCAAACCCTTCCTCTTCCTCCTCCTCCTTCTTCTTCTTGCCTTTCTTCTCGTTGTAACTCTTGCATCTGTTTTCCGCACCCTTCTTTGCAAAAAAGACCTTCTATAAATTTTCACAGCATCCTGTTCTTTTGTTTGTTTGTTTTTTTTGATATGTCCAGATCTGTCTTTATTTTTCCCGTAAACTGCTGTCCCCTTCCATTCTCTTTTTGGGTCACCTGGAGCTTGTCGCAGCATGCCACCCCATCATTGCTGACCATCCAGACAATGTCAGCGTGAGTCACAGTTCGCAGATGATACTGACCCTACCGGGCTGCTCTGCAACCAGGGGACACACTGAGCTCCTGTAACATAAGATCTGGCTCTTATGTGCCCATGCATGCCTATTTTGATGTATGTGCAAATGTGTTTGTTCAAATTCCTTATGTTGCAGAGAAGGAACCAGGGAAAAGCAACACATTTCCCCACCTTTTGTTGATTTGTGTTATGTGTTCAAGTGCATCCATGTGTGCAGTGAATTTACTGAGCCAGAGTTTTGTATGGCAATGTCTGTGCATGAGTCCATTGGTATGGATAGCATAGCGTGATCTCGAGTGTGATCTGTGCTCTCCGCCTCCCAGCTGGCCCCTCCCATCCCATAATTTCACCGGTACCTCCAAAGCCCCGCTAACCTTTCTCCTGCACACCCATCTGTCAATCATGTTCTTTGCAGCATAGCAACATAGGGACACTTGGTTCAGTGTTAATTAAACCCTCACAGTTTGCATTGGAATAAACCAACATCTTTTATGTGTTACTCCTGAGGTTATTTCCTCACAGAGCCATTATTAATCATAGCACACAGCTCAGGTAATATCTATTGGCTGATAAAACATTTGTAAAAACGAGGTTGGAGCCAGTTGTAGTTACAGATGTATCCGTTAAAAATGTACTTCATTTATTGGTTTAAATTTTAAATATTGAAACATATCTTGTCTCGTTCTGAGGATTCAGCAGAACAAGTTTCCTTTTAAATGGTGTGAAAGCAAGACTTTGAAACACATTTTCCTATACTGAAAGGTCACACAAATTTACAGAACACCAACAGTGCAGATGATCACTGAGCAGCTCGAATCGTGTGCACTTCTAAATGCAGAGGAACATGCGCTTCAGCCTTGGAGTCAATGGATCGGTCTCATGATGTTTTGGTGAAAAGCTTGTGCTTCCAGCTATCGTGTGGAACATGTCAGTCCAAGGGTGTCAGTATGCTTCAAAAGAAGTGCTTGTCACGTCTTATGACCTAGATCGTTTCAAGCATACTCAGCCCCTAAATGTAGCAGGGTTTCCTTCAGAAGCAGGGACAAAGTCTGCTTTGAAGCTCATCCCCAATGGTGGTTTCTGTATGAGTTTATAGATGTGCAAAATGTAATTAAAATCAATTTTGCTCAAATCAGTTTTTGACTGAATGCTTATTGGATCCATGTAGCCTCATGTTCTCAGTACAGCTTTTGCTTATCAAATCATTCCTGACATCTTTATTTCTGCCGTTATTAAATATTTAATCACGTAGATTCTATATTTTTGAACAGTGCTCTTGCAAAATTGAGTCTTTGCTTGATAGATGAAGTTCCCTCTGTCAAACTCGATCACTTCAGTTTGATCCCTGCTGGAGAAATCCTTTTGGGTGATCTGCATTACCAAAGAAATTTGTTGATGTCAAAATGGTGCATAGTTTGGGTTTGAAAACGAGGGATAAGGTTTATTACTTTCAAGCAGAGCATTGCACAATCTTGCATCATGAGTGCTGCCACATGGAACAGAGAACGAATGTAAAACACAGAAATCATAAAAGATCTGTGATTGTTCTGTGACAGGAGTGTGTGTTTCTTGGAACGCCTCTCTGCCTCACTCCACGCTCTCTAAACGAAATGACGGTACAACAGTGCAACGCTTGTGACAAAATGTCATGTCAGTAATTGTCCCTGGCTGCTTATCCACTCTTGAGCCGGAATGGACTGACAGTATTTCCTGCTCTGTCCCTCTCTCAATCAATTCACTGAGAGAAGGTTAAGTTCTCCTCTCACAAACCACCATTTTCCACCTTGCGGGAGAGGCTTGGATAGAGATCAGACTACAATCAATTAACTGTGTCATTGCAGGATTAGCTCTACCTACAGCACAGTCACATACATCTGGAAGCTTGCCCAATAATGGGCAGGTAATAGAGCAAGTGACTGCACGTCCCCTGGGGAAGATTAGTACTGTATGTACAAGACTGGGAGTAACAAATGGCATGTAACAGAAATAGAGTTCAGAGCAAAACAAATGTAACTCTAACGCAACCATTTTTCAGGCCCTTTTCAATAAAAATAAATGGATGAAATGTTGGATTACTTACATACATGAGAGGACTGGAAAATGAATTCAGGTTAGAAGATAAAGAATATAAATTCCAGCCGTCATATACACAAATTCATGTTCCCCTCTGGATGAATAGTAATTGTCACAGTTCATTCAGTTATTCATTCATTCTCTGCCTGCCTTTGCCAACTATCACTAAATCTCTTGTCATTTCAGACCCTGCCACTCCCATCTGCCCTGCAGTAACCCTGGCCCTTCCCGTTCCACATCACCTACTCACCTGTTTCTCATTGCCCAATTACTTACCTACCATATATAACAGTCCATTTCCACTTACCTTCTGCCAGGTTGTCCACTGTGCATTCCATGCCATCGCGTGCAAGTCTTATTTACCTGTCTGATTTGATCTCCTGTCTGGCCTGGCCTTTGCCTTTTGCCTGCTTCTCTGCCTTTTGTGTGTGGTTCTCCTTTCTGCCTGTTTCTGACTACAGCCTGCTCACTTCTATAGTTTTGCCAACCCAGTTTAGATGAAACCATGCCTACTTCCATATGACGAAAACTTCAATGCCAAAGCTAAAGTTTGATCGCTGACCCAGACCGATACACATGTGGGTGTGGTTTTATCTAAACTGGGTTGGAAAAAAACAACAAAAACAAGCCGCCTGCTCCCTGATTTCACCTCCTGTTTATCCTTGAGAACTTTTGTCTGCCTGAATAAAAGTGAACTGATTCAAACTTTTTTTAAGGGTCTCTGATGCATTTTGAGTCTCCTCAATTCTTTTTTTTTTCTTTTCAGCCATTTTTTGGTTTTATTATGATAGTGACAGTGAGAGAGAGACAGGAAAGTTAGGGAAGAGAGAGAGAGGGGATGACGTGCAGCAAAGGGCCTTAGTCAGATTCTCACAAAAAAGCGACCGTTCTAGGAAGTTTGTAGAGAGATGTTTGTCCCTACTCTGTCTCTGAGCTTGAATAAGCCTCATTCCTCTCAATAGTTCCTCATTATCCAGCCTGCTGGTCTTTGAGTTTGATTGATTGTTCATAAAACATGCATGACCCTCATGAATTATTGTGAGAGAACATCCAATAAATTGTTTTAGATGGCTTATTAAAACAACGTTACTGGCCTGGCATATTAAATTATTTGCAATCCTGTAAATCACAGAGGTGATTTGAAAATAAGCCATTAAAGGCATCATGGTGACATTTCTCCACTCTTCCTACAACATAACCATCTCTGTCACAGCTCTTTTTAATCGCAAAGAATTTTGTCATCAATCACATTCTATTTGGCCTTTAATAAGATACAGACAGAATATGAGGAGATGAATCTGGAGAAATGTGCAGGGTTGGGAGGGGAGTTTTATGAATATGATCAGGTTAACAGTGATTAATGTTACTTGGTTATAAAGACATAGCTGTAAACTTCATTTAACTTTCAACTTAACTTTCAGCTGTCTTTCTCCACAATACAATTATACAATTTAGTGCAACAGGTAAGAGTTATGAAGAGTTCAAATAAAAATACAATACAATCATATTTTTACACGATATTGCATTTTCAAAGATGCAAGTACCCATCTGTAGTGAGGACAAACTGTGAGTTATTAAATTCACTCAGAGAACGGACTGTAATATCAAAAAGAAAACATGAAAAACATCTCTTGCTAAGGGCTTAATTTTATCCAATTTCAACAGAATTATTGCTTTCATTCATCATTCAGCTTGTAGATACCTGTCTGCATTGGAAAATTAAGTTCAGACTGAGTATAGATTTTGATACGAACAAACTGTTGGTCTTCACAAATGGACACAGAGTTGGCCATGTGTCTGAGGTGTGTGACCCCCTTTCACCCTCCCTGTGTCCCATGGGTGAAGTGGAGAGACAGGAGGAAGAGGAGGAGAGAAGGAGATGGAGGGGACATAGGAGAAGGTAAGCAGAGGGGACGTTCACGCTGCTGCCCCCGACCTTCAGGTCCCAAAGGGACACAAGTCAAACTTAGAATAAAGAAAGTTGAAGGACTGTGTGACTTGGGTAGCATAGCAGCCACAGGGATTTCCAGCAACGGACTTGAGTGGAAGTCTATAAGTGGCCACTTCATGCAAGTTCTTATGAAGCACTTCAATGTGTTGCCTCAGATCTGGCTTCATCTAATATTAAAGTGATGGCTGAGGGCGAGATGTGGATAATTTCCTGCTAAACAAGAGTTGTTGTGTTGCATTAGCTTTGGTTAACTGGCAACTTGCAACTTGCAACTTGCAACCTGCAACTTGCAACTTGTGATGTAAGCAGTGAATAAATACTGTTGTGGTTGTATGGTAGATATTTTCAAAGGCTTTAAGCTTTGAAGGTCCACAGATCCACAGTGTTTTTTCACATTATGTCCAGCTCACTCCTTCAAATCAAAAGATTTTTATGACCGAAGGCATAGGGTCAAGTATCACTTTACTCTCGGGTTCCAAAATCTAATTTAATTGAGCCACAGTTTCATTTGATTTGAGCTCATTTATTCACATTAAAATTCATGTGTTGTAGCGAATGTGACTCCTGCAAGCATAGACATGAAAAGAGCCAAAGATGAAGGGAGCGGAGCCATGGAGAGAGTTGTGTACATTCACCACCTACCTGCACCCACTGCTTTTGATCCAAACCCCATGCCTTTGAAGTGTGTATGCCTTTGTGCTGGGCCAAATAGGGGTGTGTGTGAAAAACCATGCAAGTGATGTCATCATTTACACACACACACACACACACACACACACACACACACACACACACACACACACACACACAAATGCCAACAGATGTACATTCATGTGCACATGCATCCACACACAGTCATACCCACACAGATGGGAAACTAAATGGGAAAATGTTTCTATCACCCACAGATATGCTTTCAAAATTGCACCTCAGACCTTTTTCTTTTCTCACTTGGTTTATCTTAAATGACAATGCAAATGTTCATTTTATCAGATTGCATTTTTCAAGCTGGGAAAGGTATAGAGAAAAGTTTCAAAATATACAGCTCAAGAACAAACTTGACTGCTACATTTCTTTTCTCAAAGCGGCAAGAATCAATGCTTTTATTTAAGCAATAAGTCACATGAATACTTATATGTGAGTGATGTCACGGAGAAACATCACCTGAATCTGCATTGTAGCATCTTTAGCATAGTTTTCGGCTGCAGCAGGCGGCTGTTTTCAGTGGAAAGGCTGTGATAAACCCACTGCACACTACCTGCTCAGCAAAATGGAGCATTTAGCTGCTATAGACAGCCAGATATTTCCTTCAGAAGTTGATGAAAAGCAAAATACAGTTAAAAGGAGAGTTCATGAGGTGGCAAGAAACATGACTGCAAATATGAAGGTTGCTTCGTGACTGCTGGATGTGTAAATGGGCAACTGCTTACTAGCAAGTTCACCATATCAACTTTATAAACGTGATAAAATGTAATTTTGTGTTTACAGCTTGTTTCTGCTGCCCCCAAAGTGGCCAGGAAATCCCTTATTGTAGGCATAAGAAGAAACAACAGAAAATAAAGACAAAATGAAAAGTATTTACTTTGAAGAGAACCCTGCACAAAAATTAAAATTAATCAAATGACTGTTTAAGTCTAATGGGAAAGAACTGCTGCTAGTACTGCCAAACTCGACCCCATGGCCGCTGCGGTAAGGACTGAGCCTAAATGGTATGCGCTCTACCAGTTGAGCCACCTGGGCGCCCCAGACACATTACTTTTACAGTAAGCACTGCTATATAGCCACATAAACAACCACATCACATACACATCCGTAGAAACCATTTGCTTGGGAGTGAGAGAGAAAGCAATCTGACCATGGCTGCACCTGCAGCACCCCTAGTGGTGAGAGCATAATGATCCCAATGTCCCCCATAAGCCCTAAACTCTGAACCCCCACAGACTTAATTGACATCACCTGGTGAATGAATGAGTGTGAGAGGCTGCAAGGGCTCAAAATAGTACAAAGAGGAATGAGACAGCACTTACATCACATTACCTGGATGATGCCAAAACATTTGCATTCAACTGTGGGTTTGGGACTTTTGATTGTACATTTTTTATCCCTTCTCTTCTCTCCCTTTTATGTTGGATCAGATCTGATCAAATTTTTCGATATTTGGACATCATGTCATCATAGGACAAAATAACTACACAGTTCAGGCTCTGAATCACAGTGAGCTCCGTGTTTATACTGTCATGTACCCTCTTTTTTCTTTTGTGCTAACATTAGGGTTCGTTCCTTTGTCAACCGTTCCTCTTCTATCTTATTATTTCTTGCGTGTTATGGCCGCTGTTTGCCATTTTTACGCTTCCGGGCGTCCCTTGATAACCATGGCAACCCGTGTTTAATGTCACAACGCTATGAACTTTGAGTAATTCCCTCAGGCAAAGTCTGCAGAAATTAGACCGCACACTAAGGAAAGTGTCCATAAACATCTCAAAACGTCTGCTGGGGAGGCCTCATGCCCTCGATGGTTTGACAGTGGGACAGCCCTAAGACTTCACGAATTTACCGGGAACGCGCCTCCGAGTCTGTGAGTCTGTGAGGGTGAACATCCAGAAAGACTTATTATTTCTGCCCGAACAATTCTCACATGCCTTAACCTAACCAATCCAAACAGTGAAGTCAACGATCATTAGCCATTCAGAGGCAGTGTATGGGCGCTTATGTCAACTCTAAAGTAGGGTTTGTAAGTTTACTTCCGGGTGCTGTAGTATTTATTGCTAATCGAAGGATAAAATCACAACGGAGGAAAAGCATATCGCAGTTTTGTTTGGCAAACCACCAGCTATAGAGAGCACAAATGAAGTCCAGCCTTCGCAGGAGAGCAGCTCCACCAGCATCGTTTGCCTTTGGTTGTAACTTTTCCTCGGAGCCACCCAATGAGTATCAGCGTTAGCACCGCCATTGCTGAGGACCCTGCTGCTAACAGGTGTCAGGCTAGGACTGACTTGGTGGCGTTTGAGGAGCCTCTCCAGCCACCCAACTTCAATTTTCTGGCCAGACGTTTTGGGAAAGAAACTTTCAGCCGTGCATGTACATCAACTTGGTTTGCTAAATGGAAGTGGCTTCATTAGGCTACATGGCGGAGTGTGGTCAAGTTGTGTGTTTTGCTTGGGTGAAGACGCAGCAGAGGGAAACCGGTTGATTTGGTGAGACTTCACCATCCCGAGGAGCTGGACCCAGTCCGTCCTGATGGCCACATTTGGAGTATTGTAACTACTGGAGCACATTGTCTGCAGCTCAAGGTAAGTTATTTGGTTTAAGCTGCCGCCTAGCAGTTTATTATTCAGTTGTCAATTACCTTTAACATCACATTGATATAACTTTTTTGAAAAAAATGTGCGTGTTTGGATATGTTCCTGTGTGCCGTGTGCAATGGGCTTTTGGACATGTGTATTGCAATGTTGTGGCATTATTGTGAGCTATTATTGTGCAATAGCATTACTGAGTCCTTGTCCGTCGTAACAGACGTGGCTGTTGTTACTGCTGCTGCTTTTTTGGTGTGTGTGCGTGTGTAGTAGTATTGTTGTAGGATTATGTTGTATTTGTATGGGTTGTATTGTATGGGTTGGGGTAAAATGCTACTCCCACTACAGCACCCCCAACTTAAAACATCTTCCCATATCCTGTTTGAAGTGGAAGACCCATGGTCTAATAATCAATAACCAAGTCATATAGTTTCCCATTCAGGACCAATGTTTCTTTTAAGTGGCCGTGTATCTCCTGCACACACATGATCAGATTCGCTTCTTCTTGGGTGCAGGTCTAGTTTCAAAGTAGTTTGACCTCCTATCGGGTCCTATTTTCAGTCAGTGTGAAATATATTTGACTCAAATTAAAGATCTTCACTGCTGCCAGTCTTACAAAGGCAGGATAGCTGATATCATGAGCACTCTCCTGGGTGTTCAACTTGAATAACATTGGCAACTTTCTAAAGTTTCATGGGTTTGTATTGAGCCTCCATGATCATTTCCACAGATTGTACATTTCACAGTTTTGCAGTGGCATGAAGTGACATAATCTGTTCCATACTCTCAATGGATGCCAAGTTACTTGGCTTGCCATTGCAGTGCTTACATAACTTTCCCAATGGCAGTGCAGTACTGTATATGCAATGTTTTTACCACTTAAAAGCACCCATTTATTAACTATTGTAATTACAGCTTCACCGATTAAAAAAAATTATATAAAAAAAAATATAACTATGACAATGCAACACCTTCTGGCAGGAAAAATACAAATTCGTGACAACAATAGCTTTAACAATACATGAAGCCTGATTTCCCTTGTATTATGTAAAAATCAAAAAACCAAAAACGCAGCCAGCCGGTGGATTGGTGATGGTCTTTTTCAGAAGCTTCAAGCTCACATAACAGAAACTGTTTGTTTCATACACTGACACTTGGTTACTGACTGATCTTTGCTATAAATTAAGAAAATACAAATACATTTGGTGGGTTATAAAGAAGTTAAAAAGATTTAAGGGGTTTTATTCTCCATTACATCCCTGTTTGTGACCAGCTGTTACTGTATAAATCAAAATGAATTCTAATTAGCAGATCTAAATTTCCAAAATAAGATGCTAATTGTTATGCAGGCTACTGAAAAAAATCCACCACTTTATGTAGATTTTAACTTTTCACAAAATGTTGAAAAGATCTTTTGATCTAAAGCTCCTTTTGGCGAATCATTACAAATGTGTTTTGCATCCTTGATTTCTTGTGTAACCATATACGTGTCTTTTGTGTAACTCTATGCATGAGCATTTGACTGTAAAAAAAAAGAAAAAAAGAAAAGAGATATTTAATCATAACCCACTCAGTGGAAAGCTTCCTGTTGTGGAGTTAACTGTCAGATGACAGCGTGCGAAAGGAAAAAAACAAGGGAGAAGCTGAGCTATGAAGAAGAACAGGAAACAAGAGGAGTGGAGGAGCTGTCAGTCACACTATGGGTTCTTAGGGTTTAATATCTCTTTCTCATGCACACATCTAAACCTCCTCCTCATCTGCTGACAGTGGATGCCAGCTAGATGTCACTTTAACTTTGGATTCCCAGCTCATGACAGAGGAGCTGAAGGTCAAGCCACTAACAGTGCGGGCTCAGTTTAATGGGACTGAACATAAACCCTTGATAGTCTTAAAATACACTGCGCTGAGTCGTTTCAGGGGATTGATCACGATTATCAGTGTCTGCTCCACATCCTGCAGACCCCCCTTTTATTCATTATGTATTATATAGAGTTAGATAAGCTTTATGGAAATGTACTCCTGGTTGACACGGTAGGGTAAATAGGCAGTGCAGGTGAGATATGACAAAAGTGCTTTACTACACTTTATTAAGTACGGTAATGAAAAATACTGGGAAGCAGAAACCAAACCTTAAACTGGTGGAAACATGTTTTTATACAGTTTTGTTACAACTGTTACTGTGTTTTCTGGGCCTCTGAGCGCTTTCGTCGTGGTAAAAGATAGATAACAAAAGGCACCAAATCCTTAAACGATATCCTCACAAATTACACTCTATTATAAGAAATTTTCAAATGCTGTCTCCTAGAATTTATTTTTATACCAGTAAATTGTTTTGACAAAAACATTTTGAAGGAAATATAATTTGCTGCCTGGATTGTTTATTCAAATGAAGGATGTGGGAGGCATTCAGGATGAATGGTTGCCATACAAAGCGCAGTGCTTTGACACTGGGGACCATCCTGAGTCTGATGTGTGGTTAGGTTTAGGCAACATGAGGACTTTGGCTAAGGTTTGTGGTTTTGTTTACATGTGAATTAATTACATGTATACTTCAAGTTACTTTTGACTTTCTCAATAAGAGCACGATCTTTACCTGACCTTAACCAAATGCTGCAAGTACCAAAACATACCCATAAATAATGTTAATCATGCTTGAGTTGCTATGATCAGATTTAGTATTGTAAAAATGGATAATGGAGGTTGTTAATGGAGTTGTTAATGAATGTTTTGCAGATATATTTGAATGAATATTCAGCAACTTTGCAGATGCATTCATTAAAAGCATTTCCTCATTATGTTGACAAAAGATATAATCTGTCAAACTTATTTGGTGTTGCAAATGAGTATTACATAAACATAATTTCTTTGAGACAGGGCTGTTGTTGAGACTTGAAAAGACAGGGGAAAAAAAAGTCAGACAAGGCACGAAACATCAGCACTTAGATGATCATACAGGATTTATATAAACTCCCTGGATAGCTAAACTTATTTAGAAGAGAAAATG
The DNA here is from genome assembly GCF_002814215.2 of Seriola lalandi dorsalis. Taxonomy (NCBI): domain Eukaryota; kingdom Metazoa; phylum Chordata; class Actinopteri; order Carangiformes; family Carangidae; genus Seriola; species Seriola lalandi. The sequence continues at coordinate 1,955,431 of NW_019525288.1, forward strand.
AAGGTGAAAAATAACATTTTCACCCAGGCCGTCTTTTGTAAACATCCATCACTGTTCACAGACAGACTTTCTGCTTCAACTTTGGCCTGCAGTACCTATCACAGCAGTTTTGTCGGTAATTTGGAATTATTACCACTATTTTGGGTTTTATGCTTTACTTCCAGTTTGGATAAATTAGGTAAACTGTTGGCTTGTTTACGGCCTATATTGTGCTTTTTGTCCGTCTGACTTTCTCAGAACTGAGTAATGGCTTTGGTACTAATCACACGTATAGGAACAAAACAAGACTCAAGCTGTAAGAAATCACAAGGATCCTTCAAGGATGGTAGTCAGAGCTATTGTTACATGAAGAATTATCCATCTCCGTCTCCTCCATCTTTCCTCATTATGTGGCTTTCCTCCATCTTGACTCTGACCATCAAATACAGCAACAGTAATAAAGATCAATTCATACTTTTAGCCGCTGCATCAACTTCAATACATTCATTTTCAGCACTTTCAGTTTCATTCCAGTTTGATCTGTTAGTTTGATCAAAGAACGCCAACTGAGTCTGTGTCATAAAAATTATTCTTGGTGAGCGAGGAGAATACTACATAATCATGATCATCCCCATCACCCAAATTTTTATTGCTCCAGTCATTTATTAACTCACCATGATGCATTGATCTCTGATTTGGGTCTATTATGACCGATGACAAAATGAAACTAGTAATGGATTTTTGATTTAGACTAGAAGCTTACTGAGGACAAGCAGTACATCTGCCATGACAGGGAGATATCTGTTTTCATCTGGGTGGCTGAGTGTGTGTGTGGGTTTGTGGTTGTGTGTCCTGTTTTTGATTTGGAGTGGGTGAGTGAGAGTGTTTGTGAGTAAGGTCACACGTTGTGAGATATCAGAAAAGCAATATTCCTTCAAGTTGAGCGCTATGTGTTGGAGAGAAGAAGACCACAGCAGGAAGAAAGGGATTGTGGGATGTGGCACTGATAGTCATCTGTTGTTCACTTGGACTGTGTGATTGCTGCTGCTACGTGTGTGTGTGTGTGTGTGTGTGTGTGTGTGTGTGTGTGTGTGTGTGTGTGTGTGTGTGTGTGTGTATTGTATTTTTGCTGTACTGTGTGGCCATACTGTAGTAGTGGCATCTGAGCCAGTTGTGAGGTGGATGCATCCCATATTATGTTCATATTTTTAAGTATTTTTATACTAAAGATGCCTCGTTTTTCTTTTCCTGTAAAACATTAAAATATTTTCAATGACATCTTAAACTCCGGAGCCAAAAAACGGTGGGGTCACATCTACTTTGGACAGATGCAAGGCAAGTTAACATGCTATTTCACATTTTCCACACAGTTGAATACAGATGGTAGTCCAACCTGTTCTCCTCCACTTGTTAATATGCTGCTAAATTCCGCGTTTGTGTGCGCTGTCAATGTGGGTAGCTTTGTTTGCCCTGCTGAGCAAGCCCAGTTTTATTATGTAGTCTGGATAACTCCCGCTTTCACGTTTGGTAATCCTCTGGGAATGATGCCTGAGATCCTGAAAGACTGTTCTTGACCAGGTACCTCTGAATAGCACATACTGGAGTCAAATTATGTGAGGCTGAACAATTGAAATTCATTTCAATGGAGCCAGTCTGTCGGTGCAGTGGAGGTGCCAACGTAGGAGGGGTCCAGTAAAAGAAAAAAAAGAAAAGCTGACCAGGCTCTCAACTTTGCCGCAACACAATGTGCTGTCTTCTGCATTGGTCAGTCCAGTTCCTGGTGGATTACTTTGTATCATGAATGCTGTATTTCTAAAGTTTACTTCACAACTGTCGCAACAAAAGGTAAAATAGTTGCTGCTGCAATAACTTTCCAGAGTTGTAAAATCCTGTCTGTGTGTATTACACCCCACTATGCAGAGTTTTGGAGTCCATCAAGCCTTTACATGCATTAATTACACAAATTGGACCTATACTTGAACATGTTTCACTGTCTCACTGTGACAACACACCGCAACCAACACAGCCCCCTGTGTCGTTTTAATGCAGGAGTATCTTCGGTTGAATACCCACTAACTTCCCCACGGAAAAACGGATCGACTTTGCTACAGGGGCTCAGTACTTCCACTGACACTTAAACTTGGACATGAATTGCATGTTATATTGTTGTCTAGTATGAACATAATTTCAAGGGATACTGGACTGTTCTTCTCATGATGCCAGTTTAAAGGAACATTACGTCAAACTCAGCCTGAAATAGAAAACAAAACTGAATTTGTGAAATTAAGTTCTGAAGAAATTGGGAATTGTACGCAGTGAGTACGTTGAGGGCTTTGTGTATTCAACTATATTGCCCAAATGCTCAACATCAGAAAATTATTACTTGCTGTTGGTGGAGATGATGGTTAAAAAAACCCTGAGACGTAGTGATTAAACATAATTGCAGTCAGATTTCATCACTATAGATATGACACTATAACTCGCAGGGATCACTTTGACTTGTTTGAAAAGATAACACGCTAATCTGTTGTAAGGATGAACTAACACAACTTGTATAGGCTCCACTTTATCTTGGAAACAAGACCCCAGAGCAACTTCTTCAGCTTGTTCTGAGATGTCAGTCAAACTGCTATACCCCTGGGTGCTGGCTGTGAATCCAGTAATTCACTGGAAGGCTGTGTTGAGTGCGAATATCAGTTTTTTAATTTATCTATTTATTTATTTTTTTGTTGAACATCACATCATATTTACACAGCATCTGAAAGTACAGACACGTCCAGTTCCGTAGTTGATCAAACAGACACAGACACCGAGACACAGAAATACAGACAGATGGACAAAGGAAGACAGAAATAAAATAATCTTACAGCATATATAGCACATCACTAGCATACATAGGTAAACATGTTTGGCAAGTTGCATGTTCTAAAAGAATTTAAACCCATGACGCCACTACAGAACTACAGTTGGTTACAAAGTGGTGGGAAAGTGCATTTCTAAGCAATAGAAACTGTATATACTTTATCAAAGTATGAGCAGGTTGGTTGCCATGTAATGTAAACTTTCTCAGTCGACCCTCTAAGAGAGTATTCGATTTTTTTTTTCCAGTTTATGCAATGATATTAGATCAGGCTGCCAAGAGCATTCTGCTGGAGGCTTAGAGGATGGATCTACGATTGATTTTAAGGGGCGCAGTAGACAGGGTACAATATCTGTACCTCAGATTTTTTATATGATTTTGAAAACATTTTTCTAAAATCCTGTTAATTTGATCAATTATGTTATTTTGTGTCTTTCTGCAGTGGCTCTTGTGGCAAACAGAGTGGGAGATAATTTAAATTCTTAGGAAAGCTTTCGTGTTTTCCAAAGTAGTGATGAATTAGTTTCGTTTCATTTGTTAAAATGTATAAATTTCTCAGTTGCTTGTATTATTGAAGAGCATAATGCAACATCAAAGACTAATGATATACCGAGTCTCCAGTTTGAATTTGCAGCTGATGGAGAATCGAATCTGAGGTCAAGTAATGAAGGGAAATGGACAGAAGCAAGGCTATGTCTGAATCTATTCTTGAGTAGGTTTGATATATATGGGAGAAGAATGAATAAGTTCTGACGTCTGGGTCACAACTTTCACAGTCCTTCATAAATTATGTTTGTGCCATGGCCATCTTTGAATGTGGTAACCTTGGAGTATGAGCGATCCAGCTGGGTGTTCATAACACAATCAAGGTCTTCTCCAATAATTAAATAATGTGTATTTACATTTCAGATAGAGGATAGAAACATAGTTATAATAAGATAACTGGTATATAAAAGAGTGGAGAGAATTGGAGAGTGCCATAACAATCTCAATCTCTGCAATTGTAGTTACAAACGTCAAATCCACCGAGTACCAAGAAAAAAAGCAGGCCTACTAGAATATTGTCGGGAGGCAGAGCCGGCACAATATTTGATGGAGGAAGCCACCTCGCAATTCTCTATGCAGGAAAACCCTGTATCAAGCTTGATGTGTTGGAATACTTTCGCCCTTTTTTGATAGGACCATTTAAAATTCTTTGGTCATGCAATCATTATTAGGTTAAGTTGTGAATCCTACTAAATATTTTTCAGAAAAAAATCTCACGTCCGATGACTTTGTAGATGAGCTGTGAGATGAATTCTAACGGCGAACTTCCTTCAGTCCCTCTGTTAAGCCAATGATTCTCAGATTCTGTCACCTGGTTAGAGATTTCAAGGTCTTCTGCTTTGGATGCCAAGGCTGTGGTTGTCTATTCAAACAGATCCAGCACAAAGTTGCTAACAGAACTAAAAGTGGAGTCAACCGTAGAGTAGAATCGGTTAGAATAGGGTAAAGAAAGGGTAGAGAGCAGAGCAGAGTATGAGTTAATGGCATTGGTTAGCTGTTTGTCTTCATGGTGGCTTGAGTGTAGATATTGTAATGAGGGGCTCTCTGTGTCATGCAGATCAGCGGAGTGCCAGACAGGGGCATCTGATTGGTCTGTTAGCTTGGCTAGCTCATCATTGTGGTTGGTGAGTATACTTTCCATGATGGTCTTTCATCTTTTGATTGTGTTAGTCCAATGCAGCAATGCAATGGCGATGTCTAGAGATGTCAGCAGTTGGGTCCAAAAGTCTGGAATGGCAAAGTGGTCTTAAACTTTTGGACTCAGCTGTAGGTGTAAAGGAGGGCTCCAAAGATGTAGAGAGGTTTGCTTTGAGTTCTGCATCCAGCTTCACGGTTTTTCTTCAGATCCTACACTACGCTAATAATTGTTAGCCACAGGAGCTATTGAGTTGCACCACAGTCTCATTTTGCTTGTTGCAGTTATCTCGACATTGCTGGTTGACTTCTTTGGAAGCCAAGTACAGTTAATGTCTGATTAATGCAATGAGACAGTTCTGTGTGCCTTGCAAAACAATGAAGTCATGCTTTCGCGAGAGGAAGTCAGCACGAACGACAATGAAGGAGTCGAGGAAGTGTGGCTTAATTTCATCCAAAATGACGCCATCGCAACATGCAATGTCTGTGGCACTAAGATTTCAAGTAAGGGAGGAAACACCAGCAACATGCTGAAACATTTGTAGACGCAGCAAGGCATTAAATATCAGGAGTGGCATGTGTTTGATGCTGTACGCCGCTGGTCAACGAGCGCTTCCTAGTCTCAACAGAACAGTGAAGGTACGTTTTAGTTATGTGTTGCTCGCGAACGAGCTGATGTTCGATGGGAGCCGGCTCCTGTCCGAGAGCCATTACTGGTAGAGCAGTTTTTTTTTTTGTAAGACAGGCAGGAAGCACCCCCTCCTTGAGGGACTGAACAACTACAGATCAGTTATCTATCTTGTTCAGTGTTCACATAAAATTTGAGTTGTTGACACTGAAAACCTGTATAGGCCTACATTTTTCCACACAGAAAATCCACAGGAATCAATAAGGGAATCGATAAAGAATCGGATCAATAAGCAGAATCAATAATGGCATTGGTATCAATAAAATCTTATCAATTCCCATCCCAATGCACTCGAAAAACCTGACTGGCAAAGTGCTGATTTGTGCCCACCACTCCCTTTCAATTCAGTGCAAATAGATGTCTTGAAAAACAAAATGTGTGTTCAAAAGCGTTGTAAACAATAAACAGAATGTTCCACATGGCTTACAGTGGCTGCCTCCAAATAGAAAAGGTTCTGTGGTGTCTCTGCCAATGCTTAAAAGCTGTGAAAAGATAAGAATTGAGTTTTAAAAAAATTCTTCAAATTTGGCACAAACGTTCATTAGGACTAAAGGATGAACTGATTAGATTTTGGTTTTCAAAGGTCAAAGGTCAAGGTCACGGTGACCTCACAAAATGTGATTTTGGCATTGTGAATGCAATCTAAGCAATTCTCCTGTCAAGGGAATCCCATCAAATTTGGGACAAATGTCCATTTTGACTCAAGGATGATCTGATTAGATTTTGGTGATTATAGGTCAACGGTCAAAGGTGAAGGTCACTGTGATCTTACCAAACATGTTTTAGGCCTCTTGGATGTGGTATCTCAAGACTGCCTTGAGGCAATTTCTTCAGATTTGGCACAAACATTCATTTGACTCAAGGACGAACTGATTAGATTTTGGTGATCCAAGATCAAAGGACATTGTGAAAACATTTTTGGCCATAACTCACAAATTCATATGCTAATTATGACACAATTTAACATAAATGTTTAATAGGAAAAAATGATGACATGATGTCATTTTATATGCAAAAAGTCCAAGATCACCTTCACTGTGACATCATAATGTTCTACATAAACATTACTGGCCAATGGTGCTACTCTAAAAGTGGAGACCATATTTCCTGAAACTTGGCTGGTTGACAGAGGCATACAACTGAGCGGCGGTAATTCTAGTTTTAAATGTTATTTGGGTCTTGTTTTCAACTGTGCCTTTGAAATTTTCTGGTGCTGCCTAGCAACAGGCACACACCTGCTGCTTCCTTCAGCTTTCCAACTGATGAGCCGATGCTTTTTACAGCCCCAGTACTGCAGGCCTTCCCACACATGCTAAATGCCACACATCTAATCATAACAGCTTTGGAAGCTCTTTCATGCTGATAATTTTTACTCATGGTTAAGATTTATTTGCTGCAGTTGTGAATTTTTCATGAAAGGCTATAGCTTGAAATTCCAGTCTGTAAGCCAAAGACAGACTGAACTTCACACAAAGAAGAATTTTCTTATTAGATTTTCAGAAGGTCTTACTAGTTAAGTTTTAAAATATCTTACTGGGAGAGAGGTGGTCTTTAAAAAGGTCAAACCTTGATATTTCCATGTTTCAGTAAAAGAAACTCCTATAACTGCAGCTATTCCCTCTTTAGTGCGTATCAATAACTTTTGCAGAGCTGCTACAGCACTGAAGGTGATTCTGCTCGGCCTGGTACACTTCGAGTCTAACTGCGCTGGCCCTACAGCCGAATCACCATTATGGACAAAACATTGGCAGAGTGAGAGGCCTTCAAAGAGTGAGACGTCTCTTCAAAGCAGCAGTTTGTGCTTCAGAAGCAGCTACAAAGAGGGACACTGATGGCCACCAGCCATAATGTGTCTTCTGACTGGATGTGAATGTCTGATAGGATGGGGTCAGTCACTCTGATCAAAATGAGGGTTGTAATGTTGGCTGAAGGTGCACTCTTAAAAATTCAAAATGGGTTCATTTGAGAACAGCAGGGGCAAGCCAGTTATTTGTCTGATAGTCACAGGGGAGTTTTGACTGCAAAATAAATGACATTATGAGGTGATTTAAGAAAACTGATGCTGAATGACACTAGGATATTTGCATACAGATCCACATTCTGTAAAGAGTAAAATAACCTTTGTGGTACCTTCCAGCAGAGGTGCTTTACTGTCAAATCAAAGTGTCTTGAGCTCACTCTATAGGAAGTCTAACGTGACTTTCAGTTTAAATGGATCAAAACAGTGGTTTATGTTATTTAAAAGCAGCATGTCATCAGCATTACTTTGGCCATCAAGTCGGATGGCATGGCACAAAAACCATGCTATGAGTCTTATTGCCATTGTAGACTGATCTATTACAAAACAATGGGAAAACAAAAGAAAAAATCAAATAAACATATGCATGAACTACGTCTTATATCTTGATTTATTTATTCAAATCATTATTATTATTATTATTATTATTAAATAGAAATAAGTGTGCCCAATGGATTCTGGATGTAGATGCAAGTCTAGTATACCGTAACAAATATGACATTTTATTTCTTGCTACAGTACGATCCTCGTACAGGATATCTTACTGTTGTTTATACATAGTAGGAGGGTAGATAGCTTCATCTAGCACCTTCACATTGACCTTGGTATGGAGTCCTTAACCCATTTCTGTCCCTGTTTGCTGTGCCAACATTGCAACATGCAGTCTGCAGATGGGAAATTTGTTATTTTATATATTGTTCTTTGAGCTAAACATCAACAGACTTGTCTTTGTTAAGTCCTTAGAGACATGCTTTATGATGATATACTTTTTTTACACTATAGCTGTCCATCTAGGTTTGACCAGGTGAATTATGTCATCTTAGTACATGAGCATTTCCAGTAGGTGAGAATGTGTCTGACAGAAAATCTGTGGTTGCTACATTTGTGAAACAGCAACTTGGGCACATTGTTTAAATAGCTCATTATTGTACCAAGTCCAAACCTTGATCCACCTACAATACCAATTAGAGATCAATTTTTAATCGTCCTTTCATGTCTCAACAATTGGAAAAAGTGGTTGCTAACCAACTCAAAGCCCATCTGTCCACTCCTTTTGATGTTTGAGTTGAGATGTAAACATTCTGCTGAAATTGCATTCACCAGGGTAGGAAATTATTTGCTAATTGCTGTAGATTCTCATCTAGCATCTGTCTTACATTTGACACTGAAGACCACATGGTTTCCTTAGATCTTCTTGAGAACTCTATTGTTCTTGAGGGGCCAGTATCTGTTCTGTCCGGCAGAACACAGGATTGTACTGCTGAGTAGTTCCGTATGAGAGTACTCTAGGGTTAAGTATGGTGTACCACAGGGATCTGTGCTTGACCTCCTTCTGTTATATGTTCATACTGGCCCTTGGACACATCTTCAATAAAAAATAGGGTTTACTTTTCTTACCTAAATGACATTCAAATCTTTCTCCCCAACAAGACTTCTTGGAGGTTTTTGTTTTAGAAAAACTTTTAACTTAAAGTCAGTCCTTGATGCTTAAATACATCCTACATTTTAATGCAAATATGACTCAAAAGTTGTTTTTTGGTCCAGCCAGACAAGGGCTGTTTGTAATCTACTATTATTTTTAATGGCAGCATATTTTTATCTAACATAGCAAGCAACATTTTCTATTTTAGAGATTCTGATATTGCAGTCCATGTTATTACCCATGAGGTTATAACCTGAGGTTCATTCAAGACCATGAGGTTATAACCTCAGGTTATAACCTCATGGTCTTGAATGAACTGCGGATCTATTCACTTTGTCCAACCAGTGACAAAGGGACATTAAAAACAAATCATGAATCACATATACTGAAGTCTTTGCCTCGGCTACCAATACAAAATAAAGCTGATTTTTAAGTTCTCCTTTTTGACCTACAGAGCTTTAACTGGATTGGCAGCTGTCTGTTTACCTCATCTTATCAAAAAATAGTATTTACAGTCTCTTGATGATAGCTACCAAACTGTCTCTCAGCTATGTAACTGACATGGCTGTATAGGCATGTGTTGTTCTGTCAGTCCACCACTTTGGTCCAGACTGAACTATCTCAACAACTATCGTTTAAAGTGCATTGATAGTTCCCAGATGAGCAATCCTGATGACTTTGATAATTCTCTGACTTTTCCTCTAGCATCACCATGGTAGGTTGGTGGAGGTTGACAGCTGTGTGAAATGTCTTAACTAGATGGATAGCTGTGAAATTTCCTACACATTCAAGCCCCCTCAGGATAAATTCTAATTATTTTGTTGCCCCCCCTTACTTGTTATCCAGCACCACCATCAGTTGAAAATTCAATTGTGTCCAATAATTTGGTTTAAGACCAAATACTAATAAAGCTAATAAACTACTGGCATCAGCCAGTAGTTCAATCAGTAGTTGTACAATCAGTTGTATTTTGTGGTCTTTGCTAATTATTGAATGTTAGCATTCTGACGATAGCATTTAGCCCATAGTACAGCCTCATTGTACTGCTAACATGGCTGTCGTGTCTTGTTAAATTGTGAGTGCACAGGAACTAGTCTTTTTGTCCCTCAGAATGACATGAGGACAAGTCACAGACGCCTATGACTCCTATGTTTAAACATGTCTTTCTTATTATTGACAGTAAGTGGGAGACACATGACAAAGAGGGAATGGATTTTTTGGGATTATTTTCAATCAAAGTTATATTGACCCTTAGAGAAGTGAAATAAAGAATTGCTGGTTATGAGTAAAGCTGGACCAGGCCTCAGAGAGTATAAAGAATTGCACATAAAGTAGATTTATTGCAGCATCTTTCTGGTTCCCACAGGTTTTCACTTCCCTCTGAGAAGCATTTTTCTAAAAATAGAAACTTAATTAAGGCAATCATTAAGAGTTTAATTTAGCCATACAAAGAAAAACACTGCATTCATTTACTACATGCCTCGGTCCAAAGCAACTTGCAGTAAGCATTCAACCTACAGGCAAAAGAGTATTTATGATAGTAAATTAGGTATCAGAAATCCACCTTCTTCTTCTTCTTCATCTTCTTCTTCAATTGTTCTTTAAAAAAATGCACAAGTGCTGGTGTGAATAGATTAATTGCCTTACAAGTCTCATCTTCTGGAGCAGAACTGCAACTGAATCATTATCATCATTATCACAGGGTCATAACTGGAGGATATATAATAATATTAAAGATTTTAGGAAGTGATTTCACATGTGCATAATCACCATAGTTACCACTCCACCTCACCTATAGGTGTCAATTAAAAGACAGCATGTCACATGACGGGGGGTAGAGACTTTTACCATCCACCACCTCAGGGTGGTCTGCTAATTTAAGATGATCACAAACAAATACAGTGTATAATCGAAATGTTGTAGATAATCCTCATCCTATGAAATCATATAAAGAAATGTGCACTAAATCTAATAATCTCTGAGTGTGTGTGTGTGTGTGTGTGTGTGTGTGTGTGTGTGTGTGTGTGTGTGTGTGTGTGTGTGTGTGCGTGTGTGTGTGCGTGCTAATGGTCATTCTGAGTGCAGTATTTCTAGAGGATCAGGGGCTTTCTTATTTTGTTCTACCAGTGACAGTCTGGTAGAATTGTTCCAAAATGCCCACTTGTACACAGCAGCAGCAAACTCACCAAACTGTCCACACTGTAACTACACATCACAGTCAACATCATCTCTTGTAAATCAGATATTTCAGTCACTTAGCAGCTCATAAAATTCTCAACAGGAAGAATGTTGATGTAAGTTAAGAGCAGTGTCCATAGAAATCATGAAAAGTCAATGATGGTGTGGCATGTCTTCCTTAGTTTCTGACTGAACTGGACGTTGTCAACTCATGGGTTGTTGTTGCAAGGGTTGCCATAGGTCAAAGTGTGTTTGGATATCAGATGCCAAAAACTATGTTTACATTACCAAAAACATGAAGGCACCGTTTCTCTACAGAGACAAAATTCACCTCTGGTCACTGGTTTGAATCACTTTTGAGAACTTCTTATAATTTTGTGATGAACAGCAGAAACAACTTCTTTATTTTTACTAACTCACACGTGACTTGCAGGACTTTGACACCAAAATCTCATAGTAAACACAGGACAGTCTGTTAGAGTATTTACATACTGGTATGTCAGGCAGGTGGATTATTTTGTGAGGCTAAATCAAGCCCTATTAAAGCGACATGCAAACTCTGCCGACAAAGACCTATCATTTGGCAGCATCAAACATGTGAATAGCCTAATGTCAGACACTTAACATGGCTGCTCACTCTAATTTCTAGTTGCTTGTTGTTGTGACCTGCTTTTGCTGGTGCGTTTAACAGGAAGCTCCCTTTGTGCACACACTTTTAAAAGTTATATTTTAAAAACTCATTATTACGGTGTTGTAATGTAGCACAGTGTTAGCAATGTGACTTATAACATTTTATCTCAGGCCTGGACTTTCTGATGCCCCCCAGAAATATATATTTAAGTAATTAAATTAATATCATAAACGTGCGACGAATAGTCGACTAATGGCTTGAACTAGACTATCAGTCGACTAGGAATATCTTTGGTTGGGGTCAGCCCTGGTACTGAGTAGACAAGCAGTGCATCAGTGAGGAGAACAGTAGACCATTCTGTTTACAGAAGGCATTCCTGTTCACTTCATTTTAATGCACAAGGTGTTTGTGAAATATGACAGGGATGGGCGTGTGTGAGTGTGTTTGTGTACGTGCATGTTTCTGTGTGTGTTATAACTGTGGAGAAGCAAGAGGAGAGGCAGAAGATGAACATGCTTTATGGCAGTAGTAAAATTCTCCATGGTCCGTCTGCTAGGGAAGAGCCAAGGGCAGAATGTTTATGGCCCCCAAACATTATAAACTACCTCTGTGCATTTACCTCAAGCTGCTGTGTTTGGCCAGCCATGTCCCTCCGCAGCAGAACGGGCGTCGGAGTGTCTCCTCATGAATACTAACTATACCTCTGTTTCACTATCATTAAATGTATCTTTACTATTTCCAGCCTCACCTCGTCTGCTGGTAGAGTCAGGAGCACTGAGGTGTGGTTTCATGCAGTGAATATCAACTGGTACACCGTCTACACAGCCATATTGGCTGAGTGCATGCATGTCCTCCTCTGTTACTACAGTTTATGCTGTACAAACAGGAAAACACACTCGATGTCTCAGTGAGTTAGATCCTTCCGGTGTGAAAATACAAAAATACACAGGCGCCCATTAAAAACATCACAGGATGCCTGGGCCTCTGCAGTTAGTAAGGCTATTGAAAACTAGCCAACTGATGCCTTTGGCTGTCTTCATCAGCCATGTAAAAACCTGCCCTACAGGGCTGTTGAGAGCCTCCCTGACAATTTATTCAGTTCAACTATTTTGCTGCATTAGCATATGATTGATAAATTAGATATTAAGAGACTACACCCTCAGAGCTAAAACCTGTTGTGCCAGGTGAAAACAGACAGCACATTTTAATCTCCACATGTACACCCAACAGCCACAACACAAGACGTCTGCAACATCATACAATTAATGATCTGTAGCCATGAATTATATTAAGCTCCCATATGTTTCCCAGATTCAAACTATGTTAAGTTTTTATTGGTCTGCAGCTTGCAGAGTTAGCAGCACCAGCTATTAGTAACAAAAAAGGGACCTTTCTTCATAGTGTGTGGAGTACATCATACACGCCTAAGTCCTGGTGCACAGAGGCACTCCATCTGAATCTTAACACCATTTCATACTCAGAGTCTGAAAGCTGCTGTCAAGGGATACAAGATTTATTTGCCTGTAATTGCCTAATTTTGCCTTTCCTGCAGGCTCAGAGGGAGCCGCAGCCCACCGATAGACAGCGTAACCTTGCCTACTGAGGAACAGTCCAAGGATGTAATACTGTCAGCTTCACATAGTCCTCGCTGGTGATTTATCATCACTGCCTTCCTCCCTCTCTCCCACCTGCACTTCTCCCCCACCTTCTGCTTGAACAAACACTTAGTGAGTTGTTATGGCTGCGCTCATTGAGGGTAAACTCCGGCGAGTGTTTGCGTTGCAACTCAAAGGAGGAATCTGTTGATAGAGGTAACTTAAAACTGAGACAAGAGGAGAGATGTGTTGAATGACTGCAGCACAGCCTGGATGGGTTGTTTGTCAGGATCAATAGCCCTGTCTGAACAAGCAAGCAAAGGAAGGAAGTGTCTTTGTTATGCCAGGGTGGATTCAGGTCACTGATGAAGGTTCACTGATTATGAGTGTTTACTCTTATGAGTGGCAGTTCAGGTGGAAAGATCAGGAGGACATTAGAAAAAATGATGGCCTTGTACTGTATATTTTATTCAGTTTTTTTATTCTGTTGTGCGATTGCTTTCTTTTGCACGGGCTAAATTTGAAAAAGTATGCATACGTTCTAGTCGTTCAGCCAGACATTCAACAACACATAAAAACCTTGGTTCAAACGAGGTAACACAATGATGTATTTTAAATAATTTGATGAAGAATTCAGCTTTTCTGTAAGCCTCTTTTAATGGAATTTGTTCCTGGGACATGTTAAAATAACATATCGAGCTGACAGTAGACTGCAACATGATCACATAGAGATGACGTGTAAGCTGAAGTACATGATGCGTGAAGCCTATAGCCTATTTTCCACAGTGCATGTGGCAGAGTATGCCCAATTTTACTGCTTATCTACAGTCACTCACTGGCTCTAGCAGGGATAAGACTGGGCTTACTCTGTACACTGCTTATGCAGTTTTAAGACGTTCTGAGGCTTATGGCTCAAATGCAAAATTGTTACAAACAATTCAGTTTTATATCCAGTATATAAATAACCTTTTCTTTAAGAGAGAGAAAAATATGCCTACTTTTCCTTTTGTTTTCAGGACAATTTCTGTCAGGTGTACCAAAACCTAAAACATGTAATTTTTCATTTTTGGCACAGACATGTTTTCTTGACAGGGACTAAACCTGACAATCACTTAATTTGATTTCACTGGGTACTGCTGAAGAAATTTAGTCATAGTCTCAATGTAAAGTGTTTTTGTTCAGATTCTGGACATTAGTTGAAACCGTTCATATAGTCATGTATAGCATGTTCTTGCTCTCACATGGCAAAACCAATGCATTAAGTGGCGCAACTGGTATCCCACAGTTCAAAACTCTCAGCATAATTATGCATGAGTGCAGAAAATTCATTCCACATAACAAATAACCTACACTACAAACTGTGAGTCATGGCGGGAGCTTAATCATTAGTCAGAAGATAATGTACAGCGAGCTGGTTATTATCGCTAAATAAAATCTGACAGGCTGAATCTGAATCTGATTGCATAACCAGAAGCACCTGCTCCTCCTGTCGTATTATCCTCGTTAAAACACACTTGCAAAACAAATTTGTCTTTTAAACTAAAATGCTTTTTAAATGCTTGTATTACAAGGTAAAGTAACTTTTAAAAGCATCCATCAAAACAGGACTGAAGTTTTTGATGGATCATATTAGCTTTGCTGTTCCATGCAGTTCTATATAACCCTGCTCTCTCGAATGAGGAGCAACCTTTAACTGACTTTCCCCTCGGTATCCATCTTGCCATGAATGAAACATGCTAACCACTGCATGATAAAAAATTACTATACTGCTGGTTGTTATATGCAACATGCACAGTTTGTGTGTTGGACCCCGTTATGTGTAGTTTCATTTTCTTTTTCTCCTTGTAAAGCACTTTGTAATCTTTGGTTTTGTGTCCTTAAGTGCAATATATACAAATGTCGTTATTATTATTATCATCAGGTTCCAGCACCACCTGGTTTTTGTGTAACCGGGCACTTATTAGTTCATTAGCTTTGGTGACCTCATGTAATTCACAGCATACAGTAGGTCAGCCAACTTAAACCAGAACAGAAGTCTAATTAGCCAGAATATAGGAAAAAATATGTGTGGGTCTGCAGGGTAAATCCAGTTTGTATATACAGTATGTGTGTGATCCCCCCACCCCCCTCCCATCACATGCAAATACCTTAGTTATTATTTTTTCTATTTTTGTGCAGCCTCTGGTCCTTGTATTTTACAATGTATATTTGTGTTGAGTATCCTTGTCTAATACAAATCACCCTCTGTGACGCAGCAGGCTATAAAACGCCCTCAGACTGCCTTTGAGAATCACTGCACATACTTACTATGACCCACCTCCCCTCTTGAATATTAAATCCCATCTAACAGGGGCTTTGGATATGAAACACTTTGCTCTGTGAAACAATGCTCTACTCGACCTTTATTAATACATTTAGGATTTATGAATAACTGCTGATGGAGGTGAGAAATTGTGCTCTAAGTGTTGACACTTTTCCTTTATGGGGGGGTCCTGGTTCCCTGAGCTGCCACTTCAGTTTGACCTCTTAATTTACCATTACATTGATAATGGGTTCATTCTTCAGTTTGAATTGGCTAGGTTAAGTTTTTTTCCATACACAACTAAATGAGAAGATTATCTTAGCAAATTACAACTGATGAATGACCCATTATGAAAATAAGGAGAATCCAGGGCAGTGATCACAGGCTTCTTTGCCCGCTCATGTTCTTGTTACGTGGTCCGTCACTGGACCGGCCTTGTATCTGACACCAGCATTAGCCTTAAAACAATAACATTGGAACTGACTGGAATACGTGTTTGTTACTAATTACAAGGAATAGTGGAATTTCTTGCAAATTTTTCCTTCATTTTAAAACCTTGTAAATATTTGTTGATTATTAATTTACTATTTCAGTCTTTATAGTTTTTCTTTTTGCACACTGAGCTGACTTTCTTTACACTGCCTAAATGACTGTCTTACACCAGCCTTTAATTAGAAGCCATAATAACATGTAACAACAGAACACTGCCTCTGTTTTATTACTAATGGCTTTCACTTATACATGCAATTAGTACATTACATATTTATTTCTGGAAAATGTCCCACAAAAATGAAAAATATATGTATTTTACCAGATTCACCAAATAGTTCTAATCATTGACTTCATTAGTGGTGATTGGTGAAATCTGTTAAAAATGTCTCATACTTACCAAGAGTCGAGCTTTTGGACAGTGGCTTGAACAGAGCAGATGAAACGCCTGCAGGACTCTTGTAGCTATGGTGATGAGACCCTCATGAACACATTTCCTAAAATCTTCTACATCCCTCCTCATCACAGCCCTGTAATTATGATTTAGAAACTACTCTGTGCCAAAAAGCCTGGAGGAAAAGACAGTACTTTCTTTTTTTTTTTTTTTTTAAACTCAGGTTCATTATTTTATTCAGAAAAAGTGAGAGTTTTACGTCTTTACATTTAGCAGTGAGAGATGCTGTGGTCTAAGTGCTACTCTAAAAACACTAGCTTCCACACCCTTTGTTTGCCTGCACAGTGCATCCAGTTACCTGTATATACTTTTATGAATTATTGGCACAAACATATGTCATAAACAAAGGACGGAGAGAGAAATGGTTTTCGGGTGGATATTATATATGTATTAACCACGCCTGCTGTTCATCATCATCACGGGCATCACAGGCAGTGCCACTTTTGTTTTCCTAGACTTGTTTTCACAATGTGCTCAATCTTTACAGCTTTTGTTTTAGTTCACCTGCCTAATACACAGAAAACAAAACAGCCAGACAATCTCAGATAAAAGACAAGCTGTCAATCATTACCACCCGCTGTCTGGCTTTGATACCTGCACGAATAGTAAGACCTGCCTGCACAGAGTCTGCACTCTCTTTGTCAGTCAGAGTCTTTGTATTTGTCTGTTTTTCTCTTTTTCCGCCTCAAGATAGGAAGCCATGGTGCCAAAGAAGACAGAGTGTATTGATTGGGGACTGTAAACATTAAAAAATAATTAAACAGAAGCAGAAGTAGGCATCTCTGTAATAACAATAATAAAATAAACATTCAATAATAATTGAATTCACTTACACTAGTCAAACTGAAACAGACACATTTAAAGTTAGATCAGGATGCATCTGTTGCATTTTTATCCCTTGTTTAACAGCCCAACTTTCTTTGAGTCTTTTCTTTAAACTTCTCCAAAATTGTACAAATCGGTATTTCAATATGGAGTGTCACTCTTCAATGAACCCTGGCAAATAATGGTATAATCTAATAATACACTTTGCATATGGATATTTAATTTCTGTACCTGTATTTTCCATTTTAACAATTTAACTCCTCTGGGTGCTCTTGCTCCTGTCCTGGGGGGACATGGCTTTTTACCTTGTTTGCCAATATTAAATTGCTTTTTTGCACATCGTAAGACTGATAAACCATCTCGACTACAAGGAGCTCATGAAGGACTAGGGAGAGGGTGGCACACCAATACATTGGAAGTGCTGCTCACACTCTCCCAGATAAATACTAGGAAATCCATCAGTCCGGATGGGATGGATGTTAAGCCCTGAATTCACTAGACTCTTTCAAGCATCACTGGACTCACAAATAATTCAGAGGTTATGGAAAATGTCTAAAATAATCCCACTACCTGAAAAGACTCTGAATTGAATAATTTTGGACCAGTAGCCTTAACCCCAGTAGTTATGAAATGTTTAGAGCAAATTTTTTATTATTTTTAATCCCACTTAAAGGGATAGTTCAGGTTATTTGATGTGGGGTTGTGTGAGGTAGTTATACATGGTAAGTGTATTACCTGCAGTACCTTCGGATCACTTCTTCCAGTTTGGAGAAGCATGAGTGCTGGCACAGAAGCAGAGTGATGTAACACTGTGGACGGGTCAGCAGAAAACACACGTTTTAGCCAACAAGTCTCCCAACCTAAAAAACCACATAGGTTGTTTTTTTAAACTGAAAGATACGACCCATAGGAGTGTCTCCTGAAATAGACCTTGGTTGTGGTGGTTACCATAATAACACATGCGACTGTACCAAGAGTGGCGTACTGATTGTCACCATGGTTACTATAATAATGGCCATACCTTGGTTAGGTTTAGGCACAAAAACTGCTTGGTTAGGTTTAGGAAAAGATTGTGATTTGGGTTAAAATAAGTACTTCCTCAACATTAAGAAACAAGATAAACTTTTGGTTTCACATGGGAATCGAACACTGCTCTCCTGTGTCACGTTTCTGTGTTTTGTTGACCCGTCCATCCAACACAACCTCCTCCTGACATGGACATGGACACTTTGCTCCTCTCTGCTCTGCTGTTCACATTATAAACCAGTGACTGTGTTAGCCATCAGGATAATTGTTCAGATAACTCACTGATTTTAAACACAAAGAAAACTAAAGAAATGATCATTGATTTAAGAAGAAAATCCTCTGTGTCTCTGTAATTATGAACAACATGACCGACCAGTGCACCATCATTTTAGCTCACAAGATCATAGCAGATCCATTGCACCCATTATGGTGTGAATACATGCACTTACTTTCAAGGTGAAGGTACAGCCTGGATGCAGACTAAAAGAGGCATCAAATCCTTTGCACTTGACGCCATGTATCGATCTCCCAAATGATGCTTTTTAAGATGCTTTTTACATTTTTATGTTTTATGTTATATTTTATGTTGTAAAAATGCTTTTTAGGATGTTTTTATATGCTTTTTAAATATGTATACTATTTTAAACTCTCTGTGCAAAGCAAATTCCCCAAGTGACAGTAAAGGTTTCATTTATTAATTCATTCTTTGGGTGCAATAAACAATTTACATTAACAGTAAGATTCAGCTCATTTGCGTTGGCCAAACATTTTAAAGTAATGGAGTTACTAAGCACTTAGTAATTTGAAACTGACACTTGAATCTTTTTTTTTTTTTTTTTTTTTTTTTTTACCAGCACAGACCCCCTCCTTTTCCAACCCAACACAGACTTGAAAGGTGCTGGACCACAGATGGCAGATTTCTCCTTTAGAAAACAGAATTCATGTCATGTCAGTTGCACTGAACTTACAGCGTTGACAAGTTTTCACTGCAATAAATGCTTATAGAAATTTCTCATCCGCTTCCACCAAAAAAGAAATAAATAAAATTTTGCTGAATACACAGCGTTTATTTGTTGCTCACAAACATATGCAAATAAACAAACTTCAGAGTCAAAAGGCAAATGACACCATCAGTGATTGGTGTAAAGTCAAGTCAAGGTGCACCTACACCTCGGCTGAAGCCTTAAGTGCTGCAGTAAATAAGGCTTAGGTTGGATGTAAGTTAGATGAAGACAGGTTCATGAGTTTGAAAATTGTTTTCTCATCGTCCCTCTGATCTCTGTCTCTGGTCTTTTTTGTCACACATTATTTATAATCTGTCAAAACACCTTAATGTCTGAAAGGTGGTATTCTTTATCTGTCATAAGCCTAAACAAATCGTCCTAGTTAACCTTCAAACCATGCTCACTTTTGTCTTACATCATGCACACTTATATTGTCTGTGGTCCCTAAATGCCTCTTCTCTTTCTCCCAGTTTGAGAATTTTAACTATAAACAAATCACACTGATACAGCCTCCCATAGTCACTTATGAATGTCTGGCTGTTTGTGCCTTCTGTTGTCTGTTCTTTAAAACTGGGTGAGTGCTGTCACAGCAGAGTGGGCCTGGATTGATGTTGTCAGGAAGTAACCAGGCTTCTATGTTAATTCATCAGTGCACCACCAGTCAGATGGCTCAGTGGGTGTGGGTGTAAGGATCACGAAAAGGGGCGTATGACACATTACGCCATTTGACATTTGCATACGTTGACATGTGCTGAGGAGAGTATAATTTTGATTTACAGTACACAAGGATATCATGAGAAAAACACATACAGTACATATTAGTTAAACTGGTTTTTATTTAAGAAATAATTGTGTTGAGTCCTAAATTCAGACTAGTGGAAAGGGAAAACCTGCTGTATTTGTTTATCTGCCAAACAGCTTGTTGGTTTCCAAAAGAGGAATAATTTCACAGTAGAGTGTAGCATGTAAAGCTACTGTAGTCAGTCTCCTGGATAAATAAATATGATTTTTTTTTTATCTGATATTTATCTGTTTCTTTCATGTAATTTATTTTACCATTGCACAACAAACAAAACAAAATTTCACACAACACAGCAACAAAACAGAAAACTGGTAAATTAGTAAATGTCGTTTGGCTCATTTGGTCTGCAACAAAGCAACAAAACGAGGAGCACAACCATTGTCCTTAAGGTTAGAGGATCATTGGTGTCATGGTTACCATAATAGAGAAACAGTTAAGGCTATGGAACAGTCATGGATGATAGGAACAATGATGAGTATTTGACTGTTGTCGACCCATCCATCCAGCCCAACCTCCTCCTAACGTGGACAGTAGTGTTCGGCTGACGGCGGCAGCCCGAGAAGTTGACCAGTGTGCTTGAATTTAAAAACTCAACTATGCAAGATGCACACTTTTACTTTCTCTGACTGTGAACGTCTGATGTTTTCATATCTCAGATAATGAAAATAAACCCTAAAACCTGGGAAAATACTGATTTGGGCCCAGCTCAAAATTTTACAAACAAACCAAGAGCTGTAAACGTCATGCTGTTCAGACTGACAGTTACTCATTGATTGAACAGTTTTGGTGATGTCATCTGCATTATCAGGACCCAGGTGGGGAAATCAAGCACTTTTTTTTAATGCTTCTTATCTTGTATTTTTGTTAATGTTCTCTGTCACAAAGAGCTTGCAGAGAAATAACAGATTTTTAGCATTATTCGTATTATTGGTCTGACTGCAAGGAAAGAATACCAGGTAGAGACAGGACAAAAACCAACTGCCTGGTACAGGGGGTATTACTGTGGGACCACTGTGTCACTCACTTTAATGAACCTAATGAACCACCACAGTACAAGTTGCAAGATGGAACCACAGGTTGCTTATTATAAGTCACCAGGATTTATTAAACCTCAGCAAATTGTCCAAAATGTAGCAGCACATCTGTAACTCCACCATTCATTACTGTTCACTGGCTCGCTGTTGCTGTTCACATCAAATTCAAGTCACTAATGCTTGCCTACAGAGTGGCCACTATTATAGCATCAATTCCCTCAATCATGTTTAAGACCCTTCTCATTCACTGCAATTTGCAGATGAACGACAACTAGTCCCACTGCGTCACTGCGAGGCAGGAACTCTCAATCCAAACTCCTCTCCTACACATTCCCTCAGTGGTGGAATGAGATACCGAACTCGATTCATTCAGCAGCGTCACTCTCTGTCTTCAAAAAAACACTTGAGGACCTACCTCTTTGACAGTACTTACCCACCTAATATTCTCTTTTTCTCTACCCCTATCTCTGCTTCTCTGGCTTTTACTCCCCAAAAAATCTGAAATTGTCATTTGCTAGGCTCTTGTATGTTACTTCTTGCACTTACAAGACTGGTGGCACTTGCGTCAGGTGGAATGTGAACTGAGTGTTGAGACATTTCGAAGACTTCTCCTTGACCTACTGTTGCTAGAATTGCACCTGATTTTTACGTTGCTTTTGGACAAAACCGAATGAATGGTTTGCTTTCAGACCATAAACAAAATGGGTAACGTACAATAGTTTGTTTACACCAAACCAAACAGGTCACATGTGAAAGCACCTTGACTGAATGTACAAAGTCAGCCATTCTGCAGCATTGTGCTGAATGCAGGCTTGTCCTCACCACGGTGCTTAAAATACACAGCATCAGAAGTGAACTTCATTTGAACTTAATCAGCGTTAACGCTTGCAATTAGAAAAGGTGCTGCCACTGGTGAGCAAACTAATTTACAGGCAAGTACACAACTGAACAAGCATCAACCGCAATTTGCATTCAAACATGCGGTTAGACAAGCGCTGCCCACCTGCCCATGGTCCTGAATGAGTGAGTAACCACAGTTTACAACTGATTACTGCGATGGAAATCTACAAGACTGTGCAAGAGTCACTGCAGTTGACTTTCGAGTTTTTACCTTGACTTCTCTTGTTCAAATTAACTGCTGAGCTCCTTTGTTGCCTACATACTTAATCATCATTTACAGTATGTGTAGTTTGAATTTATAGACAGAGATCCCCATCCCCCTCACAGATGGGATCTAATTCGTATATAGCCAAGTGTTAATTATTCATTTACAAATGTGAGAGTGTGAAGAACAAGACTTGCATTCATCCATTTAACATTTTTTGAGACTGGACATGACTGTAGAAACTGCAAATACTGTGGTCAATTTTGGACTTGACTTCCATGTTGCATTTGTTTTCGATTGCCTTCAGATTTTTTTTTTGCAGCAGACATTTTGGCTTATCATAGCAAGAAAAACACAGGTTGAGTTAATAACACTCAAAACCATTGCACTGTATTGTACTGTATGTGTTAGGTACAGTAAACATGTCTGATGACAATGGCAAACAGCTGCCATTTTTACATTGCAAAAAATTAGCTTAGAATTTCATTTCCATGTTATTTGCCTTCAACATTTGTTATGCCATTGTCAGGTCGACCACAGTATCGTTAAGAAACTTGCTGTACATGTTCATTTTGCCTGTCAGGCTTCTTCTATACATTTTCTTGCTTTTACAATAAGAATACACATGCCTTTTAACATAAGGCTGGATATAATTATCCTTGGCAGACAATAGTGTTTTAAATTTTAATGCCCGTTACTCATCAAACCACTTAGGGAGGCGGACACAGTTTTAAAGTCTACAGATTTACTTAAAACTAGTGGTAAATGACCTGTTACTCATTAATACTTACATAATGATGTATTGGCACTTTTGTTAATGTGCTGATTTCTTGCCTGTATTTGACAGAGTGCTTTGGATTTAACACTATATTGGTTTAATATAGATTGCAAGGATGTTTTTTTTTTACAGGTATTTTGTATTTGCTTTTGCATTGTTCTTTCAGGGTTTCATACAGCTGGACCAGGACTGCTTAGATACATAAAATGTTCAATTATTCATTTCGTTTTGGTTTTGGTATTTCTGTCACACTGCCTGTTGTTGGTTCAGGTGGCAGCATGTACTCAACCAGATTGTGGGTTATAATTCATGAAACACCTCCACATATAAATTACTCTAAATTACTAACGCCCTCTTGGTAATCAAATAAATAATTGAGCCTTTTGGGTGGAGGAATGATTCTAGCTCTAGGCCCCCAAAAGTTGAACACCAGCCCTGTCTGGGAGCATTTATCATTTAAAAAAAAAAAAAAACGCTCTCTGAGCTATGATCAGTCACTGCAGGATTTTGGAGTCAAATCCTTCAATACATATTACCTCATCCAGAATGAAATATGACATGCATCTGTTGGACAGGAAGAAAGTGTTGTGTGATTGGGCACAGCATGTCTCTCCTCGTTCGCCATGAAGCTAGGCTATTCAAAGTGGTTATAATGACAGCTCAAACAGGGTGCCTTGTCTGGGAATAAAGATAAGGCAGAGCGTGCGTGTGTGTGTGTGTGTGTGTGCGCCTGTGTGTGTGTGTGTGTGTGTGTGTGTGTGTGTGTGTGCGCGTGTTGGAGTACAAGGAGGGGTTGCAGGGGAACAGGCAGGAAGGCGAGGAGGAAAGACAGATGGACATAGAGGAGAGAAAGACAGATGGAGAGAGAGGGGAAGAGAACGAGAGATAATTCAAAATATCAGGGAAATGGCTATGATTACTCACTGCAGCATAATTTAAAGTATGGCACTCATCAAAATGTATCTATTGCCCTTTCTCTCTTTCATTAAACGTTTCTCTCATTTCCTTTCTGTTCTCTGTGTTTTCATAAACAAGGAGATCAAATTTATTATCAGAACTCTTTCAAAAGCAGTGTCACATCCTAAAAACAATACAAATGCAACCCAAAAAGCTCAAAATTATGAACCAATAAATTAAACAAACAGTCTTAATAAAAAGTGTCATCCAGAACAGCCATTTAAACAAAACAGGAAGCCACATTTTGCTGCAGCATCTGACACAACACATGCAGTGAACACGTGTGGTGAGGTGGGTGAGAGGACTGAGCTTAAAGACGTTGCTAAGCAAATGGTCTATAATTGATCAAAGTCGACATTATGCACTGGGTTACTGCTATGCACGTACTTGGTGGTCTGTGCGGTATAACATTAATGTGTAGCTTTGTGTTTGACTGGATGGACGTGAGCAAGCAGACAAAAACTGATATCAGAGGTGCCGATGGGTGGAGCTGTACAAAGGCAGCGAGCAGGTCAGGTAAAAAATAAATAATATGAATAAATAAATGAAAGAACAAAAAATCTGTGTAGTCTACAGTAGCGCTGTGGTTCTTTGGTACTTTTTCAAAATATGTATTAGAACACAAACTGTGATATGGGACATATACTGTATGTGCACTAAATGTCATCCATGAGGTTAAACCATAGACTGTATATAAAGATGGACGTAGCCGCCGTGATGTCACTCATAGGTTTCTGAAGAGCGGTTTTGAAGGTCATAGTGGGCTGCGCCGCCATCGCAAAAATGGGCAAACACGTGGGGCATGTCTGGAGCTGAGACTTCAGTGCATTCCAGTTTAACAACTGTGGCAATCATACACTCCCTTTACCATCGTTGGCACATCTGGGCATCTTGCTCCAAAGCTTATCCAAGGCTAAATCATTCAGCGATACCTGCTAATTAGTGCTAACATAAATAAATAATACTAAAACTTCATTCACCTCAAAATACAGGAGCACAGACTTCCTTGTGTTATATTAGTCAATTAACCGCACAACAAGTCATATAATTTGTCTGTTATTTGAATGAAAAATACTCCAAAAGCTACCAGCATCACAAGCACGGATGAGAGGTCGTGCTCAGTGACTTGACTTAACTGTGACTGCCCCCACCTGTCACTCAAAGTTTAAAATTTAAACCTTAATAAAATTTAAATGGGTGCGCTATATAAAAATTCACCTGCTGTGTATTTTCATGAAAGGGTAAATTAGCTATAAACCATTGTTTGTACCAGGCTGTACACACGTTTATTCCTGCTGTGAAGTTGGGCATTTTAACATGGGAGTCTGAGGGGACTGAATTGCTTGGAGCCGGCCTCAAGTGGCCATTCGAGGAACTGTAGTTTTTGGCACTTTGGCATTGGCTTCATTTTTCATTCCCGGCAGGTGATGTGTGAAGAGGCGTTGTGACTGATTTACTAAGATGATGCATTCAAACCATGTCGGATTCAACTGTTTAATTACGACAGCAGAAGTGGAAAAATACACCCACAATCAGTGTCTGGACTGCACTCTCAGACAATGGGCCAGAACAATGCTTAGATGAAAAAGTATATGATATATAAATATATTACACTGATAATAAAAATCCAGCATGGGAACATATTGATAAAGTAAAATTACATCCGTTTATGACACACACATTTGGTTTCATTCTCCCCAGTAATGTGCAAACGAGGCCAATGCAAACTCCATGATGACACTCCTGCTACAGTCTGGCACCACATCCATTTATGCACATTGCTAATGAAAGTTGTACACCCCCTGGAGCACTGGCACAGTCCTGTGGTAATCTATGCAAATCTGTGTGGAAAGAGGTGTCTATGGTACTTTGGCTGCATCTCACAGGAAGGGATCCCTACACAGCTAGTGCGAGGAGGAGAAATAATTTAAATGACCCAGAACTCGTTCACTGTTCGTATGACATGTCAGTGATGTGAAAAGAATCGGGACCTATCATTAATAAAAACAACTGCAACAACAAATAGCTCATTTACATTTGTGAGTAACTGGCAGTGAATTTTTTCTCATTTTCCCAATCATTGTCAAGGATTAACATGGTGGATTGTTTCATTCAAATTCATTTTGTATTTCAGAGATTTTGCATAGTAACACAACACCAATAAAACTACTGAAGGCGTGTGTGTGTGTGTACGGTGGCTGAGAGAGCTCAATGCACTGCAATTTAAGAAAACACATGCAAATTAAGAAAAAATTCTCATCAATTTGACAACACATGCTCTGCAAATACAGAACATGTATTTGGTTGTGTTGTGTGTATTTGCAGCATGTATGTTGTCAAATTGATGAGGATGTTTCCTTCATTTGATTGTGTTTTGTCTATTCATGTGTGTTTTCTTAAGTTGCAGTATGTTGAGCACTTTTCTTACTTTTTCTCATTGTGTATCTGGATACAGTGAAGGAGGCAGTGATAAAAAAACTGTCACTGCACAACCTACCACTCATCACCTAGACAACCAAATGTTGGAGATCCCTTAAATTCTGTGTAGAGACACAGTTTGATAATCCACATGAAATCTAAGATCTTGGATATTCCTCATGAGAGTTGACTTACTCTAAATAAATAATATTTGCAATAAGAGTGCATAGAAAAATGACCACCAGCTCTTCTATGATCCCTGTGCTCGCTTTGTATTCTGGAACCAAGTGTCTTTACTGGCCCAGGACTTCATCCTTCAGTGGGCAGAGTTATACTGTGGTGAAAAGCTCCTGCTGGTCTCGTGCGGGGAGAAGCTTTCCCGGGGCCTGGTGCTGTTTGGTCAGGGCAGAGGCTGGGGCTGGGCCTATAGGTGGATATTATAATTCATGCAGCTTTGCACACTGGCCTGGGATAAGCTCACCTCAAGGTCAGGGAGCTGTGAGTGGAATACTCATTGGGAAGTCTGGGCTTATTTTCACATCTCTGCAGATCCTTGTCCATCTCCTTGTAAATGAGGCAAGTTTCTACGATGTGTAGCGGAGCCAGTGTCTTAGAGCACTTGCCAAGGATGAAAGCTCTGGCAGTAGTAATGCCATCGCTGTTTTAGTGGTGCTGTTTATCTTTTTCATACTGAAAGCGTGGTGAATAGCCAGTATGTACCACAATAACTTTTCCTGTTGAATGCAACCACTTTTTGTGTTCAACCGCAAGCGAAGGTAAAAAGATATGATTACCATCATTCAGCCATCCAGATTTTTATGCAGATTTCGTGTTTTAAGGATGCGCTTTCTGCAAATTTCTCCAAACGTTAAAAGTGCAAGTGTGGGAGTCTCACATACAGTTTTCTTTCTACATGGATATTCAGCGGATATCACCATGCATACTTAATGTACATAGTATAAACCCACCACACCCATGCTTACACATATGCTCAAAAACTAGAAAGAAAATAAATCCTGCATGACTCTATACACACACACAGACACACAGACACACACACACAAATGAAAGGAGATCCCAGGGAACACTGACAAGTGTGCTTACCATAGCCTGAGGTGAAACAGAAAACAGAAACAAAGCAGAAACAGGCTGCTCTCTAGATATCCATGACAATAACAAATAGATGGAGTTTACATCTCATATATTATTTATATTATTTGATAGGGTTGTAGGCGATCTTCATGGGAGAGAAATTCTGGAGAGAATACAGAAAATCCTGGATGTTTTTACGAAAAGGAGCTGCTTCCTCCAAGGCTTTTTGGGATGTGTGTTTTAATCTGTCACTTTTCCATGTGTAAGAAACACTTGTTCTTACCCTATCCAGAAGTGCAGCACTCAAGACAGATGAACATGAAGATGTACTAAATCACTGATGTTAGTCAATGGAATAAGACGTTGTGGCAGATAAGCATGTGTTTTCTTGTAACCAAATGTATCTGGTTAATTCCAGAAAAAAACCTGCATTCTAACGTTTGTGGTATAGTGGAAGTAGATTTGATTTTTTTTTTTAAAGGTTTTATGTGTTTAATATTCTTCTACCTGCAGGCTAGAGGATTGTGACTGGTTCATTCAAATTCTACACTGAATGTGCGGTATTTGTTTCAGGGTTGGTGTCCAGCAGTGTTGTAGTGGTGCCTTGAGAAGTGGGTATACTCTTAATATATGCCCCCTTTTTTTTTTCTTAGGAAAGGATAAATGATCTGAGTTATAAACAGTGGCATGTAAGACTACTCATGCATATTTAATTCACCCCAAAAAATTGGCCAGTAGTATTTGCACATTGTCACTTAACTTCTGCCGCTTGACTTCAGGGAGTAAGGATCATTATTAAATTAAAAGAAGAGATTTTGTAATCAATACTGGCCCACAGACTATAAGGTGAGACAAATACATAATTATGCATTTTGAGTGAACTATTCTGTAGTACATCCACATACGAAAATTGAACAACTATATTATTCAATAAGTATGATATTCTCACTGTAACCGTCACTACTCATGCCTAAACCTGACCAACCAAACCAAACCAAGGCAATGAGCACTAGCCAGTCAGAGGCAGAGTAAGGTTGCAGTAATTTTGACCTGATTATGGCTCTTAATGAAAAATCACCAGAGTTACATTTAAACCTCTGGGGAACATGAATATTTATACCAAAATTTCACAGCAATAAATTCATTAGTTAGTAGTAGTAGTAGTTAATAGTATTCTATTCTATTCATAATAAGTCTGAACCAAAGGGTGGACCATCAGACTGGCATAACCTTAGAGCAATGCCGCTAGCATTGCTAAAAATCTAAGAAATTAGAATATACGAACCACAAGTCAAAGTTTTGAGAAAAGAAAGTTGTTTCTAAGAAAACAAAGTTTGCATGTGGACTGATTTACCACACCTCAAACCCAACTGCAAAACTCACAGTAAGTGTAAGCTAGTGTGGTGAGAAATGTTTTGGCCAATTTAGAATATATTGCATTTCATAAAGCAAATATGAGATAGAAATGGATCAAATAAGTTGTCATGCTAATTTTTGTGTCTTCCTCTCATTAACATCTCATTTTTGATTTATTAAGTTTCACTTAAGTGAAGTTGTACTTTACAATGCTTGGCATGAACAGACAGGCATGGGCACATCCAGGGTTTTGCATGAATGCACTTAAAGAGCGTCTTCATTGAACGTGCTCGTGAGAGTTAATGACGTCATCCGCCAGAAGGTGGTGGTAATGCATTAAAAAGCAGTTTGTCAGCTGCTAAAAAACATCAGAAGAGGAAGAACTGTGGTTAACAGCCGCACCCGAGGATTTATGGCACCTGTGCGTCCGGCATAGCCAGTACTGGCAGCTACCACTATTGATGAAGCCAGTTTGTAGGAACTGGAGAGGCTTTTACGAACAAATCACTTCAGATTCCAAGTTGAAGCATCCAACCAATCTTGAGAAATATGAATGATGAATGATCACAAGAAATCATTATCAAAGGGTAAGACTATGAGCCAAGAGCCAAGTTCCTCCACCCAAGTCAAACTCATAGCCTTTTTTAAAGCATCTCCCAACAGTGAGTAGACAGACTTATTGTAGACTAAATTGCAGGAGATCTGCAGCCCTTTGAGCAAGGCCTAAAAGCCATCCTTCTTCAGATTAGCTACTGGTTTGCTGCCGTCCAGGCATGTGCTTTCAAGAATGCTGGAGGGAATGGATGTGTAGGAGGAAGTTCTACTGAAAAAGAACAGTTCATCAAAAAAGAAAAAACTGAAGAAATGAACTTAATGAACTTACTTCAAAATTCAAAATTGTGAACTATGAACGTGAAATAGTTCAATTTAATCTGTGTCAACTGAACTTTGAGCTAGCTCTTGAGAAGTGTGAACTTGCACAACACTGTGCAGCTACATCTGTGAGTGGGTTACATCAAAGATAGTGCAGAAAGTCTCTTGAGCTCAAGAGTGTTTTTGTTCAGACATTTTCTGCGCTCTACCATGAATGTGATGGGTCAAATGTTTTGTCCACTGAATTTCTGGCAGTTCTTTGAGTAATTATTAGCAGTGGGAAAGTGTTTTTGGGATTCTTTGGTTTCAGAGAATCAAATCTCCACCGCTTAGAGGGATACCATGCAAGTGTGTGAGTTTTCGTAAGTGTGTGTTCGTTTGAGTCTAAGGTAGACCACCTGCTGTTGGTGGTGCTACTGCTGTTGCTGATGTTGTGGTTGGTTATTTTGTTTAACGAAATAATTTGGCCTTAATATCTTGCCCCACTGATAATTTGTAACTATCCTGCAATTTTACTGTGGTGCTGTAGTAGAAATGAAAAAATACACAGCAATCACACACATTCTCCTCAGAAACTGTTATTGCTGGTATTTGAGAGAGCATGAATTCTGGAATTAGTGGAAATGACTCAGAAAGGCAGTAGAAAGTGACAGCAGGGAAGAGAAATTTGATAGATGCAGACAAAGATGTAGAAGAAAAAGCAGCAAGTTTGCTGAAGATGCTGTTAATAGTGTAATTTGTAAGATTGCGCTATTTGCTCCACCTCCATAGGGGGCAGCATTTCACCTCTTCACCCCTGTCCAGTTAATCATGTTGTTTTCCCCATGTTCCTTATAATTAATAATTTAAATGAGCATTTATTGTTGATCCTAAACCTGCTGGTTCTGGATCAACAGTCTCTTTGTCTTACTTGTAAAAAAAAAGTACCGACACATCTAGCTGGACAACAGCTGCAGGAACAGGCTAAATTCTACTAAATCCCTTAAACGTCTGCAACATCATCAATCATACATTTATGCCACTTGAAGTGTTTGTCAGCACGGTTTGTCATTTGCACTAATGATACTTTTCTCGATTCAGACCAGCATTAGATGTTATTCACCAGTCTACAAAAAAAGTTGTGAGCTCGGCATCAAACCACATCTCTTTACTCGCCCGGAGCTGTCTCCAGCAGAGGAAAAACACACCAGGATTTACTCATGTTCTCTTTTTTTCTTTGCCATTGAACGTGGTTTCATGTCAGAGTGGTCCTTCAGGATTGAGATAAAAATCGCTTTTGAGGTGCTTCAGCCATCTCTGCGTTTCTGTGATGCTAGTCAGGTGTTTTTTTTGTTTTTTTTGTAGGGCGGTGTAGTGTAACTTCAAGCTCTGGAGGAAGCTTTTCTTCTTCGTGGGACTGAGGGCAGATTAGACGCTACACTGACTCACACAGCATCTAGTGTCATGAAGTGGTATTACAACACGGTACGGGATGCAGTTAGTTGGTTAGCAAGCTCATTTCAGTAGATATCTCTGAAATACAGTAGATGGAGGTCTTGGTCATGATGTCATCACTGTGGCTCCTTCACATACTATTGATAGTGTTAGCTCATTTTTTGAACATTTTAACTAAAAATTCTCACCAGATCTAACACATTACACCTTTAATGTTTGCATGTGTAAATCCTACTGCAACCTCTTCTCTTTGGATCTTTTGTCACATTTTCCTCAGTGTCCACGGTGCCTTTGCTTGACTTTTTGTGCATATGTGTAAATGGTCCTCTCGCAAGGGCTTTATCAGAGGAGACTAGTTTGATCATGTTTCTCCATATTGTAATTCTACCAAAGCCAGTTCTGTCTACTCTATTACTACTCTACCCAGCTGAATTGAGGGTCTAAGGAGAGTGTCATATGTTTTAAAGCCCTCTGAGGCAGACTTGTGATTTTGGGCTATATACATAATTAAAATTGGATTGACTTGAAGTGGCCAATAAATGCAAAAGAACAGGTGATGCATCACAGTGGCGTTTGATCTCTGTCTATATGCACGGCAACAGCACTGACCACGAAGCAATTGTGTTGCCCAGAAAAAATGCTTTGTACCATCCCATAGTGAGAGGAAAACTACTATCATCCAATGCCCAATCACGTTTGTACACTGACTCCATGAACTCATGTCAGTTTTGTTGTAAAAGAATAAATCACATTCAGTTTGCCTTTACTATTTTTAAATATGGGAGAAAAGACCAGTTTAAAAGAATATAGACAGATTTGAGCCTTCAAGTCCAATGGCAGCGGATGGAAATATGAGAGTGCTTTCCCAATCAATTAAGGGTCAAAGTTTCAAAAACTGCAACTCCTGTGGGTTAGATTTGTACTGTTTCGCAGAGAAGCAGGCTTGTGTGAACAATCTGATGTATTATATGTGCGTGAAGAGGGAAGACCATGGGATTAAGAGCAATTTCAAATGTTTTTCTTGTCTTAAAAACACAACTCCTGTGTGATTCTATTGATTACATCATCCCCTAGCAAACCACAACCTGAAAAAATACTCTTCCTCTTACTGCTTCTCTTTCAAGAGAAATCACAGAGTGTTAAAGTACAAAAGATGTGATCAGTTTAGAGTTGGGATGAAATATCTAGGTGAAAGTACATTGTGCTGCGTTGAATGAACTCACACACAAATGGGAGGTAATGACTTGGTGAGTTAACAGACATGTTTCTGAAAGTATCTGTTTCCATGCAAACAATAATAGAACGGATGGTTGGAGCGCCCCTCTGGCTCACCTGGTAGACGGCTTAGTCCTAACTGCAGCAGCCCGGGTTCAGGTTCGACCTGTGGCCCTTTGATGCATGTCATCCCTCCTCTTTCTCGCACTCCCTCACCTTGTTGTCTCCCTCTCACTGTCCTATCAAAATTAAAGCAAAAAAAAATCCCCTAAAAAATAACTAAAGAAAGAATGAGTGGATTGTTATAACCACCATTTGTGGGATAGAAACAAAACTGCAACTCTAAAAAACAGTAAACTCTCTCAAAATCTTTCATGGGTTGGTCTTATTGATGAGCATCGTAACGAATAGAAGCTTGAAACAGAAACAAAGAAAAACGATAGATCCCATTTTTAGCTATACTGTGACTCAAGTTTTCCATCACACATGGACTGTCAATGCATTGATTTTCCTAATATAAACAAATTAGCTGTCTGAATTCCACACTATGAACTGTACATCAATACATATACACCTTGACATCAGTTAAAGCCTCACACAGTCAGTGTTGTGTAGCAACTGGTGTAATAATGATTAAGATTGCTGTGAGAGCCACCAGCAGGTGAAGCAGAGCTGTAGCCTGAAGAATAACGAGAATGACCAGAGTTTTTCCAAACGGTTTAGTTCATTAATGTATGATTCGACCTTATTGATGGAGAGCTGACCAATTGTGGTTTCCTGGGCACCATTTGTACACAAAATTGACAGATCTAATGTAAGAGTGTCCAGAAAGCTCAAGAGCAATGGTTTAATAGCATGGAAGTGGTGGGTGTTCCATCATAATTATGATTCTTTTTTTGTTGATCTAATATTCAATAACCATAGTGAACCATAATGATCGTAAGCAATGAATAATTTAACAGTAACACTCAGGGTCTAAGAGATATATAGGTCCTCAAGATCAGGGATGTAATTCTTCATGGAATTTCCTACATCGTGCTCCTACAGTAGATATTTTCTCATTGGCTCAGTATTCGAGTATTATTGTTCAGATCATAATTAAAAGACTCGCAGTGT
This sequence comes from Seriola lalandi dorsalis, assembly GCF_002814215.2. NCBI lineage: Eukaryota > Metazoa > Chordata > Actinopteri > Carangiformes > Carangidae > Seriola > Seriola lalandi. Next base: position 1,988,762 of record NW_019525288.1, read on the forward strand.
GTTAAACCTGTGGCAAAATGGCTGCAAAGCCACCATTACTGGCAGTACCACTGTTCCGTCAACATCGTTTTGTCATGACCACGGTTGCCACTGCATTGCATTCCGATTGGTTCCATGATGGGAGATGCAGCCAAAGTCAACTGGAAGTGTTTCAGAAATGGATCATGTTTAAGCAGTCAACCAGCGTGGTTTACTGTATTATTTTGACAACATTTGAATGTGATGTGAGCTGCTCCAGGAAAAAACAGAGCCAGCTGCGTCAAGAAGATACTATGGATTTGATTTGTTGTTTTTTCTGTCAATTTAAGTGAATTTACAACAACTTTCACAGCTGTGCTGATCTTATCCGCGCCAGCTTTGGTCGCCATTTTTGCTTGGAATCCGATTCTGGTTCTGGCAGTGGTAAAATGACGTCCTCACTCTTAATCCCACCCACAAATCTATGATTAATTCAGCTGTTTTACTAACTGGTGAAACAGCTATCTTTGAGCACAATACCAGACCTCCATGAATCATTCAGAAGTTTGGACTCAGGCTACTTTTGTATTAATATTAAAGACTCTTAATCCTTTATTCAGTCCACAGAGAAGATTGGATGTTTTTACTTCTTCAACAGAGTAAGCAATGTCTGAAAATCGGTGTTGAGTATGACATGAAGGGATTTGGATGCATAATTTCTCAGTTTGTCGCCATGTATATATCAAATAAACAAAAAATTAGAACCAAACTAAACCTTTGATGCGTTTTGCTTTGCTTGTTCTCTCTGTGAGCAACGCTGAGATTGTATTTCCTCCCACTACAACCATACCTCTGTCGTCTGATTACATACTATGTCCACTCTCCTCAACCTCTAAATTCACTGAAGGTATTATCCCTGGCCTCTTATTCTTTCATCATTCAGTTTTGATTTATACAGTGCAGGATGTACCATAAATATGTGTCAGCCACTGAATGGATGACAAATTCCACTGCAAAGTGAAATGTCGGATTGTACAGACAGACAACACATAGATGTAAATGTGCACGGTTGGTAATAAATTATGTGTCTGTGTGCAGTGCGTGTACAGGGTATAAGCAGAGTGAGGGACTCCCGTTGTCCACTAGGGGACAGAATGTCCCCTGCAGAGGTTTGCTCTGCTGAACAGACGCTCATCAAGTTTCTCTCCCTCTCCGTCATTGTCTGTAGTGACCCTCTCGCAGTAAGGACGTTTCACAAAGGCCCAAAGGACTGATTGTTTGGAAAATTCACATTAGATATTAGATATGCATTACCGATACATACAGGCTGAGATTTTAAAAAAAACTAAACAACCTTTTAATGGTAGCCATGGTATTATTTTACAAGTGCACAGACCTTCACTGTCTGAATCCAAAGGAAACAAAGACCAATGCGCCAGCTCTCTCTCTCTCTGTTTCCACTCCTTTGTACATTTGCTGTACTTATACCCTTACCAACAAAGGATATGTATTTCTAGCTGCACTTTGCACTTTTACAGCGCTTCAGTTCAAATTCAGTTCAAACTTAAACACACATGTAGATAAACACAAAGGATATGTGGAGAAATTCTGTTTTATGTTCTCAGTCCTAATGATGACTTTGTATCTAGCAGTTATACAGAGAGAAAGGCTGCTTCCATCTGTAGGCTCTGCCTGCATACTAGATTTTTTGAGTAGGGAACTCTCCCCTTATTATTGGGCTATAGGTATGGCTGCAGGAATGTGAAGCACACTGTATAAGGAATTGTTATTGCATATTAATAGGACGCACCTTTTTCCTTTCATTTGAGTGCACAAGGTGCAGGTACTTCTCTCTCATTCTGGGTTATCCCTATACACCACTTTCAAAAACGTGTGTGCACAATTTTCATGTTAATAAAATGTGGGCAACTTAAAATTATTATACAATATCTTACTTTGATAGTCCGTAATTGATTCACACAGTTGTTTTAGACATCAACATCCGTCAGGTATAAGTACATGCCCGTGTTGTATCTTACTAGCCTATATTTTAAAGTCAAATTGTCACACATTGACACAGAAATCTGTAATAATGTACCAGACAAGAATAAAGTTTTTTAGATTCTGAAAAGCACAGGTAACCTTTTTGTTTTTATTTCCAGAAATGTATGACTAAATTGGCCTCATGAAAAGCAAAACACACACACACTCACTCTCTCTCTCTCTCTCTCTGCACCAGTAATCAGTGTTTTTTTTTATTTTTTAACCATTCTTCAGCCCTAAAAATAACAAAAACTTCACTATAACAGAGTTCCTAAAATCTGATCAGGAAATAGTCAAATAAATACCTGTGTAATGGTCATCATTTGTAGTGGTTATGAAAGGCACTGTGACTGAGTGTCAGTTTAGAAAACACACATATGAGCAGTTTGGACCTGATTTGCTCTGCAGTAAAATGTTACACAACCCAATATCAGGTCTTAATTAGTGACAATGAATCTAAGTTAACATGTGACTGCAGCCGTTTATGTCAGTGGCTGACAGTGTGTTTATGCATAAAAAGATGCAGTGGAAGTTTCTACTGGTTGGGCATGAAAGTGTGCTGGGATTCCGGCTCAGAACGCATGTTAAAGCAAATTTATCACGGTTTCTTTTGGTGGAGACACAATCCAACAAGCATCTCCAAGACACTTTACATAGTGAATAGTGAATGAACAAACAACACAGAGCTCCTGTGCAGTGTCTGTCTCATTGCTGTTCCAGCATTTCCTCATCTATCCACCTCACACAATCAGTGGCTGTGGTCAAAAAGAAAAAAAAAAAAAACTCCTTTCCTAGTCACTTGTCCTTGACAGAAAGGGTCAAGGTCAAGGAAAGATGTGAAAGGAAAATTAATAAGGACCTAGGAAAAGCTAACTAAGAGAACTTGGATAGAGAATCTGACTGCACTTACACTAGGCGACATAATTATACAGTAGTGGATGTTACTGACATGAAATGGTACATTGCTTTAAATGTTGCTGCCGCAAGGAACGGTGGGAGAGCATTATCTCCTTTCCTATCGTGAAACATGGTCCAGTGTACCATATGCTAAAGGAGACAAGAAAGGATTTGACCATTTCTTATCATGGCTGCCACTGAGATACCTCTGGGTCACTGCACTCAGTTAGGAACCTTAAACAGAAAAGGTTTTTTGACCATAGCCAGTGTGACTCCCCTGATTTGCAAACCTGCAGCTCATTCCTTCATCATCCCTCATGTTCTCCTGCCTCACCTGTTGCCGGTTGTCTCATTATCTCCTGTGTATTTAAAGCCCTGTCTTCACTGTCACCAGTGTTGTTTTATGTCTCCTGTTGCCTTGACAGTAATTTCATAGTAAAGCATTTTGCCTGTATGCTTCACCCTCGCCCAGTTGTCAGGTGTCTACGTTTGGGACTTGCTACCCAACTGTGACATGAATTCACTGTCATTGTACTGATTTATTTTGTTAATAAGGCTGATGTTATTGCATAACAATAAATTTGACTGAAAAAGTCTCCTGACAAGGGGTTAATAGATTTAATTATTAAGTTATACTGACGTTACATAATGGGATGCAATATCAATGGATTTTCTGTTGCAATTTTCTTTATTTGGCTGAACATGACATGGCTGAAAAGGATAGTGGATCTGCTCAAAAATGAATTGCATTAACATGCGCATTAATATAACATTTTTATTTAACACATTTTTTTAAATAATTATATATTTTTGAATTGTTTGAATTAAATGTTTTTCAATTTCCATCCAATTTGTAGTAATCATGACAACTACATGTGATGACTATGGAAAGTCTGATATTTACTAGGTGGCACCAGCACCTTGTGGCGCAGCATATCTGTTTATTGTTTGGCTTGGTTTGGCAAACCAAGCCAGAGACAGAGAGAAAGAGAACAAAAATCAAACATTAAGGGGAACATGCTCCAAATCCAGAAATGCAACAAATACCAAAAAACATACAAGAAAAACACATGCAACAAGAATTATTGCACTGTAAGTGCTCTGGGACACTTACAGAGACACTTCTTTCTAAACAGCGAAGTCAGTAAAATATACACCTATTATTCAATTAGTAAATTGTGGCCATAAAAGGCTGCACATGAGCAGCAACAACACTCAGATTGGCTGTGGCATTCAAACCATGAGTGATTTATATTAAGGAGCCCAAAGTGTGCCAGGAACACCATTACACCCCCAGCATTAGCCTGGACTATTGAAACAAGGCAGGTTTGGTCCATGGATTCATGCTGTTGATGCCAAATTCTGTGCCCACTGCATCCTCAGATTCCTGCTGTTGTCTGACAGCAGTGGAACCCGTCATGGTGTTCTGCTGCTTTAGCTCATCCGTTTCAGGATTTGACGTGTTTTTCATTTGGAGATGCTGCTCACCACAGTTGTAAAGAATGGTTATGTGAGTTACTGTTGCCTTTCTGTCAGCTCCAACCAGTCTGAACCATTCTCCTCTGACCTCGCTCATCAACAAGGCATTTCCGTCGGACGAACAGCGACTGATTCTCATCATTCTGAGTAAAAACTCAGAAACACTCAAACCATCTGTCACGAACAATCATACCACAGCCAAAGTCACCAAGATCACATTGTATTCCCACATTCTGATGTTTGATGGGAACGTTAACTGATGCTCCGAACTTGTATCTGCAGGATTTTATGCACTGCTGCCACATGATTGGCTGATTGGATAATTGCATGAATAAGCAGGTGCACAGGTGTTTCTAATAAAGTGCTCGGTGACTGTACAATAACCCCAGAGTCCACAGAGGTAAATTGTCCAATAAAACATATGTAAAATGCTACAGACAACAGAGCCAGTGTAAATCACCAAAAGGGCTTAGTGAGGTAAGACTGTTCTCCACCAGGAAGAAGGCGCACGTTGACCAGCTGGTCCGCTCACGAGCTGGACTCCAAGCTGCTGAGATGAGCACCAGTCCCAACCTGCAGGGAGGGTTCTTACGTCTCAGAAATTTCCAAACAGGATTTACTTGGATAAACTGACCACATATTTGAAATCTAACTGGTTAATTTCTGAAAAAATAATTAACCTTCATGGATTAGGTACATAAGAGTCTAGTGGGCCTGCAACAGTATTTGTAACATTGCTGCTTAACCAAATCAAGACCATCACTCCCTCTTCTGCACCTTGTATGTATTTTCCCTATTTGTATGTGTTTTTGGTATTTGTTGTATTTTTGAATTTTGGAGCACATTCCCCGTAATGTTTGTGCTTTCTCTCCTGTATGTCCCTTTGTCCTTAGGGGCCTCTGCAATGGCACCATGAAGTAATAACGTGAAAATGTATAGGTGGGAAACCACATAATTGTGTTTATTGACCATATTTTTCATGCGAGTGGAAAAATTAAAGAACATCTTGTTAAAATCAGCCAGAATGAGGATCACATTTGGAATATTAATTTACAATTAAGATGTTCTTTGACAGTATGCAAAGCAGGCAGAGAAAATACTCTGCTGTGCTGCCTTGACCAATGCGTAATAGAGGCTGATCACATTCATTGGCTTTTAACTGCTTCATAAGATCTTTCTGAAAGACAACAGGCAGAAAGGAATCAAAATGGATGAATAGTATTGTTCTGTTTTTTAAGCAGAAGCACATTAGCAGCAGCCACAATTGTGCTACAGCTACATGCAATTACACTGACAATGAATGAGATAGATATTTGTAACATAATCTTGTTTTTGTCACTGTCATATTTGTTTTTCAAATGATGTCATGTGTAGTTTCAGGACCGCTCACAAAGTGTCGCAGGTAAGTGACTCATCAAACATGCTTACCACATGTGCGGCTTTGATCTACAGAAGGTTTACTTGATTCGTTTGGAATATGCTGGTTGTACCTGTGTGTTTGTGTGTGTGTGTGTGTGTGTGTGTGTGTCTGTGTGATGGACACATTTACAAGCCTCTCTTTCTGTCTCCCACTACATACATCTTGTCCAATCTCTCTGTAAATTGTGTAGAACTTGTCAGAAGGGATGCTGGGATTAGAGAGGCTTTGGCATCAAATCTGACAAAGGTAATACCAGTGATTAGCGATCACTAAAAGAGTGAGAAAAGATGACATGATCAGACTCTGCCAACGAATTTTATGCTGATTAGTGTGAGTGAGTCAACAAAGCATTTTTTATTTTATTTTATTTTTTTGTAATTTCTCTGCAGTTCTTTAAAAGTGCTGTCAATTGTTCAGTCTGACAATGAATCTACAAACTTAGTTGTCATGTAGAACGCCACAAATCAGGTGAGAAAAGAAATTAATAAACAAAATTTGATTGTTTTTCCTTCAGTATAAAACAGTGTAAGAAGTGCCATAATTCATACTTAACCCAATTTATACAACAAAGGTATGGACCTTGACTGATATTTTCATTATTAGAAACATTACGGGCAATGGCTAATGTAGAGAGATTATAAAATCTTTGCAAAGCAGGAAAGTAATCAAAATGAATTTCATATTTAACCAAATGAGGTAAGCCATTAGTCTTCATTATTGTCTCATTTTGTTACATTAACTGAAAACAATGGCGGGAATGGATAGAACTCAATTCTATCCATGTGATTCGTAGAATTAAAGAACGTGAGCCGCATCCTAAGATCAAATGAGATCTAGTGTGTGTGTGTTTCAAAGCGTTAGTAGCAGTTAACTGTATGGGCCAAACCTTCATTTGTTAATCCTGTGTTTGGAGGTGGGATTCAGTGACACCACTTTGATTTTCAAAGCCACATTTCCAGGGCCATTTATGTTGATTTGTCGCACAAGTGCTGTAATTAAGGGACGCCTTTCATTGGCAGGTTGACTTACATCCACTTAACTGCAGTATCTGCTCTTGTGTCGCCCCTCTGTTGCTTTAGATTTGTCAAAGCAAGGCCATCAGTGCCAGAGAGAAGGAAAGGGATGAGGGAACAAGACCTGTGAATTAAGGGCATAATCATCAATATCCAGGAGCACTGCCTCACCCTGAGCTGTACAGCTATAGTGCCTTCTCTCTATTGAATTTTGTTTGCACAGCAAGCCATTGTTCGCACAGGTGGGAACCCTCGAGTCCATCTGACCACAAATGACACCAAATAGCACCTTTCTGGTATTACACTGACAACAAGGTTCTTGCTTGTGTTTCGGGAAATTTCAAAATCTATTCTTTTCTTTTTTTTTTAAAAAGCCTGGATTTGTCAGGGGAAAGCAGTCTTATAACCAACAGAAGTACTTCAGTTTTCTGGTTGAATGTGTTAAACTAAATGGGAAGGTAAAAGGATGAAAAATATACAAAGGCGAGTGAGAGGAGAGGGAAGAACATGAAACGTCCTTATAGTAAAATACATACTGAGAAAAAAACAGACTGTCATTTGAAAATACATAATGTCAAATAAAAAAATAAATTAGAGATCACAGTCTAAGTCCTCATGACTAGGTGGTGTCGTATGTAAATACCTCTGTGTTGCTGTTTAACATTTCCCTTACTAATGCAACACTGGAAGCCTTGTCAGCCCCTGTTGGGCAGTCTGCTGAGGTCAGCATCCACGACACGACAGGTCCTGCTGCCCATCTCCTTTTGGGGCACAGCATTACCATATAAACTTTGTTAATGACCTTGTCATTTACACAACTTAATTACAAGAGCTGTGTCCCCTGAACATCTTCCCAAATGAATTATACATCAGGAAGGAGGCTTCAGACAAGGAGCCGGAGGGGTTTAGTTATCTTACTGTATGGCAGCTCAATGCCTCAATTTGAGGAAGTCTCATGTGTCTACCAGGTAAGCAAAATAAATAAATAGCCACTTGACACATTGGTGGAAGAAGTATTCAGATCCTTCATTTAACCATAAGTAACAATACACCAATGTAAAAATACTCCATTACAAATAAAAGTATTAGCAGCTAAGTTAAAGTACTGCTTTGGTTCCTCTGACTGATATTATTTTTCTACTGTATGACAACATTAGATTATTAACACTTAAGCATCAGTGTTTAATGTTACTGTTGTGGCTGCTGGAGGTGGAGTTAGTTTGAACTTCCAGTTTTATATACAGGGACACCAGATAAATCAAGGTTCGTGAGATTAATCAGAGAGGAGAAAAGAAAAAACACATCTGTTTTCAGTTTTTGGATGTGAGAAATTGGAGCTGTTAACAACTCTAACAACTCATAGACATCTGAAATGTGACCCAGACTAAACATTGATTTTTGTAAGACGTCATTAACCACAAAGGTTGGAAACCACCGGTTTAACTTTGTGTTGCATTTAAAAGCTTGTTGTGTGTTGAGCCAAGCTGTCAGTAGTGAAGTGTGATGTCGTAATTAGGGAGACTATCTGGTAATTTTTGTCACTTTCTGAAAAATGATAATTCAACAAGTACAGTATGTCCCACGTCATGCAACTTTGGCATGCAGGTTTGTGAGGAGAATGAAGGGTTTGAACCTCTCTCAAGCTTCTTTCACTTTTTTATGTGTTCGACCGAGGGCAAATTATGGATACCTTTTTTGAAGTGTATGCTTTCAACTTTTTCTGGCTTTACTGAAGGAAAGTACAATATCTTTAGTATTTTGTGTTATCTGAAAATGATCATTATCTCTTCATCACTTTGCTTTAAATTTTTTGTTTTGTTTTCTTATAGGAACTGTTCTCCAATATAACCATGGTCACTGTGTGTATCACCATGGTGATACACACAGTGATATGGACTTAAAAGTGAGTCTGAGATAAAGAGAGCAGGATGACAAAATAACATAATTTGTGAAATAATTTATATTTTCTTGACAGAAAATAAAGGTTTGAATGTTTATGATATTTTGCTCTCTGAAAACGTTTTGAGCAGAGCAAATTTTTCCCACTACATGAAAGCCATCATTGCTGAGAGGATGTTCTTTGATGTGATGTGCAGCTCTGCTGTGACTCTGACAGACAGTAGATGTGGAACATTATTTGGTGGTGCCTCTGTCCCAGCAAGTATAAAAAAAAAAAAAAAAAGGAAAAGTCCTCTTCATTGTGATCATCATGTTGTAAACTTGACTGCTATCAAGCAAACATATGTTTTCTTAACACCATTTTAAAGTGCACTCGTTTATGTCGCTGTTGTAAAAACACAACACGCAAGTCAAGTGTGTCTCAACTTTCTTATTATAGTCAGCTATCAAATTAAACAGTTGTACATAGTGTACAGTACAGTTGGTATCCATGAGGGCTGTCACAGGCTCAAGGTCTCATGTTTTTGTTTGAATAATGAATTGACCTGATTTAATAGTTTAAAGTAATGAGGGGGAAAAAAACAGGATGCAATATGTTCTGGAGCCATAACCAAACAGTAGCCCCTGGAAAGAATTAAAAGGTTTTATTCAGTAATCACAAGGGACTGTGCTGATACACAGCAGAGACTCTCACTGTTTACCTTACTCACTCACTCACTCACTCACTCACTCACTCACTCACTCACTCACTCACTCACTGGAGGCCTACTCTAACCTTAACCATAACTACTCCTTGCCTAGCCATAGCACTAACCCTTACCTTAACCTAAACCTAAGCTTTCCTTGCCTTAAAAATATGTTTCCCCCTCCTCACCTTAAAATGTAGTGATTCATGTTATGGGGACAAAAAGCAGGTCCCTGTGGCTGTGTAAACAGACTTAGGTCCCCACAACATGAGTAAAACCTGCAATACACACGCACAGACACGGACTCACAACAAATCAAGTGAAAAACCCAATGAACAGCCTTAATATTTAAAACTTTTTTTTTTCTATTTGATTCATCCACACCTGCAGGGATATTGAGAATTTTTCACCCATCACTTTTGTAATTCATGCAGTTAAACTGCACAAAAACTCCTACTCAACACCTCTCAACATTGCCATTGTCTGTTTTCTGCTTCCCGCCTGTGTCTGTATGGTTCTCCGCATCACAAAACAGCATTTCTGGGTTACCTGACAATAGTACAAAGTTTTACAGTAGTAAGATGGTTACATTTAAAAAAAAAAAATATTGTTTTTGCAAAGATGCTGCGTTTCTGCCTTTGGTTCTGCATTTTATTCTTCTAGGGGAGCACTGCACTTTTCAAGGTGACAGTATCACTTTAGTGTAACTGGAAGATGATCTAAAAATAAACTTACTCCATATGCTGGTCAGCTGTTTGGCCCAACTCATCGCATGAGATTTACCATTGTAAATCTTGTAAAGCTCACAAGTGTCTTAGTGCTTTAAAGCCAGCAGATCAAGTGACTCGGTAAAGAAGTACAGTACGTCTCCTCATGCCTTATATATGCTCACAATATGTTCTGTATAGCCTCGAGTTCATAACAGAGAATGATAATGATATTCATGTCATAGCAGAGATTGGCTCAACTGGCATCCCTTGCTGTCTGGTTTTTAACCACTAAAAACACACTGAAATTGTATATTTGTGCTTCAGGATTCAATTTAATAATCATTATGCAACACAAGATTGTATACTGAAATTGCAGATGTAGCAGATGCAGGCCATTTATGCTACGCACAAAAAAAAACTAACAACAAAAGTTATATTAATGAATGAATAAACAATCAAGTCATAAAAATGAAACTATTTGTGTTGGGGAATAATTCAGCGACAGTGTGAACAAAGTGTTACTAGCGTTTCACATTTCCTTAAGTCTAACAATTATAGACAGTGAAGATGTGTATATTCTGTTTTGTAGTTGCGGATTACTGTGTGCAGGGAAAAAAAGAAATATCAAAGTCTGTCTTGTCTACATCACCAGTCATGGACTCAGGAATAGAGCTGGTGAAGATTTGACAGCATCAGTTTTGAATCAGTGTTAACAAGTGTTCCCAAATGACATACAGCAGTGTTTGCATTCAAGTGTCAGGGCATTGATAAACATCTGTTTAGCATTTAATTTGAAGGAAGTAACACAGTTAAGATATTCAGCCTTTTTTTAATTTTTATTGTAGCCTCACCTTCACAAATTAACAATGAATCAATGAATAAATAAATAGACAAAAATCCTTACACTGCAAAAACTCAGTTTTCTAAGTAAGTGGTAACGGAAATGTCCCTTTTTTTGCAGATATTTGGTCATAAACCAAAGAATTGGACAATGATCTTGCTAGATGAAACATCCGAGGATCACCATTGTCGCTGTGATTCATCCTCTGGAGACCATAAATATCTGTGGTGATTCATCCTGTGGTTGGCGAAACACTTCACTCACAACCAAAAAGGTCAACCTCATGTCGCTCGAGGTAAAGAAGACATCTTCTGGGGAACATGAATGTCCGTACAAACCTTCATGGCAATCCATCAAATAGTTGGTGAGATATTTCAGTTGAGACCAAAGTGATCCCACTGATTAAAACTGCCATGTAGAGCCACAGTACCAGCAGTCAGTTGGCAGTGTTTAACCATGATTTCTCCTAACTTGAAGACTGTAGAATCAGAAACAGGTTTGTTAAGGCTCTATGTAGTTACTATCTCTGTGAACCTTTGTTATCTAGAAAGAAGAAAACCACTAATCTTATTTTAATCAATTTGATCTTGATTTAAGGATTTGAATGTTTAATTTGAAATTGAATCCGTATCACTTATTTTAAGAAATCTTATCAAGTGAAAATCACGTACTGCACTGACAGCAACATTAGCTTGTTTCAAGCAAAAGAAAGCTATAAACACGGTTTGTTTACAGTCTCACTTGGCATATCAGTTGGATCTGCAGTAAACTCATCATAATTCCACGAATGTACAACCCTTAAAATTTGGGAATTTGACAGTGCTCCTGTGGATTTGAATGAAAGGTTGACTAGATGCATAAACCTTACTTATGAAAAGGTCATTCCTCTCTAAATAGTCAATGTTGCTGGAGCCATTCCCATGATACACCCACTGATAACTCTCTAAAATGAAATCTATCTGTGCCTGTGATGCATAGCTATTTCACCGCCAATGGCGTTAATTCTTTACAGAAGAACCAGGCAGAGATTACAGCTTTGTATTCCTTGACAATGTCACGCAGGCCTGCGCCATCCAGATAATTATGAGTCGAGAGCTGCGGCCTCAGAATGAGAAAGCTCTCTGAGCTCATCTCATTCTTCTGAATGGGCCTCTGTCAGATACTGACAATGAGTGACCTTGTGCTTGGAAAATCGCACTGAATTAACCATGGAGCAGATATCACTTATACACCCAGGCCGCATTCCTCTTGAGGGGCCTAGAGTCATCTTTCAAAAATGAATCAACTCAACTGCCTAAATTAGGTCCCCCCTCCTACTATACAACAGAGACGTGCTAATTTTTTTTCCTCCATATCCTTTGGCTGTGTCTTTTAGAGGCTAAAATGAATGTGATTGTCATCATTGTGGATAATTGATTCTTAAACTGTGACACTTATTAGTTAGAAGACATTGGAACGTGTTTATTCTAAATTCTGATAATGGAAATTTATATGGCTTTACAAGATGGGCCTTATTCCTGCTGCCAGTTCCCGATCCATTTAATATGCAACATATTTCTGATTTTGTTTGTATTTTAAGTCCTGTCAACTGTGAATTGGGAAAAACAACAATACAAAAATATTGCTCTTGTTGAATATCAATAAGTTGGAGAGAGAAAACCCTGCCAGCTGAGTTTTCCTCCCTCATCACCTTCCTGTCAAACACCGGTGTGGATGTAATCAGAAAAAATATTTTCTGAGATATAGTAACTCTGATATGAAAAGTAATTTTTCTGCAAACCAGCTCTGAATGCATATCAAATAAAAAGATGAACTAACTGATGATCATCAGTTTGTTTGATAATTCAATACATGGGTTACATATCTTCTGTATAGTCTCATGTGGATATGGTTGCCTGCAGTTTAAATGTTCACCAACATTAAAAAAAAAAAAAATCATAGTTGATGCAGTTGATTTTATTTGCTGATGTGCCTTTGCAGAAACAATGTCCTGGTGAATGAGGAATAAATCACAGACCTTGCTTGATGACATTATCACTGGGAACTGTTTTCTATCAAAAGCAAAAGCGGAGGTCCGATATCACCCGGGGTAATTTGGCAGATTTATTTGGGTAAATCGACATGAATCTTGCAAAACACGAATGTTACTTTTGTTCTCTATAGCCGTCTGTCACCTGTTTAATCCACTTTGCTGAAATTGATTGAGCGCAGAGTCTTTCTCGCCCAGTCACGGAGAGAGAAAAAACAAAAAAACACTTGTTCTGCACATAGCGTAGTCCTACCTTCCGGATGCTAACTGTGCTCCCTTGCATTGTATAGCTGGCTAATTGAAGTTGCTGACTGAAACCTGCATGCCCTCGCTGGCTTTCTTGAGAGAGCGAGTACAAGTGCACATTGAGATGTTATTGCTGTGCAATCGAACACTCAATAACAGCTGTGGTCATTCATTTGTTAGTTCATTTGTTTATTCCTTTGTGCGGATGTGTGATATTTTCGAAGGTCTCTCAGTTAGTGAAGAAATTGTTCTGCACGCCATCGGATTTGAATTGAATTGCTTACTTCTCCTTTTTTATGATGTAAACACTTATTAACACTTGTTATAGGTATATTGTGTATCACTGCAGTAAGACCTCGCTGTATAATGCACAGTCTCCCACACAGGTGAAGGCTGAGTTAATTTTAAATCAGGATAAACTTTCAATTATGCCTATGTTTTTGAATGAAAAAATATATTTTGATCTTTGCAGTATTTACAGCTAAAACTAATTATTTCTGGTACCTGGTATCTATGACCACAACAGCCACACATTGTAAGGTTTGGAAATGTAACATGAAAGTTAATTTATTCCAAGTACACCCCTCCCTGTTCTTTCTTACGTGTGTGTATATGTGTGTGTGTGTGTGTGTGTGTGTGTGTGTGTGTGTGTGTGTGTGTGTGTGAGCGCTTTACATTGATTGAGCACAATTACACAGCTATTTTTTATTAGGCATAAATTGATGAACTTTTCAGAGTCTCTTTCTTTTCTGTTTTGGTGAGATCTTGGAGACACACATGCCGTTTCAGTCTAGACTTAACTGAGTTAAAAGAAAATGAGCCACACTGCATCTTTCCTCAGTTAGTTTTAATTTTGGAGTGTTTTTTTTTCTTGAGAAGACAATGCAGATTCATTCAAGTTTTGGCTCAGAGGCAGTCTCTCTGTAACAGGATTAACTTCCTTTCAGCAGTTAATGTGTCTCTTTTTCGCTTTCATTTTGTGTTGATGTTTGTTTTCTGCCCTGTTTTTATTTGAACTTTGGTGCTTAAATTGTTATTTGTGAAACAAATCAGAAAAACAAAAATAAGGTTTGCTGACACATATTTTTCTGATGTGCTGACATGCTAAAAGTTGAATGATAAACACTAATGTGCTACCTGTCATTCGTTAACATGCCAGTACAACAGAATCACACAACTCTACTACACCATGCTTTCATCAGGGAGGGTACAAATTGCAGTGTTAGAACTCCAACATGGTAAATGTCAGGATGCCATTGTTGACATGCATGTTAACATGGTAATGTTGGCAGTCAGATCAAAGCACAGCTGAGTCAAAGTGGCAGCTTAGACGACAAACACAACAGAATTTCCAGGAAATTGAGAAAAAGAAAATGTGAATTCGTACGGATTTCCATCCACTACAGTGATTCATTCATTCTGACCGTGGTGCTGATGGAGCTGATTCTGCAGTCTGGTGCAAATCAATGCAGAAATGGAGGGTACAATTAGATGACATGATTAAAGGAGCCCCAGTCAAACCCTCAAATCATGGGAAACCATAAGGGAAAAAGAGATGATTGAAATATGGCAACATTAGTGTTTCGTCTCATCGGTGGAGCTTCAGCTTCAGCTTCAATAGCTTCAGTGGATGTTTATGTCACATTCCTGATGCACGTCATTATTGGTTTGTTTTCATTAGAGTTTGTCCGATTTAGCTTTTATCCATACACCAACTTTTCATTTCAGCCGAGTATCCTCCATCATCCTCCTCACCCTCAAACCACTCTTTGCATTTTTTGCTGCGCTTCAGGCAAGGATCAAAGAATTGCAGGCACAGTTATTCCTCAAGCATTACAGCTCCACATCACTCTGTAGATATTTAGTCTTATAGACACTCAAAATTCAAGTGTATATGTCGTTGTCTGTCACTCTACATACACATTATGCTTTAGGTTTAAAACGCATCACTGGCATCCGTATTACTCGAGACTTTTGGAAACGCTGCTTGCCCTGTTTTAGTATGAAAATTGTTGTTGTTGAAAAGAGTTGCTTTTTATTGTGAATGGGCAGAAATGGAGACTTTTGGAAACGATGATGCAGACACCCATGTTCGCTTTCTGATTGTATCTTATCAGTCACAATTTATTCTTCTCTCAATCTATGTTTTCTGTCGCTTTGACCACCTTATACTTGTGTGACTTTCAATAATAGTTCCACCTCGGCGTCGTCGGTCCAAGCAAAGAAATCTCTGGTCTTACTTTTAGCCATTGCTGGTCTTCGTTTGTTGTTTTTTCTGCAACTTAAGCAACCATCTGCAGATAGGCAATCTGCTTCTTGTTTGTGAATTTTCAGGCATGTTAATATTGATGGATTTCTGATACTGATCTAAAATGCTTGTCTTGACATAGATCGTTTTTCTTTTAAGACATCGTTTTAAAATGAAAACGTATTAATGTGGACATAGCCTTCAATACTTTTTGAGCTATGTCTGCTTTGTTGGCTTCAAGGTAACAGTTTGATTGTTTGAAAAACGGAAAAGCAGATTGCAGCTGTGTGCCCACTTGAGACCAAATCTCTTCCTCAGGTATCCAGATTCAACAGGTAAGCAGCAGTCCCACATTGCTCACTTCCTGTCATCTCTGCAGCTGTGGCCCATCCACCCCCAGCCCTGCTGTCTGGCATGGTAATGCATATCACTGCCTGGAGCACACTCCTACACTTGAGATGAAAACATCTCGTCAGATATCATGTATGGTAATCCAGATTCAATAGTTAAGCCTCCTCACACAGATTCAACAGACAAGAAACAGCCTTATATTATAGGATTTAGATAAAAGCATCACTCACACACTTTGTGCTCCGTGATCTAATTTTACCTGCTTTCAACAGGCAAAATTCATCAGGTTCTGTCAATGCCACCACCAGCACCGCCCCCACACCTCTTTGTTGTTCTGAGAGACAGAAGTCAGGTAACCAGTCGGCATTAGCTGCATTACAGCCTTTTTAATTCAAATTGGATTTACAGAATAGCTAAAAATTGACAAGATGCAATTAAGCCTGAGCTTATGACATGGACTGGTGTTTCTCAGCTCTGTGACGGTTCTGTTTCATTACATTTCTCTCTCTCTCTCTCTCTCTCTCTCTCTCTCTCTCTCTCTCTCTCTCTCTCTCTCTCTCTCTCGCTCTCGCTCTCACACACACACACACACACACACACACACACAACACAGACATACAAACAGAAGCAGTCTGCTGATTTTTGTTTTTGCACCTTAAGAGCTGAACTGACATAGGCCTACATTACAGGCGATCTTTCAGATGCATGTTACATACTGGAAATATCGTTTTTGTAAAAACCTTCAGATATTATTACGCGTTGCATAGCTTTACAGTGTGAAGCAGTTAATTGTAAAACAATCTATTTACACCAAGGAGACTAGTTAATATAATTAAATCTATTATTTCATTGTTATTTTTCCCCACCAAGCACTCATCAAAAATTTGCTTTAGCAATGTGATGATTCCACAGGCCCTGACTGATAAACAACAAAGAAATAAAGTAATTAACAGATAAATAATTGAATAGTTTGCATTCCCCTCTGGAAACAGGAGCAAACTATGGTAATCTGTGAGTTCATTAAAATCTGAATTGTATCCTTCGTATAATTATGACATGTGCTGTGTTTTACAAATAGCATGTGTAGTCTACTTATGTGTGAATTTAAAGCCCATGATCTTGGGACGCACTAGACGTGTGTGAACCAAAAACCAAATCTCACCTGTCCCATGGTGCCCAGGTGTTACCATCTGCTCCGTAAAATAAAAAAAAAATGGTTGCGCTCCACAGATTACATCAAGACAGGGCTCCTATCTTGTAGACAGCCCCCTCACCTCCTCACTTTCTGCTTTGTTGAATGCTTTACCAAACAGCTGATGTGAAATCAAGTAGTTTATTCTTGTCAAAGCACTGCTGCTAAATTGCCATGCTGACCTTGAATAGCTAGATGTGCTTAGGTCTGACAGCTAACACACTCACTTTAAAGCATTTTTTAATGATTATTCAAAATATTAAGAGAACTATTATGTTAAGGGAAAAGGGGATTAAAATGGCATCACTCTGGGAAGGAGTCGTCTTTTTGTACTCTGCGCTGTATTTTTACCGGCAGTTGGGTTCCTGTCAGAATGCAGCATCTACTGTAAATCCAATGCATTAACATTCAACATCAATAAATAAACACACAAGTCTTCCCACTTGTTATCAAAGTCAATTATTAGGTTCAGGATGTCAGCCTGCTTTCTGTAAACTAAGACGTTCAATGCAATTGAGCACTGAGGGGATTTCATAAAGCCAGAACAAAGGCCAAACAGTTCTTGTCTGAATGAAAAATGAGATTGCTTTGTGTTTGTCCCTAGGCTTTTGCACCAATAACTTCAAAACATGAGAGATATGGTAAATATAGCTGCTCCGCAAACTGCCTTTTTGAGTAACCAAAGACAGAACCACAATAAAACACAGGAGCAAACATGCCATGAGATGTTTTATTCATTCATTAAAGCCATCAGCAGCTTAGTGTCGAGACAACATTAAAGATGGACACAGACATTCAATATGAAACAGAATTTAAACAAGTTGCTTTTATTAGTCCCGGCTTGGTAGATAGCACAAATACTGTCCAAATCTGTCCATCAAATTATTTTAGTGGAGTCTGTGCTGTGAATGACAGTTTTCTGTCTGTCTTCCTCTTAAAACCGTCAGTCACCTCTGGCAAAACTGCAGGCATGAGCCTCAGTAGCTGTGAACAGAGCCTTGCTGGAATCGCACCCTACTGTGGCTGCAAACATTACACCAGGTTTCTCACCCTAGTGTTGCAGCTCCATGCTGGTTTTGCTTTGATGTTTTACATTAACAGCACTTGTTTCTTGAATAAGAAACAGTTTATGCAAGGTAGCTGCTTAGATGAGCTTAATGTACTGTACTAACAGAGTCTGTGGACCATTTCTTAAAGGTCTTGTTGACTCAAGTACAGCTTTTGATCCGTGTGAACACCGTAGAGCAAAGTTTTTAATAGTGAGTTCCCATCTTTTTTGTAGTGTGCACACACACAAGCACATGGCAATGCAATGCACATACCTGCTGCCAGTTTTGTGCTATTCCACTGATAAACTGGTGATGGTGATGGTAGCAAAGGAACCATCAAATCTGCCAAGGAGGAGTACTAGCCACACTGGAGCGTGATTCAAGCACCAACAACTCTGCAGTTGTCTGGGACACACTCACAAATTATAGTAAGAAAAGCCCTGCAATCACCCGTCACCCATTCCCCTGGACTGGCTCAACTCAACACTTATGCCTTTTGGTTTTAGAGGTCCCCTATTACACACACTGATGGCCCATCATCTGTGTTACCTCCATCATCCTAAAGACCATGAGCCTACTCCCTCTCCATCTGAGGTAGAGCCTTTAGCTGTGGACTACCTTACTCAACTTGATGGACTCCCGGAAAAACACCCACCCCTCACATGCCCCATTTCTCATCAACACTGCAGCGGTAAGGGTGGTGGAGTGTTAAGTTTCTGGCTACCACAATCACTAGCGACCTGCAATGGGCGACGCACTCAGCAAGCTCACCCTACAACGTTCTTTCACATGCTGCTCCGGGAACATCTCCTTGAAAGTTTGCACCCAGGTCTACAGAGCCACAATCGAGGGTGTCCTCACCTCCCTCATCACTGCCTAGGAATGGGTGCCCATGAGTGTTAACATGATGCCAGAGCCAGAGTGGGCCAGTAGGATAGGGGCGGACCCATCACATCCGGCTCACTGCTTCATCAGAAACCTTTCATTCGACCTCAGGTTCCTTAAGGTCATTACTCTCCTCGACAAGCCAACATCATCCTCACTTCATCCCCTGCCCTCCACCTATTGTCGCCAGTGCTGATACTCATACTCTCACCTTTATGAAATCTTAGTCTGCTCTTTTATGCCTTATTCTGCCATGTTCTTGTTTTACTGCGCTATCATCATCGGTATCATCAAGTTAAATTCCTGTGTACATTGTACATTTGGCGAATAAAGCCATTCTGATTCTGATGGAAAGAAATGTAACAAAGTGCCAACAAAAGCATGGAAAAGGAACTCTGTAAACTGGAAAACATGGATGTAAACAATGCAATTGAAAATGTTACCACTTAAGTTAGAAATAGTAAATGTCAATACAACCTTTGTTTGTTTCCAAAAAAAACAAAAAAACAGAGAAAACTCCACAGGGCACCTATAATTGAGTCTGTAGCTTCATGGCAGATGACACAGAGCTAGACATCAAATCTGACATCGCACATGAGCATAAACTGAGCTCATTCTGTAACAGTGAACAGCAGCCACTTGACGTTATCCTTAAGGAGCAGTAAAGCATTTATTATTCAAGCCTGATGAGCAGCACTCAGGTACTTTCTGAAAAGCATACCTCTTATACAATTTTTAAAATCAGTGGGCAGAATTGTGTATAAAATGGGTTCATATCGTGAGCGTGTGTGTGCGTGTGTGTGTGTGCAGAGGCAAGTGGTAAATTGGATAACAATAACATTGCATTATGGATGCTTTGTCTTTTGTAATAACATCAATGAAAGGAAGTCAGACAAGGAGATTGTTGCCTTACTGCTGCACATCTACTCATAGATAACCACATATACCCCAATATAATATTAGTTATCTGGCATTACTCTTAGAAGTGATTACTATACAGTGTACAGTACATTTATAATGCAAACTGCACACATACAGTAATATTCTATAAACTCATGTAAAACAGCAGTTGATGTATTTATGTGGGTGGTTTCAAAACGCCTCTACTCTTCATGTGTATCATTGTGACATTAACATTATGCTTTATGCCCTTTTTGGCTTTCAGTGTGAGGTAGAGAAAGAGAGCTTTAGGGTATGTAGGTTAATTTGGTTTCCTTACAAAATGTGAGCACGTTAGTCTTTAACATTTAATCCAAAGGGAGGTATTTTTCAAGAAGCCAAAAGGGTGTGTGAAGGGTAATAAATCCCTAGCTTGACTCTCCAGAGCCTTGCAGAGGTTTCAACACATGCTAAAAACCCGGGCCCTGGGCTATATTGCGAGGGAAATAGTGGGTATACTGCTCACCTGAATAATGCACAAGGTTAAAAGGTCATGATGGAATTTCCATTTCTATAAAATTTAAGAGAGAGGCAAGGTGGGAAAAAGGTCCAATGCAATTACTTTCATTTATAACAGTTTGGAGCCATGCTAATTACTTGATATATTAATAACTAACCTTGCTGCCGTAACTCAAGGCCTCCACTGCATTTCCATCTTTAAAATTCATCCAAAAGATTTGATAAATTACTCTCTCTGTGGGAATCGTAGTATTTAAGTCTTGAACGGATAAAATGTCTTTCCAGAACAGGAGCCATAGAAGAACCATTACAAACCAATTTTTTTCAGTGGACTCCACAGAGGTCACTGGGGTCATGGCCAAAAGACTTCAGCTTATTCTTGTTTTTTGAAGATTTTCAGAAGCTCATATAAGAAATATTTCACTCAAACAAACATTTGAATATATTTACATGGCTGAATGTTTTACTTTACTTTACTTAAAAGAAACAAATAAAATTACAATTATGAATCATTTACGACATAGCTTCCAGTCAGATCATGTGCATACCAACCCATGCAAACCCACTGAAAAAAGACAGTACATAAACGCCCATTATGCATAGTGTTACACAGCATTATAAAGGCCGCACTTCAGGTGAGTAATATATCCCTTTAGTATATTTAATATATTCTAACTGTGTTTCAGGTGGATATTAACTTAAATAATCTAAGTGAATATTATCCTCCACCTCCCTCCCTGAGTCTCTGTAGGCCGTTCAAAGAGCGGGGGCAGCCAAGGACACGGAAAACACGACACAAGGGAGACGTTCTACACGTTCTTTCAAGGTTTGAATGATAGCAGGACGTGTGACATGAGCAATATGAATATCTGGTAGAGAGACATTTCCACCATCTGAACAATTTTCAGATTCTCTCCAGAGTCCTTCTTTGTTGTTCTTATGTAAGATACTGTGCCAGGAAAGGTGCTGCTGTTTGGATAGGATCAATAATTTTAATGACACCTCTGCCGTGGATTCATTGCTTTGGCTTGCTATCTAAAATTTGGTGCACATATGAACAGAGGAAACTGCCATACCCACAGAAATAAAAGGTCGAAGGATATGCTGCTGATAGAAGATATTAATTATTCAAATGATCTAATTTCTACCCAACATGTTTTCTCACTAAGCCCTCCACTGCTGTTTTTCAGCACACGGAGACGCAAATCAGACATTTTCTGAAGTTTATTATGTTATTAGGGCACACAGACTGACCTTGATGTTTCCTTGGAACATTTAACCAACCCCAAGGTGGCTATTATTGTGATGAATATTCTGCACTGCTGACAGCACCATGGCTTATTTATTTACCCAGCGAGAGGTAGCTCGCTACCTCGCCTTGACCTCATGCTGTGTCTTCCTTCCTCATTTGTCAACTTGAACCTCCTCTGGTGGCCATGCAGCTCCAACAAAATGAGGGGCGTGAACACAACATGCAACTGAGCAAGGTAGCTGAAATGGAAAAAATACAAACAAACAAACAATGGGGCAAAGCTGATGCAGCAAATTACTCTCACACACCTTAACCTTATTCAGGTTTTTTTTAATGCCTGCCAACTGGTGGTATTGAAAGATTTCGATTCTCATGTCTGGATTTCCCTGCATGAAAAAAAAAACTTAAAAATAGCAGACTTCTGGGATAAAAGCTTTCCTCCTGGGAGTCTCGGTGTAAGCAATTAACTTGTAATGTAATACTGCATGTGGTTTATGCTCATGCTATTTCTATATAAACTCATTTTTGGAAACAATTTATTTCTCTCGTCCCCTGATGGTACTCGGATATGAAAAGATCTGATCACTGCCGTAACCACAGCCCATACACGGAGCATCCGAAGCCCACTTTCCACACAACTGTGAGTGTCCCTTGAAATTAATCAAACTTAATGATGCATTTCAATCCCCAGAACAGAAAAAGAAGTGTCATTTCATGACTCCCCAAATAAAGGGTGATCCTGTGATTTATTGAATGTGTTTTGCTGGTTAACACAAAACAACAGTATGACAACTTGACAACTGAATGTCAAGCAAAAGTAAATCTTCAAAGTAAAAAAATTGTACGCCAGCAATATAGCTTCTTTGCTGTCACACACAGAATACACAATTTTAATGAAGTACTGGCAGACTTTGTCAAAGGATCAAAAAATGTGGCACATCTTCAGAGAACAGAAAACTGATGGTTCACTGAAACATTTTTTTTTTCTGCAGACATCACTTTGTTCTGTCCTCAGAAGATGTGCTATATTTTTTGATCTTTTGACAAAGTCTGCCATTACTTAATTAAGCAGAGAAGCTACTTGTTGGTCTTCTCTGGCTTTTTTTTTTTTCAAGCTTTGAAGCTCTTCATTTTTCCACATTTTCGATTTTATTCCAAGAAGTAAGGATGACATATAAAGGAATTATTAAAATGTCCTTATATCTGCTCACGGCTATATGTTAGTGTGTTATGAACTATTTATTACATGTTGATAAAGTATTTATAAATGCCAAATGGGGGAGCTTTAGGTAAAGTGTTACCGGATACAAGAACCATGTCTCCTAAAATTACGTTCATATACTTCTAATTTACCACAGCAAATACATCTTGAAGAAGATGCATAATGAGGAAACCTTATCTGAAGGTATCTGGCATTTCATAAAATATTGAAAATTATCATATCTTCAAAATGTTTAGAGACAACATTTTTCATTTCTTTGTCTACAACATCCTTTCTTCAAATATGTGTGCTTGTAGCAACAGAAGCATCAATAAACCTTTTTGCTTATGTGCAGGGACTTGCTTAAGACTAGGAAAAAGATCATGATCTTGGTTAGATATTTAAAAAGTCAACAGTGACTCGAGGAGCGAGGCAGAAAATGTTTACTTTACTAATATCAGGAGGCAAAGCCTGGTCTCCTGTATTAAACGTCCTGCTCTTTCAAAGCCTACCATCGACCCAGACAAGAATCTGTGATACATGCTTAGGGAAAAAAAAGAGCTTTCACTGGAAAACACAATGCTGCCACTAGACACTGGCATACAAATTATAGTCGTATATAATTTCTATGAGACAGAGTTTCTTGGGGAACTTGGTAAAACTGTATATGCTGGACATCATGGCTAAAAATTTCACAGCAATTTTTCTTTCCAACTTAATTACCAGAACTCCTCTTGGGTGGCTTATCTGTGTGTGCTCAGTCTTGAACAACAGAGTAAACAATAGAGGGCCGTGTATGCAATATGGCACTCCTAGCCGGAGTAACCATTATAACAGAGAACCAACATCAAAAATAATAATTTAAATGTCAAACTAGAATCACTTACATTACCATCGATGGCACAGCAGAACACTAAATGGATTTTATTTTAAATTGCACTGGAGAAAACCTAAACAATGAAACGGTTTCTGTTCTCAGAGCGCTTGAAGCTGACGCACAAATAACTACTGCAATACGGCAACATAAAAAGGTCAAACTGAAGAGTTTTGTTCAATCAGGTGTTTGATGGTGAAAAAAAAAGAATACAAAGCACATATGCTGTTAACTAAATATTCAAATTCAATATAATGTATAATAATAATCTTAAAAGGAGAGGCTATGACGACATCAGCGTTTGCTATGAACTACTCTTGATCAGAGAAAACACATGTACAGTGTTGGCCCAGTCTGGTGAACAGTTTTTTTTCTCCACATTTGCACGCTTTAGCTTTTGAACTATTGAACTATTTATTCTTACTCTACCTTTCAGGAAAAAGAAAATGCTGTGTATGAACGCTCTGAAAACATATAGTGCCGCACTTGTTTCTTTTCACTTCCTCCGCAAAGTGAGTTTAGACATGCACTTCATCCCTGATACGGATTTCTCAATACTGAACTCATTTTGGCCACTGACCTCTTAAATTGGTGGAACATTTTCATCACGCAGAAGAGAAACCTCAGCCCTACTGTGCACGCAGCAGACAGCCCTAAATCTTAATGCTGGTCGGAAATGTTGAAGTTGGAGGGTGCATTCACATGAAAGAGAGAAAGATCTGAAGCATGCCATAAGCTGGGCTCTAGGGCCTGAGCAGAGAGACCCTGCAGACATGCTGGGAATATTAGAGAATGATTGATACACACAGCTGGGAAACAGAGGAGCACAAAGGAATGTTGAGGAGTTTTCATCGTTCTCAGTTCCTTTGAAATATGGTTTACAATCCTCTGCTCATCACCCTTTCCTCTAAGAACCTATAGATTATAACACAGGACTGCAAAATATCTCCCCTAATTCTCATGAAAAGCCACATGATATGCAGACACATCTACTGCTACTCTGAACCTTGTATCCCAGCTCTGACAGACATACTGGTCTCTTTCATATGTTTTCTCCCTCTATGTTGCTCTCTCTAATTAAATCAATATATTCACCATGTACAGAAATGTCTTATTGAGCTTGCATGCTTACACAGATGTCCCCATACGTCCATTGCGTTCTCTCATGACACTTTCTTTCAAAAGTTTATTTTTTCTAACAGTATGGTACTTGCATAAAAAAAGATAAATGAATGTAAAAATATCTATATGTCTATATATGTACATCTTATATCATATATCATGTATCTGAAGGACCAAGCTGGCAGTCATGAGTCACAGGTGGATTTAAAGAAAGTTATGAAATCTTAAAAAAAAAAAACCTAATCAACATTGGCCAATTTGTCTGTCAGCTTTCATAATTAAACAATTAAAGAAAACAAAAATAGTAAAAAAAAAAACAACAAAACAAAACAAAAAACATAATTAACACAACATAATTAATTAGCGCTTCAGGAGATGCAGCTTTTTCAGCTTTGGACTTGACAAGATTTTGGGCAGTATTAACTAGTGCTTAGCACTGGTGACTCAAATGAGAAAGCAGTTAGCTCAGCTTAAGGCTAACCGTTTAACACTGGAGACAAAGTTTTGACTGTACAAACTTTAAAGCGGATAAGGAGAAACATTAGCATTCATTTAGAGGCGTGTTGCTGTCCTCCTGTCTCTGATTTACTCTGTAACAACTCCTGAGGAAAATATCTGGCTCATTAGCTGCTAAATGTTCCTCCGTGCTCACCAGCTAGTCCTAGGTGACCAGATTTCTGAGATGAAAATCAGGGAGATTTCCAGTTCGATGGTCAATATATCATTAAAACATCCAGTGTTTTAATCTATGAAATAAAAAAGGGGACAGGTTTGGTTTCATGTATTTTGACCATGGTAACTGTTATACTGTAATAAACTATGGTGAAGGCCGACTGATAAAATTGGGTCACTCTTCGTAATCTTAACAATTAAACAGACTTAACCATTGTGCAATACCAGCTGAAAAACCAAGACAATGCTGAAAGATGCTAAAAGCTCCACAGAGTTGAGAGGAAATGCAGAGTCAGGTGACAGTTCTCTTTAGGTTCATCAGTATGAGCGACCTCATTGACATACACCTCATCATTAGAGCCAATGATGTAGCAGAAATAATAATATTTAAGTTGAAAAACGGACAAAGTTAAAAAATGCTTTACAGTGAATCAATAACAGCTGTCACTGATGAACATGGTAAAAGCATTAATAACAGATTTGTGCCAGGCCTGGCAGGCTGTTTGACTGACCTTTGTAACCTTGAGCTGATCTCCTCTCAGTGAGGTACTCATTCATGATCAATAAGTAATCAGGGAACTTGTCTCTGCAAGGTTTGACCATCGAAAGTGTTTACGAAGCAAGCAATCACTTTTGCAAATCACTGTTTTATTTGCTGTCATATAACCTTACCTTCACCCATATCAAGCTATCAGGCTGTTGGCGTAATAGCCATTCGTTAATGCAGTAATTGACCGTGGAGCACATTATGCGTTTTCACAGAGCTGAGGGAGATTCATTGTGTTCATTATTTAGCTTTAACACATGGTGCATCTGTTTTTCACTAAACTAAGGTGTTGTTTGTAGACAGGCAGGAGGTTAGTGTAAAAGAGTCGCACTTAAAACAGGTCATACATGAACACATTTTCACCATTTCAGCAGCAGAATCTCAGAATACACAGCAACAAAGACCTATCAGGTAATCTTATAATGATGAACTCCGCTGTGGATATCTTAATATTTGGCATTCACACAAGAAGTCAGCAGCAGATGACATTCTGCTCTAATCTTGCTGCTGCAGTGTCGGATACGTAGTTTGCTAAATCAAAAAGTGTTTGAGCTGAAACCAGGCTCAAAATGTCATGTTCCTGCAACAGAGAACTAATAAGGGGATTCAGTGTGTTCTAGGCTTTTCTATAAATAAACAGTGTTATGAGTTCCCAAAACTTCTATGTAATGTGGTATTCCACTGAATTCAGTGCTAATTGCTGTGTGGTTTCAGATCAATAGCTAATGAAAACTAACTGGAACATCCTGTAATTTGGCTGATTTTGCTTTTAATAATTTTTTCTTTTGGATTTCTGTTGGAAAGGCATTAGATATTAGCATAGAAACAATATTTGCAGCATGGAGCAGCAGGAGTAGATGACCTCATTTCTTCACAATAAGAAACCTCAGAATATTAAAATATAAACAGTGGGTATTCATGTATACTGTATGTACTGGAACATTAATGTCTTTTTTAGGTGATATCTGGCATAAGATACAGAGTGAAAGCGAAATTTAAGAAATGTGCAGGAGTAGTCTAAAAGCAAACAAACCAACTCAGACCAAATAGGTTCGGTCTCTACTCACAAAGCACAGACAGCTCCTTAATTCTTCCAATTGATTCTTCTTTATAAGTCTAAACTCCAAGAAAAACAGTGATCAGAACCTCCTGCCTTAAAACCATTTGAGAACTGGAGGCTCATACAGTCAGTGACAGAGACAGAAGAATTTGCTAGTTCTTCAGGATTAAGGCAACAAAATAATGATCGCGAAGTAAACAGAGCATATACACAGACAAAATGTAAAATATAGGTGTAAATGTTATTCAGTCTAATGCACACAAAGATACCATGAAGAAGAAGCATGCAGACAAATAGCACTGCTTTTACATTTCAATATAGTGGTGAACTTTTTTTTTTTTTTCAAAATCACAAATTAAAAACAGTACATATTCCAAAAATTAAATCTGCTATTCAGACAAAAGGCAGTAAAGGCAGAAAGGCAGCCTTCAATTAAAACAGCTTTTAGGTTCAGAGGTCCCAATATCTTCTGCCTTCTGTACCAAAGACAGATGGAAGACTTTTTGTTTTTCACTTAGTAAACATCTTTTTTTTTTTATTGTCAAGGCACTTTTTGTTTTTCAGTTAGTATCATCTTATGTTTTTATTGTTAAAGCATTAAAAACAAGTTTCAGTTAATGTAAGGTTGTAGGACACTTAAAGAAGTTTTGAGGTTCTCGACTAAAATTATTCTGTTTGTTTTTAAGTTAAACTTTCCTCTCAATCATAATGACCTAAATATTCTGTTTATTCATGTGTATACAGCAACACATAGAGTATATGAATGGGGTGTTCTTCTTCTCCATGTTCCTCATCCAATATCTGTAATACAGATACATGAACTTTCACTGTACTTTACTCTTTACATTCAATAAATTCATTGCATTATTTTTGATTTATAAATTGCAGAAAAGTACTATATAACTTTTAAGTTTTTGGTAACAAATTCCCAATCACAACTATGTCAACCACTTGATGAAGAGACAACGCTGTCCCACTACTTCAAAAAATGTCATCATTAAATAACAAATTGAAGGCTGCAGTTCAGATTTTTTGTCATATATTTTCTCTATTGGTATGACCCCCCACTCATTTTTTGATAACAGTTCAGTGTGACTTGCTCCATTTATCAGAAACTCTTTACCAAGCTGCAGAAACTCAATAAATTATTCTGTCAGATTGCTGCATTTGAATTGCAGCTCTTTCTTCTTCTCTCCCCTTCAGATTTTCCACTCTCACTGCTGAGATTTCACTCTCTCCACTCATTCTCTAACCCCGTCCTTCTTTCCCTCACATTCACTCATTTCCTGCCTCACACAAACGGCTATTTCTCATGGCAGGTAGCAGGTAATATCCAAGGGTACTTTAACATAGTTTGTGTGGCCAACAGAGAAGGCAGGGGTGCTCCAACGTAGCATCAAGAAACCTCAGTAATCGCAGGGAGATGCAGTCACGATGCCTAATGCCATTTCAAATCGAGCCGGCGTGGCAACTTATTGGCAAACACATTACTTTAAGTTTCTTTTTCTCAATCAATTCACTGGAAAGCTAAAAACCAATCTGGAGCACGGCAGCTCCCACGAGGCCTGATTGATGAGTCTGAGTGGGAATGTGCATATCCAAGCAAGGTTTGGTTTATGTGTCCTCAAATTCCATTGGGTGGAAAATGTGGATTGAGTGAGGCCGTCATGGATTTGGCATCACTAACTTTGGGGCAGATTGCGGCGAGCGGATTGATGCTCAGTGGAGGGGATGTGACAGTTCATCTGAAGGAAGAATGGTAGTGAGAAGGGAAAACAAACAGGCAGATCTATATAGAGATTGACAGCGCCATGAGGCTGACAGTGTGCAAGAGTACATAGGAAAGCAGAAATGGAAAATAAAGTAACCCAGATAGAATAATTGGAAACTGGCGCAGTTGCTAAATTAGTAATTAATTTCACAAATAAACATTTCCTGATGTACTCAATAGCTGTCAGCTAAAACAGATATTTCTGGCTGTGTTGTACCGTCTGCCTGATCTCCATCATGTACAACCATTTAACAGCACAGCTGTCTGTGTCTGTCCAGACAAACTCCTAATGAGGTCAAAACTCAGTTTCAGTGCTTTCATATTAAGGTGCTGAGAAGAAAGACCACAGGAATAAAGTTATTCAAAAATCAATCCTGCAATTACACCACAGGTTGAAAACACTGAGGGTTTTTTTTTATTGCTTCAGTTTCCTATTTGCCGGTGCTCCAGAGGCCAGTTTGTAGATAACCACTGAAAAAGTATCTATGGCAAGAGTAGGGGTTACAAATTACATGAATGCATCAGGGAATTCATTGTGTTTTAGGCATAAACAGTTGTTATTGCACAAAGCATTAGGGGGATAAAAGCTCAAGTCAGTTGTAACAGCAGTGATGAAAAGCACAGTTTAATAGTAATAGTTTATGGAGTATATATTGGCTATCTGCAATATATCTCCTCTCTTGGATTCAAGCCATGTTTGTGTTGGAACCTTGCTGTTCGAGAAACCTTGCACATCACCTTTGTTAACCTTTGCGCCTGTGTTCATACGTCTGTATCTGGGTTTACAGCTGGCACGTCTCTTAGCAGTGTGCTGACGGTGCCAGTGGTGGAGCTGCTACAGCACTCACTGTAGCCAGTGAAATCCTGCCAAGTATCACGGGTGGCTGGCAGACTGGAAGATGTGGGCATGGAGAAAAAGGAACTTGTCTGCTCGTGCTAACTACTGTATCTATCCAAGCGGTGTAGGTATAATAGAGGAGCAGAGTAAGGTTTGCTGAGCCACTTATAGAAGACAAATGGAGCTGGACAGGAACATTATTTTATGTGCTAACAATTTAGTACCTGTAGAAAAGGGGAGAAAAGAGTTTCAGGCTCAATGGAACTTGGACTGGTCGCTTAATTAAGATGTTAAATGATAAACTCATATTGAATTTCTCTAAATCTAATTCCTGAAAGATGTATCCAAACACACCCACTGTTCTTAAAGTTAATGTTATGCTAAAGCTTGAATGATAAAATTATATTTCAAGAAGGACTTTTATTAATGAAATTTCATTCATTTTGGGTGTATTGATGTGAATATTTATCATTTGGTTTAGTTTCCACTGACTTAGTTTTGATTTTAAGATTCTGTTTTTTAATTTCATGGTAATCATGTAAGTGCTCTCAGTCCTTTGGTATGGTAACATTTCTAGATCCATAGCTAAATCAAAACAAAAAGCAAATCAAAGATACCTGCTGTGACTTCTGTAACAAATAATAGTTGTGACATAATTCCCATTAATGACCAATACTGAAAGTGATGAAGCTGCAATCAGATACAATCAGAACAATTTTTAGTTTTGTTTTCCAGTTCTCTTTTCATACTGTACATTTCCTACTTTAAAGGAGCCATTTGTAAGTATTTGCTGTTGCTGCAAAGCCAGTAGCTGCGTTAGCATTAACACCTGTTTACCTACCTGACTTGCCTAGAGCTACAGCCATCGTTGCATTTACAAGACAAGAGGTTATAATATGCCCTCCGAGCAGCGCTACTTCTTCAAGGCAGATTGGGCGCTACAATGACTCACTATCAGAAAGTGACTAGACTGTTTGGGCTATCTGGTTAGCATGCTAACTTCATTTGAAGAAAAGAAGCAAAACATTGGCGTTGCTTTCCACCACTGGAGACAGCAAGAACTCGGCGAGTAAAGGAATGAAGTTTGATGCTGAACTCAACAACGTTTCCTCTAGACTGATAAGTAGCAGCTGTTAATGCTGATGCTGGCTATGTAGCTATAGGAAAGATTTAAATATAGCTCCTTTAAACAATAATATTGTAATTTCTGCATGAATGGAGTAAAGAAAACATTTAACACATTTGAGATATGTTCTTGTTTTGTTAAAGAAGTAGTTTTACATGTTGGGTAATATGTGTAATTATTTATATATTATATCTTGTGTCTGTAATCTCTATGTAATTTAACAAATATCTAACAGTACGTAGCTGTTTCTCAGCTGAGCACAGTAACTTGCTGAGGTTTTGTCATCACTATGAGGTTTCTGGGCAACCAACAAAAGCCGCGTTTTGACCAAAAAGTACCTGGAACTTTTAGTTCCCACGTTCTAAAGTCCCAGGAATTATTAGATTATGCAAAATTATTACTTGACATTACATTATCCACAGCACTTTGAGGACATAACATGAAGAAAAAATACCGGACAAATTGCATCCCGTATTCATTCAACACAGGACGCAGTATTTTATTTTCAAATACGGGACGATCCCGTATTATACGTGACGGGTAGCAACCTCAGCCACTCCGTTTTTTTTGAAGTGTTGTTTAGTTTTTTTTTTACCTTCTCTCAGACCTGTTTCCCAGTGTGGAAACTGTGTTTGCACGCTCGCTCGCTTGCTCGCTGCAGACTTTTAAACATCACGGGTGAAATAAAATGCAGCGGGTACTGACCCGTTAGAAATGTTCAGCAATGCAGACCACACCCCCCAAAGTTCCTGAACCTTTGGAAAGTACTACGCCACGACCAGGTACCTTTTCAAGGGTCGATCAATTACCCCGGAACTAAATTTAGACCTTGGTTCCTGCGATGGAAATGTGCCTAAAGGCTCTAGAAGGTAAGTGTTACCTAACACCCCATAAGTAGAGTGTTAATTAGAGTTGCTGATAGGTGTAATTTCTTCACTTGCCGAAGCAAAGGTTAGCCGTTTCCCCTTGTTATTTTTTTTTTGGTTTATGCTAAGCTAACTGGCTGCTGGCTGTAGCTTCATATTTAACGTACAGATGTGGGAGCAGTATCGATCTGCTCATCTATCTCTTGTCAAGAAAGCAAATATGCACATTTACCAAACTGTCAAATTATTTATTTAAAAACAAAGGGTTTTGGAGAAAAACAAGTCACTCATTGATATACATTTCATCATTTCAGTTTAATAAAATTCCAGCCCAAACTATAACATTTCCAGTGATTTGACTGGCTTGATTTGTTTTGTAGTATTTCATCATTAGACCTAGACCTACACATTTTTCTTCAAAGAGTGGTATACTGTATAGTGCAACAATAACCTCAGTATACTAAATAATTTAAATAAGTAAAAAACAAAATACATTTTTGGGCAGGTGAGCTGGAGGTGGATAGAGGCAGTGGGGGGCGGGGGTGACTTCACTAATCAGTAGTCTGCCCTCAGGGATCAGTCTGCAGAAGCAAGGACTTCTGAATGAGAGAAAGCCAGAGAAAAAGAGGACAGACTGTAGGGGAGGGAGAGAAGAAAGAACTAATACAATACATTAAAAAAGACCAAAAAAAAAACATTACTGCATGAAAACCTAAATAATGAAATGATAGTGCTAGCGAGGGACAGGGACAGGTACATACACAGAGCGAGACAGCGAAATAGAAAGACAAAGGATAAGTGCGGAGGCACAACTCATGTTTTGCATCTTAAGTGAGAAGTGAGAGCATGAGGACTGAATAATGAAACAAAGATTAGGTATTAGGTATGCCAGGTAGGCCTCTGTTGGAGAGCTCTTGGAAATATTTAAAAAGGTTAGTGTATGAATAAACATAGCTTTATCAAGGTCCTTTTACACAGGGAAAAGAAAGAGATCCTAATGAATAATAAAGAGCTGATGTGACAGGAGAGCTAGCCTTGTGCCCACCCCTCCCCCCTCCCCAACGTAATGCAGTAATGGAATGTTTCCTACAGGACTTTTTACCACAAAGGACAAAGGCATAATCATTAAAATGGGGGAGCAGGGAGGAGTCAATATTGCAAAGAGCTGTTGTTATTCATTGTGCAGACTACAGATGGACTGTATATTAGGAGCATGGTGTTCCCATTAGAGATCCACTGACACATGTTCACACAGCCCTATTCAGCTGCTCCCAAGGTCTCTGTTACAGTTCTGTCACACATGTAGGACACTGAAACAGCGAAAGGAACAAAGATAGGGATATAAAAGAGTCTCTGCTGACACTGGGAAGTGGCTCTTGCATCATTTTTTTATGAGCCATAGTTCGTATAATGGAATAGATTGTGACATGCATGTTAATTGTTCGCTGTTGCACTGTACAGTAAAACAAAAGTAATTTCCTCAGTGGCAATCAGTCTGTATTCTGTGGGATAATGCACTTGACTCAGACTTCACTGTCTCGATGTATTGTAGCACTTTTGCTTAGATTAGTTAAGCCAGGGGAATTGAAATGCGTGCGATCTTTTTGCCAGGATTGCTTCTTTAGGTTTCCTCAATATTTTCTGACTAGTTTCAAGAAAATGAAATAAAATGAAATATGGTGGCTTGCAAATTGAAAATGGCTTTCAAAACTGTCAGAATGGATTCAATTAAAAAGTAGGTGTGGAGCTTGAATATGGCAAAACATACAGACAATATAATCAAAATACACTCAAAACAAGAAAAAGCAGCAGTTGCACTTCTACTTCTTAAAGTATATATCTCCTGTTGCCTACTCAACTTCCTGCAAATACTGTACATTGCTCTTGCAGTAAAGATAAAACTGCTCACCCTGCTGTCTGAAATGGGTGTGAGCAGCAAGACTGCATTAATAGAGAACATTTCTACTTCATCTGCTGCCAATTTCTTGACCTGGCTATGTTTGGATCAGGGACTGTGCCTTTAACACATTCAGAAAATGTTAAATGTACCATCAAAGCCGGCCAGTTGACATTATGTGGCCTGCCTCTTGAGAGGCAGCAAAGTGCCACGGCTAAAGCCATCTGAAGCAATAGAGGATGCCAGGTTTAAACTCATCTGTTGGTTCTGTGCAGTCTATGAATCACTTGCAGGCTGGAGGGCAATCTTTCTGTATGTGGGGTTGTTTATCCATCACAACACCTAGTGCCAGAGGTGCCCTTGACGATCTTACAGTATTTCCTCAGCCTCTCACCTGGTCTGAGTGTTAACCTTGCAACACAAACGGGGACTGAGGAGGGTGTAATGAGAAACTGTGATGTTTACCACACAAAAACAAACTCCTCACATGATACTGTATATATACAAGTACGTTTTTAAAATTAGAAGTCATAAAATACAGTTCTATTGAAGAAGGAAATGCTCTGTAGAATCAAGACAAATGTATATGATGACTTTCTTAAGTACAGTATGAAGCTGCTGAGTGAGCATGCCTCCTAGTCTCTCAGAGTTGTTGTGTGCCTCTATCACTCTCTGTCACGAATCTCATTCCCTCCTGCACCCATTTGGATTTCATGCAAATTTTTGTTATTCCACGTCAAGAAAAGTGCGTTCTCTAAGCGACTGGGTCAGGCAGGGGGAATCACATTAACTGACTCAGATCTGCCACAGTAGCTTATATAACTCTCGCTGTCACCGTTTATCAATTTGCAATGCTCCAAATTTTATTGGAGCCAGATTTTTTTTTTTTTCAGTCTGTGTCACTGCTTGTATCCAGTTTTTAGAAGGCCATCCAGTTTTTGCATAGCAGCTTAAAGTTTATTGTTCATTCAAGTGCTGCAAGGTTTATCGCGTATAGGACATTTCTCCCAGGATGCACCACCAGAGCAGCCTTCCATATCTGATCTGCAAGTTGTTGAATTGTAAGATCAATGCATACTGGCTTCGTTCCCTCTTCTACCTGGCTGTTGGCTGAAAGAGCTGTACCACACTCTCCATAAAGAAAACATCAGGCTGTTAGCTTCACATAAAAACTCAGAAGAATCAGAATCGGATGCTGGCTACATTGAAGGTCAGAATGATTGTGCAGATACTTTAAATGCTTGAAAACATACATTGGCAGCAGAAACAAGCTATACAACCAATGACATTTTCTATCAACTTCTTTTATTCTTTTAAGCAGACATCACAGCCAGTGCTATATTATCTGAACTTGCAACTACACATGGCCCATTAGGGTCTGTGTGATGTAAATTACGTCAGAAACAGAGGATGTATGTGAGGCTCTGGTGCCGACGTCCACTTACCCACAAATCTGTTATGACTGCGCAGATGTCCTTCAAGGCTATCAATAGCACACATCTCTTTCTTGCTCTCTGTGCTTTTGCAATTTGACTTGATTCATAATGCGCATACACAGAGTACGTAGACATCGATCAACTGCACAAGTATAGAATGTGTCCTCCAAGCGGAGTGTACATGAAAACAACTATGCATCCACAGCTGTCAGTGCATTTATCTGCAAACCATTATCACTGATGCCTTACTCATTTGTGGACACCTGATCAATTTAAATCCAATATGTAAATATTTGGTTGCTAAATGTTCCACTATGTTCACAAGTTGGTTACCAACTTTGTCTGCTGTCTGGTGCTCAGCAGGTAGAGTACAGTGGGTTTATCAGAGTTTTGCAGTGAAAACTTCTACCTGCTGAGTCTGCACACAAGGTTGATGAGATTGGTGAGGGCCAAAAACACCGACCAAAAACAATAAAGAAATGATTAGAAAGCAGTAAAACCAGACCAGTGGACTGAGAGAAACTACAATCAGGTGATGATTCTCTGTGGATTCGTAACTAAGAGTGTGACCCCTTATACAGATCTATTGTTAAGATTAAAATATTGATTACACTTATCTTTAAAAAGAAAATCGCAAAACAGACAAGATAAATACCCTGAATACGCCTGAATGTGATATAATGTTTGCCCGAATCAACATGCTTCAGCAGGTTCTCAACTAAGAGAATTATTAAAAAGC
Source organism: Seriola lalandi dorsalis (assembly GCF_002814215.2). Lineage (NCBI taxonomy): Eukaryota > Metazoa > Chordata > Actinopteri > Carangiformes > Carangidae > Seriola > Seriola lalandi. The sequence goes on from NW_019525288.1 coordinate 2,024,507, forward strand.
TAGTGAAGGCTTCTGGTCAAACTTTCCAAAACACCCACCCCCTTTCTACTGTCTACCGTACTGCACACACACAGACACATGCAAACGGCTGAGCAGTCATAAAGGGACCTACTCTATATGAAAAGTGCCCTGAGATAACTTCTGTTATGATTCGGTGTTTGAACTGAATTGAATTGAAGACATTTATGTTAGTTTTATTAAAATTACTTCAGGAGAGAAGAGAAAAGATTGTGTATAAAACTATAGAGAGAAAGTAAGAGGAGTCTAGTCTAGAGTTGATTTAACCACAAACAAAAAAACAAAATGTCAGTTAGGTAAATTATATTCAAATTAGAATCCATTTTATTGTTGAATCAGAGATATTGAAGATAAAGGACTGTGTGCTGATGAGAATATTTTGTAGTGTTTTTCACAGATACTTGGCGCAGAAGCCACAGAGTGGATAAATAGCATTGTGAGTCAGTGTGTCACTGTGGGGAAGTCAGCGGAGTGTACTGGAGCTACAGTGGGTTTTGGTACAGTAGGCGTCTCAGTAATAGTGTCTTTTTAATTGTGCTCCTGTGTATAAGCAGGTGAGGGGGAGGCTAGTGTGTGTGTTTGAGTGTGTGAGTGCATTATACTTTGATGAAGTATGGGTGTGTGGGCACATGTTTATGTGCTTTCGAGTTGTCAATGCAGATTTACAGGAAGTAGTGATGTGATATGTGGAAAGCCCATTTTTATGCTCAGTGCAAAAATGAAATGTGCTTGATGCTGCACACAGTTTATGTCCTGTGCCAAGATGAGAATGCTCTTCTGTAGGAAAAGGATGAATACCATTTCATGGGTGACCTTGCAGGGAATTTTGAAAAGATGCTACTGTGATACGATTTTAAGAGATAGTAAACATCTTTAAGTGTGTTCAGGGTGTTTTACTGCTACAAGTTTTCCCAACTCTTATTTACAATCAAAACAGGCTAAATTAATTCTTGAAGAGAACTTAACTATGCTTGGAGAATTTGCAATGGGACAGAAAATCTATTACACACACACACACACACACACACACACACACTTCAAAACAGGCCTGCACACACAGACAATCAATGCTTCATTTCAATCCCTTATTCAAAATAAAGTTTAATAACCAACAGACACAGTCATGAGTGTAAACTATAAATGAAATTAAACCCTCCTTTCAAAAGCAGTTGACCAAAAAAAAACAGACAAACAAACGAAAAAACTAATATATACCTCGAAATCACTTACAAAATATTGGAATCACACGATGTATTGTCAGACCTTATTTAAAGAATGAGTTTATATTTCACCGTTCTTTTATGTTTTGACATTATTCCTCAAGAATAACATACAGTACAGCTCCACTTATGAAATTGATTTATTGTACATCGGTGGCTATGTTTACCTGGAAGAGATAACCTTGCTATTTGCTTTCCTTCAGTTAAAGATACCCTGTGGAGTTCTTGATCACTAGTAACATTATGTGAGTGATGTTTTTAAGAGCAGGTCCCTTTTTTGGAGGACAAACATACATGTGCATAATGTGTACAATTCGATATATGTTTCTACTATTCCACTGATTGATGTGCCAATAAATGTGGCAGCTTTTGCTTCTAAGAAATTCAAAATTCCAAATATATAAATATAAAAAAACAGGCTTTTCAAATGTTATACCTCAAGGATACACACAGTGGGCTCTATTTTAATGGTCCACAGAGCATGGTCTAAAGTTCATGGCGCAACTGAATTTAAGGCATGTTCATATAACTTTTGCTCTTTAAATGGCAGTAAAAATGGTTGCTGCACCAGGCACATATGTTCTAGTTAGAAACAATCAATATAAATATAACTTAAATGATTGAGAACATCTTAATGTGGCTGTAAGTTGAAAGTTTTCTATGCTGCACAATGTGGTTTCTTGCGGGGAATGGGTGGTGATGATTGCCGCTTGACAAGAGCTTGTGTTCCCAAGCTCTTAGTGAGTAAAAGAATGAGGTGTGATGCTGAACTCACAATGTTTATTCTAGACTGGTAAGGAAACTGATGTTAATGCTAACGTTAGCTAAGTAGTGATAGCAAAATTTGCAAATAGCTCCTTTTAAGTTCTCATTTTGGCAAAGGTGTAAACATGCACTTTCATTATGTGCAGTCTCCGATACCTGAGTAAACCAGTAGGCATAGCATTATATTGTTTTACTCTGGTGTCCTGTACAGAAACTCAACAGTCCACCAATAGTTAAGTATAAAAATTTGGAGTGCCTTGGTGGCTCACCTGGTAGAGCGCATACCACATGGGCTTAATGCTAACTGCAGCCATGGGTTTGAGTCGAACCTGGGCCCTTCGCTTCATGTCATCCCCCCTCTCTATCTCCCTGACTCGGATCTTGATTCACTTCTTTTCTAAAAGTCTTTTCAACTTACAGATTGCAGAGAACAACAGCAACATCAAGCTCTGTCCAAATTCTTCATCTCTTGTTTTCCCACTTCTTTGCTTATTTCTCACTGTAACAAGCTGCAAAGGTCACGATTCCAGAGAATATGTCCCACGCTTCTATTTTTGCCATCATATAGATACATGGACAACAAGTGTTAGTCCCTGAAGTAGCCTAATGTGTGAAGCTTCCTCGACAGCTCTGCAACAACCTAATGTATATACTTTTGTATACAATGTTAAGCATATGAGTATATGGTTTATTTTGGTAGTTACTGTTCTAAATAACATACTTGACAAAACCCAGAAAATGTGTTGTAAACATATTCTTTTCTTCTTTCTTTTTCAATGTTGACACGTTGTGCTATTTTGGAAAACAGCTCCAACTGAACATTTTTGTAGTATTTCCCCTTTGAGCTCATAAGAGAAGCAGTGAGGATTGCTTGTTTGAGACAAAAAATACAGTGGTAAAAATGAAGACTGGGAAGAAAACAGCATTATTTGTTTTTGTGCTTTCTGTTTGCTCTGGGAATTCTGCAGTCTTATTGTGTTTACTAATTTAACATTAGCGGGGTCAATCGTTTTGCTTTGTTCCTGTCCCAGTAGGTGTGCTCCTCTGTTTGGCTGATACATCGACTTTTAAAACGAAACCATTTGATTTGTAGACAAATCACTAGGTATTGCTTCTCAGAGCAGATTCTGAATTGAATTAATTTTCATCAAATTATTGTCAGAACTAGTTGAACATCTATTAGAATTTTTCTAATCTGTAAATTCAGTATTCTCCAGTGACCCTGTCTCTTATAAAGTAAAGTCATTAGATAACTTAACAGCAAATATATTTTCAAAGAAATGTAATGTTGTAAATGTTGCGCCCAAATTAGTTTATCTACAAAATGAGCAAGTTGCAATTACGTAGATGATAATAATAATAATAATAATAATAATAATAATGATCTTAATTTATATTGCACTTATCAAAACAAAGCTATAAAGTGCTTCAAATAGCAACACATAACCAGTAAGGATCACATATAACATAGTACTCAAAACCACATTGAAAATTAAAAATGGCAAAACTAAAATAAATAAAAACTAGAGATGAAGCTTCAGATCAAATCAGAAAAGGCAGTGCAATAAAAGTATAATTTAAGCTTGGATTTAAAAGAAGCCACTGACTCATCCTGCTATATTTCCTCGGACAGGGTGTTCCAGAGCCTCTGGGCTGTTATTTCAAAAGCTCTGTCCCTCTTAGTCTTCAGCTGAGAGTCTGGAACAGATAGAAGGATGCCCTGCCCGAGGATCTCAAAGTGCAAGCAGGGTCATATGGGGATAAAAGATGTGAGATACACTGAAGAGTCAGACCATGTAGTGCCTTGTAAGTAATCAAAAGAATCTTAAAATCAATTCTAAAATGTACTGGGGGCAGTACGTGATGTGGATGATGAGTTCAAAACTGTTTACTGTAGTAAAGAGCCTGGCAGCTGAGTTCTATAAGCCAGTCTACAGTTTTACTATTAAGGCATGAAATAAGTGTTACAGTAATCCATGTGTGATGAAATAATTATATGAAGGTTTTTTCTGTATCTTTAAAGCTCGACATAGGTTTCATTCGAGAAGTGTCCCTCAGTTTAAATAATGTGTTTGTACAAGTTTTGCATTGTGCTGCTCAAAGCTTAAGTTACAGAAATTGAAAGTCTTAAAGTCAACCTTTCAAGTTTCAGAGACTTGGTACCTAAGATCATTTGCTCCAACATGAACTATGACTTCTTAAGTAGATGGATGTTTTTGTTTTAGCTGAGGAATTTCCATATAAAGTCCAAGACTATGACTAACACATATATGACTAACGCTAAGTCACAGCCTGAGGAAGTCATCCATGTCAGACCATTGATAAGCCCATGATCAAAGTCTTTGGCGGATCAGTAGGTGGATCAGTAAGTGGACTTTGGGTTCATACTGGGTTCCCAGTGCTGAAGAACCAGATAACTGCTCTGCTGGCGATTCCTCCGCAACCAGGACAGCATTGGGATGGTACAGGCATGAGCAGCTTGGTGCCCACTGGGTCTGTCAAGTCTGTCAACTTGGGCGGAGCGGAGGTGCCAACACCAGAGATGGTGACCTTGGCAGAATTTGGAAATTGTTCTCTTCTTGCAGGACTCCTGCAGTGATGTCTGGGAAGGAGGCCCCCTGTGTGGCTCTGCACTTTCTGCCAGCAACCAGGGCTGCATTGTAAAGCAGACTTTGAGCTTGGGTTTTGTTTCGGCCATTTATTATCATTCAGAGTCAGCTGTGCTTCAGATGGGACAGACTTACACTCAGCTCTGGGCAGGACTGGAAAGCTGAGGTTTAATGCACACCTGCTATAACTTATCTCCAGTGATGGAGTTCCCTGACCAGGGTAGGGTGTAGAAAAAGAAGAACCATTGCATTTTCAGAATTTTGGCATTGACTACCAGAGTATCACTTCTCATGACATGTCTACATTTTCGGTTTTTAATATCACACAATCCAATTACTGGGACTCAGAATTCTGAAATTCTGAAATATTTCGCAATTGGGAGAGAAAGTTACTGATTGCTCTCAATATCAACAACATAGCATAGAGCTGCTCTCTGCTACACAATGTTATTAAACTATTCCAGTGGCGATAACATTATGTAGTGTAGTACATTATGAGTGTCTCTCTCCACCTCTCTCTGTCGCAGACACACAGTCTTTATCACCGATTCTCTTTACCTCTCATCATCTCTCTTTCTTTTCACTTTTGGCTCCATGTCCTCTTTCCCTCTTCAGCTGCCCGTCAGACCCGCAGGCAGCTTCACTCTGGCTAATGTTATTTCTGATGTCCTATCTTTGCTCCATATATCATTAGTTGAGTAGGGATATAGGGTGTAGGTTTGGTCTAAACATTGGTAGAGACATGACTTTTTATGACATTTTATGCCTTACTATGCCATGATGTTTTTATGCCTTGCTATTCAATGATTTATATAGGTGGCAGCTCAGTGGTTTAGTGGTTAGAGCTGTCGCCTCAAAGTGAGCCTGGGGCCTTCCAGTGTGGAATTTGCATTTTTTTCCCTATGCCACTGTAGGTTTTCTCCGGGTACTCTGGCTTCCTCCCACAGTTCAACCACTTGGCAACTGTAATGCCTATGACGTTTTTATACCTAAGTATATATGGTTTTTATACCTTACTATACTATGACGTTCTTATGATATTTCATCGCTGATTGAGTGATTTAACGTTAATTGGCAGCAAAAAAATGTATAGGTTGCCACAACCTTTCCTGCCACTCTTACAATATCAAAGCACAAGCAGAAACAAAATATGTAATTGATATCATTTACCCTGTTGAAATGTGTGAATGTAAACTGCTGCAGTGTGCAACCAGAGTCTCCAGCTGCACTACAGGGCACAACTTGTCAACCAAGCCAGAAATGAACAAAACACTATTTCTTTTTTTTTCTTTCTTTTTTTTTTTTTTTTTTTAAATATCTTTCCTCATATCTTGCATCCCTCACATGCAACATCCATCTCACGAAATTATATATCAATGCAGTGGTGTCATATATAATTAAAATACTCCAGCATCAATGTGATTTCAGCACTGGTTGGGTCTTATTCTGTGTTTTTCACTCACTTGTTTTATTAAATATTCACTGAATGTATAAGTTCTCTTTCCCCTCACTAGATTCTTTCCCTCCCTTTAGGTTTCTGTGCCTTTCTTACCATTTCCAATTAATTCAACCAGAAAATATTTGACCAAAAAAACAATGGTCATTAACAAAAATTGCTGTCATATCTGTTAAACCAATGTGTGGAATTACATTTAAAGGGGAAACAATTGGGAATGAGTTTAGACAATATGCGGCGCTATTAAGACTTAATATAGCACAATAGGGATCGACCGATTATCGGCCGGGCCGATTATCGCCGCCGATATTCAGCATTTTGACGCATATCGGCATCGGCCTTTTTTAAAATTCGACAGCCGATAAGAGATCAATTTAAAACTGGGTTATTTTGGCTCTGATGCAGCCGCGCCTCTCTGTCTGCTGTCACTACTCTGTCGCCAGCATTGTCCCACCCACAGCACCATCTGATTGGTTACAAGCAGAGCCACGGTAACAGCCAATCAGCAGTTTAAGCTGTGCATGAACAGTCCTTACACACACGGTGGAGAAGGTCCGGAGAGCAAATACTTGTTTTGAAGGTAAGTTAAGGCAGCAGAGTTTCCGAAATTGTAATAAAAATTCCAGTCCTCTACAACTCACAACTACTAGTAACATGACTGTGAGCCCATTAACGTTATATAAACATAAGCGGCAGCTCTGCTGCTCGCAGTCCCTCCAGACGTGCCTGTTAATCACTTGAAACAAGGTTGCTGATAATATCGATATGTCCGGTTTTATTGCAGGGAAGCCCGTCGAGGTGAAGGCTGGTTAGCTTTTAGCGTAACGTTAACCCATCGGTCCGCGGCTCTAGATGCTCAGCAGACTGTAGCAATGGGGAGAATGTCTGTTATGGTAGAGAATAGTGTGTGTTTGTGTGGAAGTCACATGAGAAACTCTACAACTCACTACTACTAACGTTACTGTGAGGCCCAATACGTTGGCGGCAGCTGTCTGTTCCTACGATAAACACTGATTATTAAAGTGAAGATGCTTTAGGCTATTTAGTGTTTAATCCCTTGAAACAAGGTTACTGATAACATTGATACTGAAATAGTTATAAAAGTAAGAAGTGTGTGTGAGAAAGAGAGACACAGAGAGAGAGAGATTGCAGGGAAGCACGTTGAGGGGATGGCTAGTGAATAGTGTGTGTGTTTGTGTTTGTGTAAGCCACATGAGAAGCTGCAGAAACTGACAGCAAGTACCGTCTGTCTGAGAGAAAACTGTAGGGCAATAATGGCTGTTTAACTACCAAGTACTTTACCTTTTTCTGTGTTGATTGAGAGATCCCAAGCAGCAGAAAATGACATATTGTTAGATGAGGTGTGTCCTGAAGCTGTCTTTGATAGTTTCTTGTAGAGAGGAGCAGGATATTGCTGTTCAAGACTTAAGACATAATGTAACTGCATCATAAAGCCTACATGAACTGCATTCTTCAAACTGCAAACTTCAGGGAACTATTTATTTATTTATTTAAATTTTCAGTTAACTTTATAAGAGATGCTGCTGACCCTGGGAACTCCTTGCACTTTTTGTTTTTGTTTGAACTTAAAACAAAGATAAGTGAAAGATTAACATTTCAGTTATATTGAAATTTTGGAAAACTTTATTTACTGTAGAAAACTTTAGTGTGCTATTTATTTGTTTAAGTTTTCATTTAACTTTATAAGACATGCTGCTGAGCCTGGGAGCTCCCTGCATTTTTTGTTAGAATTTTAAAACAAAGATATCTATTGTCTAAGAAAAAAAAACTAACATGTTGCAAATCTGAAAAGCTGTTAAATAAACATATGATTAAAGGCATTTGAACAAAGTTAAGTGGAATTTTCCATTATTCAAAATTTTCACGCCAATATTTTCCCTTTTATTGCAAATAAATATCGGCTCCAAATATCGGTTATCGGCCTCCTTGACTACTAATAATCGGTATCGGTATCGGCCCTGAAAAAACCATATCGGTCGATCTCTATAGCACAATCGTGTTTTCACTAACATCACCACAGGTGAAATGAGTCTTTTAGAGCCAGCAGGTCCATCAGTGGTGAGCTGTGGGAACCGGGACCATATGGCGATGATAGGTCACACTAGACAGAGGTCCAGAGAGAACACCTGAACAAACCTATGCTGGCAGGTAAAATTAAAAACACCCTGTCAAAATGCAAACAAAATTAACTGCCTGCTTTAATCCCAAGGGATGCTACCTTGCAGGTGCATATCTGTTTGTGTTTTGGCCTCTAGCCCTGGTCTGGCAAAAGAGCCAAACATAAGTTAAATGAAGTGGAGAACATGGTCAGGCCTGGTGGGTGGCAGGCACAGGGCAGAGGGGTGCCAGCCTGCCAGTCCCCTCCTTGGACAGAGAGGGTTAGGGGGCAATGGAGACAGTGTCTGAGCTGGATGAAACAGTCCTAGACATCGAACAGTGTGAGGTCTTACAAGGCTCATTAGGAAAGAGGCTGCAAGTCTTTTCGCCCACCCTTTATTGTGTCTTTGTTCATATGGTGAACTATACTGCTCATTTTCAGGAATGAAATCTTAGAAACATGAAGGGGAGTGGACACACACACACACAAACACACACACACACACACACACACACACAAACACACACACACACACACACTCACTCTGTTTTAACTGTCTTGGACAAGTGTTGATTTTGCTTGTGTGGTTTATACCATTGCTTTGTTGTATTTGGCTGCATTATAAATTGTATGAATTATTTTGATATTCTGACTGTGTGTGCTTGCATTGTATAATTGCAAAAATGATTTTTGATTTTAAACTACTTTACTTTTTGAAACGAAAATTCACCGACATCAAGGCTAACATGACCCACATTTGCAGTTGTGGTGATGAAAGCACTTCAAGTTGTTCGTTTTCATTCATAGTGTATAATAGTTTGTTGTTCTTCTGTCGTCTGTGTAAGTCAAAGTGTGTGTGACTTTTTAGACAAAAGACATATGAGAATTACGGCACATTCACACCAAGCAGAGAATGTCTTCTTCTTCTCTGTGGAGAGTGTCGTCAGTATGAGAAAATGGCTTGTAACTTTTAGATGTATTTGCATTTTCAAACTGCTGATTTCTGATTGCTGTCATGCATAGATTGTTTTATAATAACACAGTACTTTTATATTACAGCTCTACACTGCATTTAAAGTAGTTTTAAGGCTTTATGGGTATCTTCAAGATCGTGAAACTGAATGTACATTATTGAGTGGCTGTGGCAGATAGGGATATTGGACAGATTCTCTGAAAAGCTTGTCATTGTTCACTGACAAATAATAATTCTAATTAATAAGACAATATCAAGCTCATATGCAGTTGAAAACAGGACGGTACATTTAATGTCAGACATGGTGCTGCTTTCTAGCAAACCAATCAATTACACTGATCAGCTCCAATAAGGTATGTTTCGGGCTCAGCTTAATGCGCTGTTACCAGTCAGGAAATGAGACACCCGCCACTTGCAAATAGCTGTGATCAGTATCTGAAAAAATTGCACCAAATGGCAGTAAATTAGTCTTAGACCTGTCACCAAAAGACACTTGCTACAGGTTTTAGCCAGCGCTACTGGCATGGTTTTAGGAATTGCAATGGTCTGACAGTGACAAAAGGAAGACTAAATACTTGATATGTGTAGAGGACTGCACCTGAAAAAAAAAACACATTCAAACATTCAATTGCTCATACCAGCACTTATTCATGGTGCCCGGCGGATGAATCCTAATGCCATGAGCATATAGGCCTATATGTTTACTTGCTAGCATGGTTGTAAACTCTTTTGTCTTAGCCTTTTGCCAAACTATTTCCAAACTGAATCAATCAAAGACTTCCCAAAGGTTCTTTTTCTGTTCATTTTATATTCATTCTTATTTATTTGTAAATGAAGTTATAGGTTTTGTCTTTTATTTTTGCCTGATATTTTACTTAATATCCCAAACTGAACTGATTTAAAACACATGTATTATAGATTAACAATAATATTTTTCCAACAAGTCCATGAGAAATGTAAATCATCGATCTATCCATCAATGGAATATGCTGATAGTTAGATATATAGATAGATGGATAGATGGATGGATAGATTTTTTGAATTTGTTGTTGAGGAAGGCAGAAAGACCTAATGTGTTTTCTAGACTTAATTATTTTACCAGCAGAGTATAATCATATTTGGAGTAATGCCCTGGGGGAATTTGGTCCTGGTAAACTGGGAAAGATCTAATGCTGGTTAAAATATCAACGTTTTCCTGTGTATGAAATTAATTTAAAAATCTAAATACTGACTGCTTGCCCTTGAGTATAATTTCCCATTCCTGAAAATTAAATGAAAATTTGGAACAAAGATATGGGAGATCACTAATGGTCAAGTCTCTGCTACCAAACCCTCTCTCCCAGGTAAACAAATGTGCATGAGACACAAGGTGGTTTCCTCATATAAAGTTATATATGTACACAAATGAGGATTCCTTTTGAGTTTTCAATATTTTAGAGCATAAATGGTTAATGCAGCTAACTCTAATTTAGCTTTTGGGCTTCCTTTAACTGCCCATTAACTACCAGTCTCCCCTGGCAAAGAATTAGTCTACTTATACGAATATCTAAATGAACAAAACAATAATAGTTTATTTCAGTGTGTCTGTTTTACAGACATTCCCTGCTGGTGTGACTCCCTAGGGGTGAACCATTATGGAAATAAAGTGTCATTTCCCCTTTTGCAATGAATTATTGGCTGTTAATTTCCATTTGAAATGTACAGTCTAATTAACAGGTTTGAAACTACATCAACAGTGGTGATAACCACTGTTTTATTAATAGAACATGCCTTTCGCAGAGTCTGCACACAAAGCCAAGATGGCACAAAGCAAAGATGGATGTCTTGGCTTTAATTAACCAGAATTATTTACTGACTAGGGCTGGCTTATGGGAGCATCACTCATGTAATGGATATATTAGCAAAAGACTGAAGGGATTAGCTTGTGTGGAATTAACAGACTGTGGGCAGTTCATCATGTGGACTGAAGGTACTATACAATATTTATACTATATTTACAACGAGTGCCATGGTGAATTCTGTGTGTTTGTACATGCTTTTGTAGGTGCACGCATGTGCTATTGGTTATGTTTTTCCTATAAAAAAAAATATTTGTATCCTTGACAAGATGGATGACAGAATGATGCCATCTGTTGTTCATTATGAAGCCCATGCCAAGTGCATTTTTCTAAATCTTATATCACTTTTATATACTTCTATTGTACATCCAATGGGACTAAATGGCTTTCACATGAATGTGGCTTTCAAAACTTTTTCACAATCCGCATCTTCTTTTTATTATTGTCACATCACAAACTTTTTGACGATGGAGCAGGGAATGCAAACCTCACTAGTGACCTTCAGTTGCCAATTTTAACAGCTAAATGTTAAGTTTCAGTCATGTCCTCTGATCTGCAGCCTCTCCCCTTAATATGCCCCAAACTATTTTAACTGTTTGGCCTTCCATCCCAGAGCCAGATGAGTATATAAACTCTATGACTCTCTATATATATTTTTTCAGAGCACTGATTGTCTAATATCATCTTTTACTTGATCTCCATATTTCCAGGTGCTTTTTCAGCATATGACCATATCTTTTAAAAAAGCATTTCACAAAAACTTGCATTCGGTTTGAAAGGAACATTACATACTGAGGCAAACTTACTGATCACTCCCACAACACAACCACTGTGTGCTGGCTGTTTTGTTGGCACCGCATGTCCTGACACGGTTGGATTCTCCACTGGCCCAAGGTTAGTCACTGAAATACCAAACAGCCAGTGAGTTCTTTGCTCACCCGATCATGGACAAAATGTTTGGCTGTAAATATGTATGCCAGTCCAGCACTTTAATCCACCTAGAGCTCATGGGTACAGAGAGAATCTTCACTTAAACTGGAGGTAATTTTGAGGGACATTAGACTTGGTTTGACATTAACTTAATGTCCCTCTCGTTTTTTGTTGTGATAAAAAAAACTCAATACCCCCTGAGGAAATGCATGAGCACAGTGCTACATACAGATTTATCTTGAATAAAGGTATGTATTTACACACACACACACACACACACACACACAGGTGTGCAAACACATGCACACCTGAAGTAATGTCTTCCTGTGCAACCTGTGTTCTTGAATGTCATGATAGATAGATTCACATTTGGACTCAGGATTGAATTTTAATCAATAGTTTTGTTCATCTGAAACAAACGCAATATATACTGTCAACAATATGTGTGAATGCGATCGATGGCCTTGAGTACGGCAATGAAAGCAGAGGAGCAGTCGTCCGCACTTTATGCTTACTTATATCAGCCCCGGCCTCCAGTGCTGGTGGGCCCTCAGTTTTATGGTCTGGTGTGGTCATATTTTAACTTGTGGTAAATGTCAGATGTTGTTGCTGTGATTCATGTGAAATGCGAACAGCTAGAAATGGTAAACAGAAAATGGCAAAATCAGCAGGAGATTGGTCTGTGTTTGCAGTTGTGCCGCTGGTCACCACTGGGTCTTGCTTGGCGTTTATTTAACATGACACATTTCAGCAGCACCTGGGGAGCAAGGTCATGGCTGCATACTAGCACACACACACACACACACACACACACACACACACACACACACACACACACACACACACACTGTATGTGTGCAGGCACAGACAAACCTACATTCTCCAAATCATTCATTTCATATTGGACATCCCTGCTGCTTTTTGAAAGAAAGCCACTTCTTTTCAAATCCTGAAGGGCGACATGTTTTTAATTATTGACATTCAGGTGAGGATTAGCATTTTATGCTGTCTGACCCTGCAGACATGAGTGGCAGTGGGCTGGGGAGGGAGGAGGACAGGAGGCTGGGGGCTGGCGATTTTCAGGGACAGAGAGTCTACTGAGGAGGCAGAGGAATGGGCTGGGGAGGTGGAGGTGCAGTGATTCACATGCAGCGCAGGAGGCCTCTCGGTGTCACCCCCACCCCTCCCCCAAATCCCAGGAGGGCATGGGGGAATTGATGAAACGAGCAGGAAGGCCTAATTAAAGGCTCTCAGCTCAAACGCATTGATGTATTACATCTATTATGCCAGAGTTCGATAGGTCTGCCAGGCCGGGGCTGCCGCGGCTACTGAGTCCCGCCAAACAAACTGAATAAATAATAGTGGCTGAGAGGCGGAGAGAGGGAGAGAGAGAGAGAGAGAGAGAGAGATAGAGAGAGCGAGAGAAAGAGAGACAGAGAGTCAGAAGGGGAGATGAGTTCAACAGGCGAAGTTGTGATGAAGCCTGCTATAGCTATAGGCATGTCAAGCAGGCTCTAAGATTTATCTTATGTCTGTAAAGCCCCATTTACAATCTATACAGCAGGAGTTACAAACAGGGAATGAAAGAAATAAAAAAGTATTGGGAGCCAAAGTCATTGAGTGTTGATTTAGAGG
>NW_019525288.1:2043069-2082170 GCF_002814215.2 Seriola lalandi dorsalis
CATGACAATGAAACGCTTCTTCAGTAGAGAAGGAGGAAGAAAAGAAAACATTGTGGTAGTTCGGCTCGTTCTACTACAACAAGAGTGCTTGAGTAAGTGAAGAAGAAGACAGAGCTAACGCCTTTTATTTTTACTATACATGTAAGGGGACTTATTCACTACAATTGTAGTGATTTAAACATGTACGTTCCTCCTTATCATAGGAAACAAGAGGTTCCTCATATTCTAACACCACTGTTAAAAGTGGAAAAAATAACAGTTTTGGTGACATTCATTTGAAATGTTTTTGCTTTTTTTCTGGAGAAGGTCAGTGTTTCACACTTATGAGTCCCTTGCGAATCTAAAGACTCTTGAAGCCTAGCTGAAACAAAACCATATTCCACAACTAACAACACAATTTGTTTGACACATTTTTCTTCTAAACTGACAGAAGTAACCTACTGATTTTCTTTTTGATATACATAGGCATTTTAACGATGAGCATCCACATTTCTACAGGCTAATACAAATACTGGCTTTTATTTGACATCTCTGAGATTTGTACTGCTTTGCCTCTACAGTTTACAGTACAATGAAGCACCGAACATAAATGTAAAGTGAAAAAGAAACATGTTAGAAATTTGACTGTGGCCATTATGTTTTTGATTTCTAACTGTACTGTATGTCACAACATGTTTAATACCAGAAACCCTTGGGAAGGTATCGCAGTGACAATGCCCTTTTCTCTTTGTTTTGACAGATTTAGCCCTCACACGCAGAGAACAAAACATCCTCTGGTTTTATTTTCATGGAAATCTGTCTCATGCCTGCACAAATGTGGTTTTGCCGTTTGGTTTGCAGTGTATAGGAGGCACACACTGCCATTTGTTGTGTTTTTATACAACTTCAGGAATGTCTTTTCCTGTGTGATGGCAGAAGAGATTTACAATTCAATATAATTAATTCCTATACAATGACCCTGCATACTATAGTGTTAATCAATACTATGCACTTGACACAACATTTCTGTAACACAGTTCTAACAAAAATGGATTTGTTGTATTGCATTATGTGCATATTAGAGGTCTATTAAAGCTCCAAACTTTTGGACCAGCTCAGAAACAGACCTGTGGACCTGTGGGAAACCCCCATCCATCCTGACTTGTATAAATTAACTTACAAAGAAGGAGACTGATCTGAAAGACACAATGAGAATACACCCAAGGGCAATTCAACCAGATCCAAAATGTAGTCAATTCGAACAGAACCAAGTATAAAGAGAACACCAACGCTGCCAGTAGTATATTGCGCCACAAATTTACTCGTGGCTGTGGTTGAAAAGAGCAATATATGACATTTTTTTCTGCACTTCACAATTCACTACTCTGTTATACATCCACAAACAAATTTTTCACCTATATTAGGTTATGACACACCACATTATCAGAGCTGGTAATGGGTAGCCTCAGATCTATTCCAGTATCAGAAATGTTGAGGCATACACCTGAGACTGGCTGCAATAAGATGGGGCTTTCCCTGGATCCCGCCTGAGTTGGGCCCTGGGTTGAATCTCAAGTGTATCCTTGACAACCACTATGATGTCGACCTCCTGTGGATACGACGTTGCCATTTTTCTTTACCACAGTAGTCTGATAAGTCATCCACCAGTTTGCCTTGTTTTATAGTGACATGTAAACCGCATAAACACCAACAATAACACAGACGTGTGATTCTCACACTGATATTCACACTGAATATACACATAAAAACTTCTGTGAATTATGTCCTTAATAGTCTTTCACAGGCAACCCTTTGATTTACTGAGCATATTAGTGCTGCTATAACATTATCAGTGAGGTTAGAGTATTTATTTCATCTATGAACCCACAATGAACATCTGATGAAACTAAAAATTATTACTGTAAATTAGTTACACACTAGTAAATCAGCTGTATACTGACCTTTCATGGGCTGATGCACACAAACCCCGAGATGCAGCTGAAATACATCATCCCTCTGACAGCAGCCCATAACATGGATCTGTGTGTGTGTGCGTGTGTGTGTGTGTGTGTGTGTGTGTAGGTGTGTGTGCGTGTGTGGAGGATTTCCAGGATCAGGTGTAATTGGCTTCAACTGAGGTAACAACTAATGACTAATGTACAGTTGCTGGGACATACAGCCGAGACTGTTTCTAGAATACAACAGAATGTAGAGGTTAATGAAATCCACATCGCTGTTCATCAGAAACAAGGAAATAAACAAGAAAGACAGAAGGATGTTGTTTTAAATGTTTGTCACGTCTCTCTTCCAAATGCTAAACAGAAGATGGAAATTACATTTGTGAGCTGAGCAATGAACATCAGTCATGATCAATAACAATCAATTCATGCAATAGAAGCGGGGCTACAAGGGAAAGCTTGACATTTTAAATTTAAATGTTATTCTCCTATACAAGGGAATTGTAACTCTGGAAAAAAATGTTTCTACTCTTATCCATCAGCTGGCGGCATGGCTTGAATTGTTAATGCGTCCTATACTGCCAGTAAGCAAGCCAACACATTGCTTGTGGTGTCCATTTGTTTCAATGAGAAATGCTCAAATTAACATACTAACTGAGGAATCTTCCTGATAGTGTTTCTCACAGTGACAGTTTAATAACTTGATTTAAGCATGTTGCTCTACCAAAAAAACACAACGTTATGGCTGTGATGAGGAAAAGCATATGCTTTATCTAAGCCTGAAAAATCACCAACAAAGTCAAATGAGACAAATCTTGGCTCTTATTGGAACTGACACCATTGGTGCATTCCCTATCGAATTGATCCTCTTCCAGTACAATTATTACTTAACTCTGACACCAGTAACACAGTACATCATGATGTTGTAGTCACATTCAAAAGATCTTGGAAGGTTTTGGTTGTTGCGAGAGCTTCCAAAACCTTCAATCCAATAATTACAGGGAAAAAGTTGTGTTGCATCAACACGTCTGTGTTTTTGTGCCAGGGTGATCAAAACAGCACAGTTACAAAATAAGTAAGACTGAGCAGAAAAGACAGAGAACAGCTCAGTACACTGAAAGGGAGAGACAGATTGGAAACAAATAGGCTCTCCATCAGTGTTGCTCTGCAGAGTGTAACATGCTCTTTGCGTGTGTGCGTCGGCACAGTATGTGTGTCCAGCACATGGGCACGGTCCCTGCATCATAATGTAATTTGCTGCCAAATCTTTTACACCCACTGATAGTCTGCTGAATTTGTGGAGATAACTGTAGAGTGATTACTGATAACAAATGTGTGAACTACTTCTGCCCTGGTCTGGATTTAGTTTTGGGATTACATGAGTTTGTTGCATGTAATCATCATATCCTGATTACAGAAACCCAGGTGAGGCCTTATCCTGCAGGGTCTGGGAAACTGAATATGCTAATTGGGTTAAAAGAAGCCAGGACGCCGTGGTCTGTTAATTTTCATTCAGATATCTGGTCAATTTCTGTGATCTACAAAGGCACATATTCCACTTGAATCATTTCATTGCCAAAAATCACCAAATATGACGATGAATGATAAAATTGTGAGCTAAACTGAAACAAATGTTTGCAATGAGCAGAACAAATTCCTTATCACTTGTTTTCTCATCTTCCTTCACCTGTAATAAGATCCAGCAGGCAGTGTCCAGGAGGCCTCAACAGATAGTAAATCCATCCTCAGCTCCTGAGATAACTTCAGAAATGACTCAGATGGTGATCTATGTAGACTCAATTAAACTCAATGTAGTCTACATATGTACAGCACATTAATACACAGTGCATTCGTCAAATATATATTAATATGCATTATATATTACTTATATATTAAATACATATAGAATATGGTGCCAGCTTTTAGTTCAGTGGCAAGACTGAAGAGATTTATTCTAGTTTTATTGTTTCATACCTCATGCATACCTCCCAGAGTGTGAGTGAGAGTCTTGCCTGTATTATGTGACTTGGCTGCTGTAACACCACAATTCCCCATTAAGATTAATAAAGTCCTTTTATCTGTCTATATCAATGAGACAGACAACATGATAATCATTTATAGAGGGAAATGAGAACCCAGGTTACTTTATAGTACACCCCAAGTAAACATTACATCCCACATATGATCAAAAGCAAGACATGACTTATTATTGGAATACAAGAGTGTATTTAAAAAGTGCTCTATATAGTGTAACATTTCAAATGTGACTGGAAGTCCTGAAACATTTCATTGATATACAGAATTATTCATCAAAGACAGCTCAATTTAATTGCAACTGATAGAAAAGGTTGACCTTTTATTCTCTCAGTACATGAAACAGTATTGGTTTCAAGCTTCAATAAAGGTTAATTAAAAGATATTACACAGTGTTAAACCAGATGACCATGTTTGAAAATGACACAATAATTTTACTTCTATCTTTATTCCTGTCCACAACTGTGTCTACCAGTCAGAAACTACTCCTGCCTGTTCTACAGCAGGTGTTAGCTTGCCTCCTGCTTGTGTTTTGGTCCCAGTGTTTTAGAAAATATCTAAAAATAGTTTATGGATCCATACTGCTTCATTTACAGTTTACACAAGCAAATGAATTAGTTACAATTTAAAGTCCCTGCTGGCACAATATTAACCTTAATATGTAATTCTCAGTTTAACAGATTGGTTAATTGTGGCCATAGTGTTCAATAGAAAAGGGGACAATTCTGATAAAATTATTATTTTCTCCTTAAATGGATTTTGTTTATTAAAACTTTTTGTTAAGCATGCATAACTGCAACACAAACACATATTTTATCACATATACGTTATACCTACATAACACATACTAAACAATGCTCACTGAGTATAAAGTGAAATAATGTGTGATTGACTTAATTTGGCTCCTGATGAACAAACTTACTTGCTTGTCCTTGGACATTGTTGGTTTGCCATGGCTGACATGTCTCAGTGTTATGTAGAAGTGAAGAGCATTACCCTTACATTGGTTAGCAGGTATGATGGGCCTCTTTTTTAGAGACAGGGGGCAAAGGGTAAGTTCCAGCCTTGAAAAAATATTGCTCAGCCTTAGTGATCTTTTTGCCAAACTGTCAAGCCACAGGCACTTCTGTGTTGATGTGCGACCAATCACGTGTAAGGACAGACAAGGATCATACATCAGGAGCTGAGAGATGCTCATTACACATGTGTAACAGTGTTTCATGTTTATAATTCATGTTTTTATGCCAAACAAAATGTAAAATAATGGTTAATTTCAGTGATATAGGTGCACACAGCAATCAAAGGTTTGGCTGAGTCCTAAAAGCCAAAAGTGGTACTAAATGAAGAGACATTTGGGAGCTGAAAGAGCCGGCTCTTATTCCTGAGCTGAGCCAAATGATCTGGCTCGCTAAAAAGAGTCAGAATTCCCATCACTACTTTTAGCACAATAGGACTTTGATTACTTATGAGCACTGGAGTGGTTTGTAGCTGACTGTGACATGGTCTGGATGAATATAAGCTGTCCCAAACCATGCTTCTCTGCCAGAAAAAGGTAGATAGCTGAGTCTAGATGAGAAGACCTGCTGTTCCTACTAGAGGAGTTCAGGTGTCTCTGGGTCTTATGCACAGGTAATAATGAAAACCATTAAAAGGACAACCTTTTTAGGAGCACTGACTGCAGAAACACATGTTTTGTGTCAGGTGATTTTGTTGAAGAAACAGTTGACTTATGAAGCAAAGTTCTCCATTTGTTGGTCAGTCTTTGTTCCAACCCTTGCCAATAATAACATCTTTTGCACACTGATTGTAATAAAGGACTTGAAATTAGGCTTTTGATAAAGTGAGATGTTCATTGACTCAGTAAGAGAGTATGATGCTTGAATTGAGAGGAACAAGTTGAAGAAACTGAGGCAGTTACTGTAGTAGAGATGCACCCTGGTCACTTCCCCCATGGAGGTCCTCTAGGCCTCACCACATGGGAAAATTGTAAAAAAAAAAAAAAAATCCTCACCTCCTCAGCTCACTAGTTTCATTATTTCAGTTCTACTCTCTGTGGTTTAAGGTTCAGAATTGGAGGTTTAAAACTGATGCACTTGGATGACGCTGGAAACGATCACTGATAGTGATATCAGTGAATCGACATGGCTGGGGGTAACAGTAACTGAGGATTGGAAATCTCCTCAAATGTTTCCAATGTGTTCTGCTTTCCAGCATCACTCCACAGCATCTGAGATGACACAGTGGAATTGCTACATGTATCATGCTTCAATTCAAACTTGAATTACCTTGCGAAACTATGAGCTAATGACACTGCCTACTGTGCGAATTTACCTGAAAGTGACCTGACAGACAGAAATGAGAAGTAACTAGTAAACTTGTTTATGAAAGTTAATGTAGCTTCAAATGTTTTCATTATGATGGTCTGTGTGTTGGTCTACATTTTACTCAGGCAGGCCACTGGCATAAAGGGAGATTTTCCCATCCCCAGGATTATATCAGTTAATCTAAATTCATCAATAACATTGCTGGAGCAGTTAATTAATCATAGCAGCTTTTGCCAGAACACCACACTAATAAGTGAGAAACTAACCTGTTCCTTCAACCATTCCAATGGTCATAACTTTTCTATGAAATCTATATCTGTGATAACTGTCACCTTACTCCACCTTAATGCACACACTTATTTGATTGGCTGTCTGTACGCCAATCACACAATTCTACATCATCTAATTTGGACTGCAGTAGAGCCACACCCGCTTTCGGGTAGAATGGCCAACCGTGAGGCACATTTTAATCTATTCATCATAAAGTTAAAGTACATAGTTATAACTGTGTTCAAAGTGAACATGAAAGGCTATATTACTTATAAATGTCAGAATATCAAATCAAAGATTTATGGCTTTTATTTAGGACTTTTTCAATTCAATTTGAATGGCCGGGGGATGTGAATGTCAGTGGAAGGGAAATGAATAGGAAAATACTGTTTTGAATGATTTTAACTGCACTGATTTGATTTTCTAAAGATACAATCAGCTTATAATGCTACTGGTTCTCCTATTGATTATGTACACAGGACATTCAACTCATGGGATTTGAACATACTGCTTTTCTGAAGATACTTTAGAAATTGAGGATTTAACCCTAATTTTTTTTATCACTAATTTTGTGTATATATATATATATATATATATATATATATATATTATATATATGATGCATTGTGTTTTAATGCATCACTTTACTCATTCATATGAGTTAACTATTCATGCAAAAATAAAAAACTCTATCTTTTCAGACTATTTATTGTTATTTTTACTGTTTTTTTTCTTTCATTCAGATTGAAATAATACACAGTTCTTAATTTTTTTTTGAGTGAAATTAGAGTAGAGGTCCACCATTACAATATTTTTTTGTGTTTGAGACATAACTGTTCTGAACTTGTTAAGTAACAAAATGGAAAACGACCATTCACGCTTTCTTTCATCACAGATAAACTTTTATTCATAGGTAGATTGGAACATTTTACTTCCTCTGGCGCACACAACAAATCAAAGTGGACAGTTAACAACTGGTGCATGAGGCACCATACCATAAAAAAAAAATCATCGTTCATCATTGTTCACGGTTGCTTTCACAACATGATTTGTTTCTTTTGAATTCAATATTTACTTGCTAAATGTGAACCACAACTGTTTCAAACAATTCTGAGAATGTTAAAGAAAGGACAGAGAGGAAATGGAAGGCAAATGGTTTGGCATGCATTTTTCTGAGCTTAATAAGCTTCCTTGAAACAACCTTCATGCAAAAGTTATGCTCACTCAACTTCAGTTATGGATGGCTGGTTGCTGACTTCCATAAAACACATTTGTATATTTGATCCGGGGATATATTGTCATGCTCCTGGCCGGCAGTATTTATAGCTGGCATTCTCTGCTGTCAGGGAAAGGTTGCTGAGATAGACAATGCGTTGGAGGGCTCAGACAAGCCTTACGTAGGGACTGAGTCAAGATATTGACCTCTATTACAAAGCTCTAGTGAGGTACTGTATATGTGCAGTACACACTCTCTCTCTCTCACACACACGCACACACACACACACACACATACACACTAACAGCCATAGTCTGTGGTATATGTGCTCCTTAATCCAAATTTAGGTGTTCTATTTAGTCTTTGCTGAGGCTTGTCTATCGACGGACACTCTAGTTTATCCTTTATCGTAAATTTTTTAAGCAAGTATCCAAGTTCTCATTAAACCGTTTTAACTGTCTCCTCAATACAACATCCTCACAACCTCTTTCCAATAATGGCTGTTCTGGGATGTACATTACAGCTACAGTCTGCCTATCTGTTGTGTAAGGGCTCTCTGAGGTATTGAAATGTGTGTCTGAGCCTTGTCCAGGGGCTGCTGATGAAAATGCATGAGGGTGGCTTTGCCCTTCACTTATCAAACTTAGTACATTAGACTGTGTGCTGAATCACAGGGGTGCTAACTCAAGTGTTTATCAACTTTGGATTTAGTGCACCCACAGGACGACATGGCTTGGCTTTGTCCTCACTGAAACCAGCTGTACTGGTTGAGAGTGCGCTATGACAACTTGTATTTGGATAATAACGCTCTGTTGTTATGCAGAGCCTTTTAAACCAAAGTCTGATGGACTCCAGTTTTGGTATATTGAGTTTGCAGGAATAACTGTATTCTCTCAATAATAACTGATTCAGAGAACTGTAGGAGAAATGTTTTATTTTTATTTTTATATATATACAGTATATTTTATTTGTCTGTCAGTGGCTGTTAAGACATCTTTTTTCCTTTTTCTCCAAGTGCCTCGATGGGTCTTTAAGAGGGGCGACACTATTCTAATACATCATACCATCACGATAATGATCTCCAATTAGCTCAAGTCCATTCAGGGAATTAAATGGTGAAAGGGGACTAAGATCAGTCTGTCCTTACGAGTGTGAATCTGTCAAACCACCGTGCTAAGCACTCTGATGTCTTTGAAGTAAGTTCAAAAGGCAAGTGCTGTGGTTCAAAACTCTTCCCAGATGACTCCTAATGAGTCCTAAAAGTAAGGCACCCTGACTCCTGTGAGTTTGACCTTTTGGAGGAAAAAATGTCTTTTTATTTTGTTGTTCCAATTATGGTACCATTCAAGACAAATCGTTCTTCTTGTGTTATCAAATGTTTCCTATGGATTTTGGAGTCTGGAACCACAGCTTTTTGTTGATTTGCTGGGGGAAAAAGGCTCACAAAAGCCTGCACCTACTAAAAGTAAATATTTAAAAATGGTCAATGATTAAATTAAAAAAACACAGTTAATCAAAACTCCTTTCAGGTTTATTATCACTGAAGTGTTATTAATTGTAAGCTTATGTTTATACTAGATTATAATGATGTGAAGATAATCTTTTGTTGCATCAATGACTGTGGACGAACTGGGAATAGAAACAATTTAATTTAATTTCAGATTAGATAAAAGTGGTGTTTACTGTAGTAATGTACTGTAGTAGAGTTGAATAGCTCATTATTTATGCAGTCTCTAGGGGAAATAGCAACAGCAGCATAAGAAAACAGTGATGGAGAGCTTTGCAGAAATGTCAGTTGACTGGAATTAATTTCCCCAGCTGCAGGCATTCATAGAGCGGGATTACAAGAACAACTGATTATCATCAACAATTTAAATCTTCATATTTAAACACAACAATGATAAAGCTAAGTAGCTAATACTTTCCAGAGGTTGGAGCTATGGTAAGAGTATGTTTTTGAGAGGGAAAACAACCCACCCATTTTTGGTCCCTGGGATCCTTTATGCTGACACAAATGTAAATTAAAATGACAAGATTTCTTAGTGGCTATTATCAATATTTTATAATAATAATGGATCAAACGACTATGTGTAACATGAAAGAGGTCACTCATAGTGATGAACCCCCTGCAGTTTTTCTCAGCTGTGCAAAGATGTGCCCTAGAAATGATGTTTCTATACAACTACACTGCAACTGCAACAGCAAATACGTTTAGTAGAAAATGTAATTGCGACAAGATTATGTTTTCTATTATCATAATGATGGTGTGTTGTTTATATACACATTTGGCAAATTGTAAAAACGTTGATACTGAACATGACGGTAAAATGTTCACAGATAATGCATTTGTTTTCTTGTTTTCATCAGATCCCTTGCAGATGCAAATGAACAGACAGTCAAATTCGGCCGCAAATTGATTTGGTGTGGAGCTATTAACTGGAGAGTTGGGCCTGGTTCTAGTGCAAGCCCCTGGATTATCTGGCGGTATTGGGGTCCAATGCAGAAGTAGGGGAGCTTGCTGCCCCCACCTCTGGATCACTCTCCTTCTGGCAGACCAGTACAGAATCTTAGACCTTATATCTTAGGATATGTGAGGGACAGGGGTGTAGGTGATCCTGCAGCTGGTGATAGGACAGGAGACGCGGGGATAGAGAGTAGAGGAATTACATGCAGCAAAAAGTCCAGTCGAGTCGAAACCAGGGATTCATGGCTCAGCTGCCAGGACCCACATCCTCCACTGCTACAGTAAAAAAAAGGACTCTGAACATAATGCAACCATCATGTTTCCTACAAAACTTATGTATTTGAGTAAAGAGACAAGATAAGACATAAATTCATGCCTAATGCTTTTATGGAGGGTGTTTATCAGATTTGTGTTCACGAAAAATGAATTTATTTCCCTCTTAATTTTTGTTTTCAATTTAAATTGTCTTCTCATTTTTGATTTATTGATATTTATGTCTATTACTACATGTGTTCCTTTTTCTTTTAATATTGACAGTTTTGGCTACAACAATTTCCTTTCACTGCTTACTCTGTGCCTGTCGTGCAGAAGCCAAACATACACATAGACAGGCAGACACAGGCCCAGTGCTATGCAGCTCAAACATGACCCACCATGTTGTGCTAGAGCATGTCTTACTTGCCTTACTTACAAACTGACATAAAAGAAATACATGTTGTTATTAGTTAATAAGGAAGATTAATAACTAAAAACTGTCCTTGTATAGTCCCTACCCACTCACACACAAAAGTATTCCCTTCAGTGCGATTGAAGAAAATGCATTAATCTAATCAGTGTTGCGCTGTATATAACTAGAATAGATGAGAAGGGACATAGGGATTGGTGAAGACTGGGAAAACCCATCCTCAACATCACAACCACTTAATGAAGTCCTTGGCTGCTAAACAATTAATACGAGCCTACACTTTATTAAATATGCAATAAAGACTATTATGGCTAAGTGAGGAAATAACAGCCATTCTAGCAAGCATTAAAATGTCTAGCTCCATTTGAGGCTCATTTATGGAACCTCTCCCATTAAGGATACATTAATACTGCAGGCACAGTTGAAGGGCATTGGAAAGTACTCTTCTAAATATTAAAGATGGCTGTCACTGGAAAAATATGTTGTCAGCAGGGTGAAGAATTAGGGCTATGTAAATTTCATCACATCCCCTCACTTAAAGAGATCAAAATGTCACGAAGGACAAAAAAGCTCTCCATATCTGATTTAAACAAAGTCAGACACAAGATGATTATTTAATGACTGCCTGCGTACCAAGAAACGCATTGACACACACAGAGCAAGGACCCACACACTTTAGTTCTATTTGGCTTTAACAAGATTGGAGCTCATGTGTGTAAGCAAACGTGACACATTTGTACACTTTGCCTGATATCTCTCAGTTTTAGAGAACCCATCCTGAATTCTTAGCCATCTCTTGACCACACTTTCACTTCTTATGTAATATACCTGGCTGTAATTGTGATATATGATAAATGCAGAGGTGGTTAATTTAATCAAAAGCTACAACCTCATTAATAAATCTCCAACAGTTCAATTTATCCACTCATTTACAGAAAACAAGAACAAGGAGCACAGTCACTGATGTGCTGTGATATTGTAACAAGTGAAAGCAAGCTCAGTGCTGGTCAAAAGCTTGCAATGTGGGAGTGTGATGCATGAATAATGCAATATTGTTGTCATGAGGTTAGGATCGGGTCAGAAAAAAAAAGAAAAAAAAAAAGACCATAAGTAAAAAAAATTTTTGCAATGCTCTTTCAAACCAAATCAACATATGGCCAAATGGAAATGTGAAATGTGAGTGATTTCAACCAAAACAACCTTCTTTCTTTCCCCATCTACCCAAACTCAGTCCTGCTTTAACACTAAAAATAAATATACTTTGGGTTCTTTCAAGCTGTTTCACAATCACAGACTTGATCAAAGACTTGATGGTTTAAATTAAATGGTGATCATCTTTGACAACTTTGAACCTTTCGAAACAATAGTATGTCAAGGTGCAGTGTTCCAGGAAGGGAAGTGTGATATGTCTGTGGAAGAACCGCAAGCATTTCCTTTCCTTGTGGAATATACAGTGATAAACTCTTTTGAATAAAGCAGAGCAGGAAGCTTTATTATCTGATGTTATAGGGGCTATTTGTAAGTTTTCTTTGCAGCCAAAAACGTTTTCTCGCCGGGAATGAATGGTGGTGATTTTCGCTTGATAAAAGCTTCATCCATTGTTTTCGTTATAATACAAGAGGATATAATAGCGCTATGTCTTCAGGACAGATTGGCAGCTACAGCGAGTCGTTTCAGTTTGTCTGTTATTGTCTCTTGTGTTACCTGTTCAAGTTACCTGTGCTTGTGGTTCCTGTTTAACTCCCCAGTGTTACTTTGTGCCTCTGGTTCCTGTTCATGTTCCTTGTGCTTGTTTGTGGGTGGAGTCAGTTCATTCCACCAACTCCCTTGTGTTTTGGTGTGAATGTGGGTCCAGCCTTAACTTAAACTGTGACAGGGATTGCTTTCCACTGCTGGAGAAAGTAAAGAAATGAAGTTTGACACTGAACTTGCAACATTTCTTCTAGACTGGTAAATAAACAGCTGACGTTGGCTATGCAGCAAGAGAAGTACTTAGCTTCGACCACTGTCGGCCATATAATACGCCCTCTGAGCAGCACTATGTCTCCGGGACAGATGGGAGGCTACAGTGGGTTGCAATAGGAAAATGACGAGACAGGCCAGGGCTAGCTGGTTAGCATTCTAACTAAAGTTGAAGAAAAGATTGGATAGAGACAAGAGTAACATCGACATCGCTTTCTACTGCTGGAGACAGCTTTTGGTAAGTAAAGAAATACGTTTCCCCTTGACTGGTAAGTAAACAGCTGTTGATGCTAACATTGGCTATGTAGCTATACCAAACTTACAAATAGCTCCTTTTTAATATAATATTGTGGATGTGAAAATCAAAATGATTGCTGCTCTGATGCTGCATCTTACACAATGAAGTCATGGCCATGCCTATAATTTCCTCTGTACGGTATATACTAATACCTTATGAATAAAATCATGAATGTTGATTTTTGGGTGTCCCATAAATGAAAAAGTTCAAGTTAGGACAGCTTTTGGATTGCTGTGGATAGACATCAAAAGGATGTTGACATCAAAAGTTTATTTTTTTTTTTATTTTATTTTGTGGGTTCCAACTCTTCAAGTTTACCAGTGCTCTCCTCCTTTGGTCTGACTTTATCTTTAAAATATAACATGGACAGTCATCATCATTATTAGAACTTCATGTTCACCACAGCCCTACTAATGGAAATATATCACTGGGACTGTAATAAGTAATGACTGCAAAGTGTAATTGAATTTGATCATATTCGTCTTCATCACATTAGACTTTGCCCAGAGAAAGAGGAAATGTGGAGCCCATCTTTCAATGTCCAACTAAAATTTCTCAAAAAGAGGCGGTCCAGTTTTACCTCACTGACATTTGAAACTGAAGACCCTTGATCTGGAATTATGATGCTTAAAAAGGGCGTCACACTTGGAACTATTTTGTAACCTGAAAAATCTGCAGATGAAATTAATTATGGACAACAATGATATAATACGTGTGGTTATCACAAAGGTCAAGACACTCAAAGCATTAGCTACGGTTTGTTGGGGTGTCTTATTAGATTAGAGCATATCTTGTAAGTCTAAGGTTAATTCCTTCATCAGTGTGCCCCAATGTCTCAGCTTTGAATTCATATCCATAGTTTGACTTTTGCAGCTTGTGTTCATCTTTGCTCACTTTGTAAGAAAAAGGTAAGGTAAGTTAAGAAAGACCTTAAATACAGTAAATAATGATAATAAATACACAAAACATTAGCTTATGGGTTCTTAGTCCCAGGCATGCACAAAATATTAGGGTATTGCATACATATTTGCCAAATTATAGTTAACCTAAAATTCAAAACATGAATAACTTTACACAGCATTCTGAGGCACATTTAATTTATACATATGCCCAGCCAACATAGACAGGTGCTTGAAATATTATGAAAAAAGGACATTTTCAATAGACAGACTGTGCTGATATGTGGTATATGTTACCAGCTAAATCACATGTAAACTCAACAGGTGATATAGAAAGGATATTATGGTGAAGGAAGATCATTAAATGTGCCTGAACTGGAATCCGTTTTTAAATTGTACTAAAAACACCTGCTTTCTCAATCACCGTGGCACAGGAAAGGGCAGTAGAAATGGGCCTCTGAGAGCCTGAAAATATCCCTGGAAAAACAAAGTAATCAGGTTAAACATTTCACTGCCGTAAGGGTATGTAAATTTGAGCTAATCAGTGGGAGATAAAGTGGATTATCATCATAGTAGTATGCCTCTGTCAGATCGTAAAAATAGCATCAGAGGCAATGCTGGATCAGAATCCACAAGGCTTCCATCAAAACTGACTTTCCACCATTTCTGTGTGTGTGCCAAAAACATCATTTTGTGTTCATTCACTGCTCAGTCTTGCTTCTTTGTTCTAACAAGGGAGGTCCTCGAACCAAAAGAACATATGAAGTCTAATTGACGCTCATGAGTTTCCTCTTGACATTTCATGCATGCTTCCACTCAGGTGGTACAATTGGACAAAAAAGTTGGAAAAGCCCTGCTTTTCTCTCTCCAGCAGCATGAGATTCTGAAAAGAACTTTGCATTAAACATTAGTGGGAAGTGAGCAATATAACATTTTCATTATAAGTCCAAGTCAGTCAGAAAGCTTGGTATGGCCTCTGCAGGATAAATCATCCCTTTGCCGCCTTCATGAAAGACCTTCAACTGAATAGTTTTTTTGTCTTTCCCCTTTCTGCTGTGGATTGTCCACGTACATGCAGAGCTTCTCCAGTAGGCTGTGGGAGTTTGAACTTTGGCTGCCTCTCTTGACAAAGACAAAACAAGCCTCTGTGAAGTTGATGAGCTTAGAAAAACATACAGTTTTACTCAGTGGCTTAGATCAACCACTTGAAATCCGATCCTCCGCACTCAATGTCAGTTTATTTTAGGGAGTAATGGTGCATGCTTTCAACAGCAAAACTAGAGCTGCCATTGTTTGTACGGTCAAACCTTTTCACCTCAGTGAACTGACATCTCTGAGATTAAGTTGACTATCAAATATATGTTAATTTAACATCAGTCTATTCCAGTACCAGCTGCTTAATTCAAATAAGATGCTAAAATACACATTGGCACTGTTCTCCTATTTTACATTAAGAAGGCATTCACTAGCTGGCCTATTGTGATAGTCAGAAAATAAATATAACCAGGCATGCTTAAGCCTGTGTCACAGCAAAGTGTGAACCACAGCAAATAAACAACGCAGCATGCGCCTTGGTATAGTAAAGTAACTTCAGAGTTAATTTCCTGACAACACAGATGTTAAGAAATAGAAAAAATAAAAAGCAACTATGTGGCACTCTAGTGTGCTTGGTTAGCAATTGAACATGAAAGCCCTGTTTGGAATCCTCAAATCATGTTTGCAAATAACTAATACTAATAGGAACCTTTTTATATGTGAACTTTAAAGAAATACATGTACTTCAACCTTACAGAGCTTCCATCAGTCCTTTGAGGGAGTTATCAGTCCACTGGGTTTCAGACATGAAGGAATGAACCAAAGTCATCATGAGTGGTGGGAGAGAACAGTGAATAGAGATATGTATATGTCTGATTCAAGCATGTCTCAATTTTTCAACCTTTATTTAAAAAAAAAGAAGAGAAATGTGAACATATGTCTCTATGAGCAAAAGTAACCCCGCAAATATGAACATAAAACTACATATATATTTGCATGCATGAATATGCATGACCTACACACACACACACACACACACACACACACACACACACACACACACACACACACAGGTGATCCTTGTTGCCTAACTGACATCCCCTAAGGGCGCAAAAAGGGTTGTGAGTTTGGTTTATTCACGCTTTGTATGTCTTTGTATGTTTTGTGAGTTAAATTACTGTTTTTGTCAATGAAGCCTGGTGGCTTTGAACAGATAGTTACATACAATGGCTGTGTCTGATCAAACAAAAAGGAAATACATAATCTGAACCTGTCAGTGGCCAAAACAAGCACTTTCAGCGTACTTAATTTGATGCCGATGAAATGCCCCACTGTTTACATTGCAGCAGCTGATTAGTGGTTGCAGGGTATACTATTGTTGTTCAACAGTGGACCGATTGCAAAGATTTTTGTCCCACTCAATCATATTCATCCAAAAACATGGAAAAGTCAGGTATTCATTATCGTGGAGATTATACCCACCTGTCTGTGCCAATACTATCATTTGGAGACCACCTATTTAGTTGCGCTCAAAAATTTCCTGCGCATTGGATATTCTATTGATATTCTAAACTATTATTATAGTGTATTATTCTCACTAGTTCTGCATTCCAGCAAACAACAAACAAACATTTAGTGGAAAAATTCAAATGAACTTTGAAAAGTAATTTAGATAAAACATTTACAATCATACAGATGAAGCTGATGTATTGCTGCTGGATGCAAATTTGTAAATCCCAAGTACTGGACCAAATCACAGTCAACTGCAGGACAGACTGATTGAAGTAGTAATGAGGCTGAACATGTTCACATGTACAGAGTACAAAGTATTGGTACAAACAGTCATATTTTGTGTAATTATTTTGAGAATAAAACCTCAGATCATATGATATTATGATGCAATTTTATTTTTTGTGAAAAAAAAAGAAATAATTCGTCAAGAAATGAAACAATTCTCTACAGCATGTCAACTTGGGAAATATACATCAATTCCTCTCTTCCACCTGAAAAGCCAGCTAGTGTGTCACAACTACAGCAAGGACAGATAAGGTTAGAGAGAAGACTGCGATGCGAGATGATCACCCCCCTCTTAATCTCTAGGGACGAGGGTTTGAAATCGAAAGAGAAATGACATCCCTGAGAAGGATGCTAAATACCTGCCTCACTTGGATGGAGAGTGATACAGACGGGACTGATCACCATAAACTAAAGTGTGAAAAACAAACTTAGAATTGCAAACTAAACGGTCCTGGCAGCCGCATCTGTTCAACAAACGTGAAGGTGGAGCAGAGAAGGCAGAGAGAAGGTGGTTTTTTTCTGTAATGACCAATAATTTAAAGATGTATTTAAGTTAATCTTATATTCCAATATATGTTCTGATAATCATATTTAATTTACCATCAAGGAAACATTTTTTAGTATTGTGTCTTCCATCTCCTTGATATCCTGATGTAATGTATGCAGTTGCCTCCCTGATGCATGTTTTTCTTTAGTTTTGAAATTTTCTGGGCCTTTTTGTACTTTTATTAGAAAGTGAGGATGGAGAGATGACAACAAAAGAAGAGAGGGATGCACCAAAGGTTCCCCCACTGAATTGGAATTGGGGAAATCACAGTTTATGTGTCTTAAGGGACTCCCCATGTTTTTATCTTTTAGCTTTAATCTACCTACTTCATCTTTAATCTTTGGAAGGATACACTTACATTGTAGGAAGAATTAACTTCTAATTATACATTCACTTTTCTTTGCGCACCATGACACACAACTTTGTTGGATACAATTATTTTAACCATAGCCAAATGCAGGTTGAAATACATCATGATGTGTTATTTCCAGCTGAGAAATTTGTAACAACAAAAAGGGGTCTCTTAGGTGATGGAAGTAGCTTCTGTTTTGTCCAAGCATTGTATTTGAATATATTTTTTATTTATTTCATAGTATGTCAACAGCTTAATTAGCCATGATGAAGCTGAAGTTGTTCTATCAAAGCTCATCATGGCTGGTTCAGGTCTTGTACCTAAGGTTTGCATCAGCCCCAGCTGCTCTGCATCTCTTTGATCACTCCCCAGGTGCTGCTCATTACTCAAGAGTATTTAGGGCAGTGACTTCAGCCACCCTTTGTCTTGCTGTCCTAACAAGAGAATGATAGTGTGAAATTTTAACAGAGGTGTAAAACAGTCTTGCTGCTTGCATGGCCGCGGGAGTGGTGAGAACATAATGTTCTTATAGTGTTGACATGGTAAGTTCTACTCTGCCTCAGAATGACTTCTTACCTTTGCTCTAACCATTCTCACCCCTCATGCATAAACCTAACCAATCCAACCAGCGACGCAACGATGCAACGATCATTAGCCAGTGAGAGGCAGTGTAGGGTGGGTCATGTCAACTCTATATTAGGGTTAGTAAGTTTACATCCGGGTGCTGTAGCATTGATTGCTAATCGAAGGACCGTCACCACTGTGGGGCCTGTTGCTAACAGGTGTCAGGCTAGGACTGGGCCACCCAACTTCAATTTTCTGGCCAGACGTTTTAGGAAAGAAACATTCAGCTGTGCATGTACATCAACTTGGTTTGCTAAATGGAAGTGGCTTCATTAGGCTACATGGCGGAGTGTGGTCGGGCTGTGTGTTTTGCTTGGGTGAAGAGGCAGCAGAGGGAAACTGGTTGATTTGGTGAGACTTCACCATCCCGAGGAGCTGGACCCAGTCCGTCCTGATGGCCACATTTGGAGTATTGTAACTACTGGAGCACATTGTCTGCAGCTCAAGGTAAGTTATTTGGTTTAAACTGCCGCCGAGCAGCTTAATATTCAGCTGTCAATTACTTTTAACATCACATTGATATAACTTTGTTGAAATCATTTGCATATTTGGATATATTCTTATGTGCCGTGCACAATGGGCTTTGTATATGTGTGCTTATGTGTTTTGCAGTGCTATGGCATTATTGTGGGCTATTATTGTGCAATAGCATTACTGAGTTCTTTTTTTATAGACCTGGCTGCTGCTGTTGTTACTACTGCTGCTTTTTTGGTGTGTGTGTAGTGGTATTGTTGTATTTGTATGGGTTGGGGTAAAATGCTCCTCCCACTACAGCACCCCCAACTGAAAAGATCTTCCTGTGGCCCTGGCTGCTTGTCTCTGTGTGGTTTACCTGATTTTCACTCAGGTGTAGATTTGTGTATGGACAGTAGGGACATGTCAAGAGTTGCTGAATTGTCCCTACCACTATCTTACAATAATCTTGCCATTTTTAACTCCCCTCTGTGTTACCAGTGATCTATAGAATGCGGTAATGAAAGTTGCAAGGTTTGTGTGTATTTCTGCAAAATGTTGAATGATAAAGAGTGAA
Source organism: Seriola lalandi dorsalis (assembly GCF_002814215.2). Lineage (NCBI taxonomy): Eukaryota > Metazoa > Chordata > Actinopteri > Carangiformes > Carangidae > Seriola > Seriola lalandi. Next base: position 2,062,544 of record NW_019525288.1, read on the forward strand.
AGACGTGCATATGGGGGATACTCGACTATGATGTGGCAGCCCCCGACTTCAAACTGCATTACATATTGTTGACCAGTGGCAACCTGGCAGAAGCAGTGGTGGAGATGATGTTGTTGGTGTTGAGAGGTGGTGAATCTGAAATGCAAAGTATTTGTAGTTTTAAGGTTTCAAATGTCACAGAATTGAAAACATCTTCACTGGACAAAATGAACACCAGTCGATATTGCATCTAAATTTCAGTAGTTAAGTGTTGTGCTAATTTGTGAAAGTGTCTCCCAAAGCATAGCGAGGCATCAGGTCCTTTTTTAAAGAACTTAAGTGTGAATAACAGCTTTTAATGAGCGGACCAAGAGCAAAGTTCTTACTGCATGTGGGTCATTAAGACATGAACAGTTTTTTTTTTTAAAAGTAAAGTAAATTAACCACATTCATTTGTTAATGTCAGACATCGACAGTGAGCTGCAGGCTCTCAGGTGAGCTCTTATGTCCTGGTGAAAGATCTTGCCATAAGTTCAAGAGCCGAATGGGGGTAACAAACCCGAATACGTCATTTTTGATATAAGTGAAAGATGAGTTTGAGCGTTGCTGTGGCTCTGTCATGAAAGGTTTCATTTGTGTCGCTCAAAGCACCAAAATGAAAGGACAGAGCTACTGGATCTCATGTGAGATTTGAACTTGGATCAAAGCAGATAGTTGCTTCGCACAGAGGAGAACCCCCCTACAGGGTTTCATACTTTCATTTTCCTGTAAGAAAGTTTTCTTGGAAATCAATCACGTCAAGATTTCTGATAATTTAAAAAAAATAATAATAAAATAAGAGGAAAAACTGTGAGTCAACACATGTTCAATTCAAATAAAACTTCTGCAGTCAGGCTCCTTGTGTATGTGTACGCATATGAATGAGAACAAAGAGACAGGATTGTGCAAAATATTTTGGCCACATAACAAAAAATGTCCCTGCCAAATATGAAACCAAACCTGGTCATGTGAAGATGCTGCCTCAAGTGAGACTCCTCTCTCACCTGCTTTCCTGTGTCATGTCTTCCTCTGTGGCTTACCCCCAGCTGGTGTTCAGTTGACTCAGTAAAATATCAATCATGATTTACTGACACTTTAGACTTTCACTGTATATCATAATATAGATCCCCGCAGTGTAATTGATATTTTAGAAAAACATGGTCAAAGTTCCAAAACCTGAGATGAATATATGTAAAAATGTAAAAATGTTCCCTGCAAATCAAAAATCAGGGCTTCAGTCTCCTCAGAACTGATATCACATTAACACACTCCCACAAAACTCTTAAATGTTCTCAAGAATATATAATTGCATTGTATTCTTCATAGCCAATTCATATGTTGAATAACTTGATATGTTGGTGAGTAGGGAAATGACTGTGTGTGCAAAGCAGTGTTTTGTAGAAGCATGTGAACTAAGCATTACACTCAAAATACTTTCCCAAAGTTGGCAGGTTCTGCCTCTCCTGTCTAGCTCCAGTTATTCATTACTCCAGTGACTCTTTGCCTGCAACCGGCAAGTCCAGTTTCTGACAAGCCTGTTTAAAAGCTACATGAAAACACAACATTACCCTCATTCATGTAAACAGGGAATACAAAATATTAGAAACGCCTCAGGATAATGCAATATAACACTTCAACAGTAACACAAACTGCAGCTTCCAAAATAACCATAAACCTGAATCAACACTTCTCTAAAAAAGTTGATAAGAAATTGAATCATCCTAACCCTCATGAGGATTTATAGCCGAGCTGCTGTATATGAGGCAGCATTAATTTTTGGCTAGGTGTACCTAATAATAAACTGGCAACTTGGCAGCTGAGTGTATATTAATCACAACCGCAGTCATAACGGTTCATTGTAATCAATGCAATAAGACATCATGGTCAAATGTTGGTTGACTCATTAATGAATCTTAAGTGTCTTGGATGACTTGAAGACTTCCCTCAGAATGAAGGGGGTCAAACATGGGTGCAGTACATTATGATTAACAGAAAAGCTTCAGATGGCCAATCGAACGTATTCTCAACATCAAACCAGGAACCGCAAGACCCTTCTTCAATCCAATTTTGAGAAGCACTTTAAAAAAGGCTGTTAAATAAGAATATCTTGTGAACTTTAAGGAAGTCAAAAACAAGTGCACGACTGAACCAGAGTGTTAGGGTTTTTTTTTTTCCATTTGTCTCTTCTAAGCTTTCAATGTGAAAAAATAAGTTTGTTCCAAAATGAATTGATGCTTTTAGTTGAATCATTTGTGATTTTGTTCAATAGTGTCTGTTCAGAGTGCTGTTAGAAACCAGTTTATCAACGAAGGGAACATACCATCACCACAGTTTTACCTTTGCAACTGTCACATAATAGTGTAATCTGTCCAGAGGTGGAGAAAGTAATATGGCCACATATCTCAGGAGGTTTCAAAATACTGTTCCTCTGAAATCCCAGAATTGGACTGATTTCATGGTGCGTCACCCCAGATATGCCAATGGAGCGTGAAATTGAGTCACTCAATGTGAAAAACGAAGAAAAAGAGAAAAAAATCTTTTCTCTTCCCATTTCTCTGCAGAGAAGAGCAGAGACTTTTTTTTTTTTGCCAGTATGCTGGCACTGCTTTGGTCTTTCATTTCCAAAGCAACCAAGTGAAACAAACCTGTACATTCTAGACAAAAACAGCCATTTCACACATAAGAAAGTGGATGACATTTTTTGCAACTAATCAGTGAGTAAATGGCAGTGAGAAATGTCGTTATTCATGAAGCATGTGGAGAAAAGACGTCACCGTTGATGGATAAATTTGATAATGGAGGTAAGATTGCTGCAACAGGTGTGATCAGAATTGCATTAATAGCGAATAATATGTTCTAATGAACCAGATGTTGTAATTTCCCAGCAAAAGTATCATAGCCAGGTGTAGCAGAGCGTATACGATAGCAGAGGATTTTACACTCTGGGCTGTTCTGTTACCTCCCACTGCTGGCACCCCCTTCCACTTTTTATGCCCAATACATGTGGGAGTGAGTCTCATGAGAACCATTCATCTTTCTCTCTCTCTCTTGTGTGCATGTGTGCAAGTGCGTGTGTGTGTGTGTTACACTCACAGTAGTTCTCCTGCACCACCAAAGCTTTGATATCCACCTCATTTTCAACTCTAACATGGGCATAACGTTGCAAGAGGTATTTTGTCGGACACTTGTAGTTCATGTCATCCACCGCCTGCTTCCTGCCAATCCGAAACTTTATAGGTAGAGTGATTTTTGCCACAAAAATATCAAACAGATTTGAGCAGAGGTGCACTTAAAAGTTATTTTTAAATGTACCTCTGGCCTTTTGAAGCCTCAATTATACTCCTTTCCGGATATGGACACGGACAGCTGCAGACGCCATGGATGTGTAGTTGTTCTTATTTTACTTCTTCTTAATCCGCCTGGAGTGTATGCAAAGTTGGCACCCATGTTGTAGTGGCCATGTGGACTGGCGTGGACACAATAAATTGGAGGGTACATGGATGACCACACATAGCTCGCGTACACCAAAAATTTTCATCACATAGACCCTAGCGGACCCTCGCGTATCTGCGGATGCAGAAAGTATAACACTAGCTTTCGAAGATTGGTCCAATGAGAATGGCTGTTGTAGTTTTTTAGGCTTGTCAGAGCCTGAGTGGACTGGTTATATTTTGCATCCAGCATGAACGAGCAGAGAAATTGTATTTAGAGAAGATCATGGAGGTGACATTCACAAAGAGTGTATTCAGACAGGTGAGTGCAACAAATGAGTGATTGTTAGAATAACGTCAACAACTACTGCGTTTCCTAGCAATGTAGAGTTTTGTCTGTTTTTTTTTTTTTTTTTTGCTGCTGCAGCTGCTGTGGAGTTTGTTGGTTATAATCCTTTTTCACCTTTTCTGCTGCTTTATTCTGCTGTTTATTCTATAAGAAGTGGCAGCTATTTGATTCATGTAGCCTAATACTGCTACATTAAGTCTATGAACACCCGCCATGGTGTTGAATTTATTAGTTGTATGCACAGGGTGCAAAGTGCCTGCCCAGGATTTATTAGTTGCTTTCGGCGTGGTTCTCACCTGGAATGGCATATATGCCTGGTAGCCTAAAGATGCTCTTTAATTTAATAGTTTTATCATATTTTGTTATTATCACCATATAACATTTTAAGCCCTCCCCTTCCCCCTTTTGAAAATATAAACCAGGGTTAATTACAGGCAAGGTGATATAATTTGTTTATGAAATAAGTGAAGTGATTAAAAGTTTATTAAAGTAACTTAATTTTTTCTAATTTAATATGAAAACATAACAGAGTTGATGATGGAATACAGTTCACCAACTATGGATGAGAAAAAAAAAAGCTGGCCCTAAGAACTCACATCTTACTTTCCATTGTCCCTCAGCCTCAGAGAAAACAGATGGTGTTAGTACTTTTGAAGCTGATGAAAAGACAGAAAGACAAATACATTAGTCAACATATAAAGCAGATGAGCAGCAGAAATAGTTTTTGTTGTTTTTCGAGTGTATTTTGCTATACGTTTAAAGAGATGTGACAAAGCCTGATCTTTTATTTTTCAGGACATGAGATGCTGACTTAATTAAGGAAATAAACAAGGCAGCAAGTACAGATCAGACAGACAATAAACGGCTCAACAAGGAGGCAAATGAAAATTAGGTGCAGCGGTAGTGTGAGGAGCACTGTGCTGTGGGTTGAACCCTGGCCCTGAATTGTAAGATTAATTTGGTTTTTGCAGGAAACTTTGGGCCTCATGTTGTTCTAAACAAACATCTCTATAACCAGGCAGAAATGTTGATAATACTTGTTGATGTAAAAGCTTGGATTACATTCACTGACAATATTTTTAATGTTAAGTGCTGTTTTATTAATATCTGTATATGGTACCCTCATGGTTAATTGTAATTTAATTTGTGCAAAGCCTCATTTTCAGTCGCTCCTGTTTTGCCATGTTAAAGTTATTGCATTATGTGTTAATGCAAACTCATCACTTCCTGTAATCATTTCAAATCAAAAGCCCTCTGGCGTTTCATTGGACAGAAACCCTTCATTTCTTAACACAGCTTTTACTCCTCTGCTGCAGTAAGTAAGTAAGTAAGTAAGTCTCATTTCCGGTTGCTGGTGTTTCTGTTGTTTACATGCTATTCAGATCTGCTAGTATCTTAAGCAGTTACCTATGACCTCGCCACTAGGGGTGCTGCAAGTACTGCAAACCAACAGCTAAAGAGAGCGTAAATCCAGCCTTCGCAGGAGAGCAGCTCCACCAGCATAGTTTTCGTTTGACTGTCATTTTTCCTTGGACACGGAGATTGCCACCGCAGGCACCCGCCGGAGTATCAGTGTTAGCACCGTCACCACTGAGGACCCTGCTGCTAACAGGTGCCAGGCTAGGACTGACTTGGCGGCATTTGAGGAGCCTCTCCAGCCACCCAACTTCAATTTTGATGTTGTGGGAAAAAAACTTTCAGCCGTGCATTTACACCAACTTGGTTTGCTAAATGGAAGTGGCTTCATTACGTGGCAGAGTGTGGTCAAGTTTTATGTTTTGCTTGTGTGAAGAGGCAGCAGAGGGAAACCAGTTGATTTGGTGCCTCTTCACCTTCACAAGGTGCTGGATCCAGGCCGTCCTGATCTCCAGCTCAAAATGCTAGGCGATGTCACCAGAGAGTCTCGTGTCACGGTTCAAGATGAAACATGTCTATCTAAGCACCATCCACAAACAAGAACTCTGTTTACAGAAGCTGAAAAACTCTAGTTATGTCTGTGCCTGCTCATCTCTGTGGCCTCATGCCAGCAGACCTTCTCCACCATGCATCTCGTGAAAACATGGCTACAGCAATACCATGACCTAGAAGAGACAAACTCATCTTTCCCTGATACATGTCCACACTGACATTTTGAACTCATTGGACATCCATGCCCTTACGAGAGACTTTCCACAACACCTGAGGCCAAGGCCACATTTGGAACTACTGGAGCACATTGTCTGCAGCTCAAGGTTATTTGGTTCATGCTGCCTCTGAGCAGTTTATTATTCAGCTGTCAATTACTTTTAACGTCACACTCATATACCTTTTTGTTGAAAAAAATTTGCATATTTGGATATGTTCTTGTGCGCTGTGCACAATGGGCTTTTGGACATGTGTATTGCAATGTTATGGCATTATTGTAAGCTTTTATTGTGCGATAGCATTTTTTATAGACCTGGCTGCTGTTGTTGTTACTGTTGCTGCTTTTTTTTTGGTGTTTGTGTGTAGTAATACTGTTGTAGGCCTATGTTGTATTGTATGGGTTGGGGTAAAATGCGCCTCCTACTACAGCACCCACAACTTAAAACATCTTCCCACGGCCCTCCGCTTCCCTGCAGTTCCTGAGCATCCAGGGAAAGCAGAGCGGCACAGTAGATTACCCGAAACGAGGTGTAGCCGTATGGTGTAGCCCCTGGTCAGCATCCATATACAGTCCAGTTATGTACCAGGTTTATACCCAGTTTGTTTGCAAAAAGTCTCTAAATCTAGTGACAGTGCACCAAGTTGGCAACACTGCAAGCTGTAAACACCAGCTGAGATGGGGCATGTTCAGACACACATTACATGTCCATCCACCACTGTAATTGCTGCATCCTTATTTTCACTTCGCTACATATTTGACAGGCTATGCACCATTATGAACAAGATATTGGTCTGAAATAGGAAGGTAAGTCCCAAGTGCAAGTAAACTCTTAACATTCGTGGAAGTCTGGGGTTAAGTGTAAACCAGATTACACACAGTCCTAGACCAGGACATTCCCACAGATATCAATCCAGTTACTCACTTTATCATGTAGACTGCCATAAACAGTCATGTCGAGGGCTGTGCGTAGCATGTAGGTCAAGCAGCAAAAACGCAGAGCACTGAAAACATTTGTGCATTCATCAGGCCGAACCTTGACATGGCCATGTCTTTTCTTTCACTGTTAAGAAAATAACAGCAATTTTTTAAGATATATATTCTTCCCTGCCACTTTTTGGAGAAAACATGTTTACTGCAATATTAGAAATTTTACCAGTAATTCTGAAAAAGGCCTAGATGGAACAATCAACCAATGTTGTGATCTTTAAAAACATTTTCTAAGGAAAGGTAAGACTAGGTAGTCATCATGAAATAGTCAAAATTGCACCTGTTATTCTCCCTCTGTATATACTGGGTCTGGACCTCTAAATATTAGAAGTATTTTGTGTTGTGCACCTTCAAGACACAAGAGTGACCATACTAACAGGCCACACTAGCATGATATACCAGTACCGAGTGGCAGTAAAACAGTATGTATCATTATCCTCCCAAAATGTGAAGCAGCAGGCTACATAAAGCTGCTGAAATCAATAAGTGTTGTAAGTCTTTAGGCAGCAAGAATCAGTTGTCATATCCACAGACTAACAGGAACTCAGTCTACTGTTATTCTGCTACATGAATAAATCTGGTGAACCCCGAAGTTGGTCTCCTCGACATTGTACCTCATACGGTGTGTTACAGTTCCACATGTACGGAAGCGTTGAGGGACAGCAAGTATGTAGAGTAGAGTAGAGCTGGTGTCAGTAGCAGATGAGTAAAGTATACAGGTTTGCATGAATTTGTAGTACTGGTCATTAGTCATTTCTCATCTTGTCATCACACAACATACAAGGCTGCTCTACTGTTGTGTTCACACATTACTGACAAACCATTCAAGGCATTAAAAACAATAACCTATATTCAGTTCTTTTGTCTATCAAGTTGGGAGTTCTCGCGGGTTCTTTGTCTTTTGTCTTGATTTCTGATGGTGTTTCTGCCCTGTTTTTACATCTGGATCACAGAGTCTGCTGCAGCAGCCCCTCTGTGACAACAGCAAAAAGTTGAGCCACGCTGACTGGGGAAGTAGGACATTGAAAGCACATGCTACTCCTCTGGAGAAGGACAACAGGTTGTCATTTGATTCCTTGAGGAGCACTGAGTCGTCTGTGTCACCAGGAAGTGCCATCGCTCATCTCAGAGTTGCAGTCTGTACAATAAAATGTGTGTGCAATATAACCAGCAGTGGTGGCACACAGAGGAAAGAGCCAGTGAGGATTAACTATGGTGACCAAGCTGGTGCTGTGTGGACAGTACTTGATCAGTGTGCCATCAGATAAAAGTGATGCTTGACTGTCACTCTACCACCTGAAGAAGGGTGTATGAGGAGCAGCATTGCTGCTACTCTTTTACACTGACAGCCTCCATCAGGTTGAGTGTGCTCATCCCTGTTGATTGAGCACAGACAAGCAGACTTTAGTTTCTGCCATAACGTTAAGTGCACTTGTATACTTACAGTGCTGAATTACAGTGTTGAAACTTGTGAAAAATAACTTTCGATAACATTAGACAACTAAAACAGTATTGGTACAATCCCAAAGCTTGTTTTTTTCCCCCCAATCTCGCAATGAAATATGATTTTCATGACCCATAGAATTTGATGTCAGGCTCTACTACTGAGCAAGTAATCCAATGTCTAGGGCTGGGTAAAGATTTAGGTATGTGTTGGTCGGTGCATTGTAATGACAACCTTTCACACAGCCTCAACTTTACTCTCCACATTTTAATAGTTAGCAGAGGTTGTTGGCAGTGTGCAGTCAATGTTGACATCAAAAAAGGTGCTAGTGTGACAAGTTAAAAGGATAATACACTGATGTGTTACAAGTTTGAAACGACAGTTAATTCATGGTCTGTAATAAGATTAAGATTCTATAAAGAATATTCTTAAAAAAATGTTGTGTTAAAAGGGTTAAAATGCATAAAAATTTAATTAACTGGTTGTTTATTTTATTATTTCATTGTTAGCTATATGTATGTTAGTAGGATATAATTGTATTATCAGTGATCTGGAAAGTAATCTTAATCCACTAGCCTGAGATCTTTTTAAAGGATATAACACTAGAATATAGTCAAAATGGCAAAATCACAAACAAATTTTAACTACTGACCATCCTTTCTCATTGCCTGTGAACTGGAAATCTCCTTAAAATCGTAGGAGTGTGGTAACAACCCCCTGAAACCTTTCTGTAACACATCCTATCTCTCTGCTCGCTGCGGTGACACTGATACCGTAGATGGAACACACAGAAAACTTGGCATCTTCTGGCTGAGAAGGAAAAAATAAAAATGGAAAAACTTGAACACATTATTTGGCACAGGGATGATGATTATGATGATGAGGATTGAAAAGATAAATGGCCCTGAAATCGGTTTGTTTTATGGGGCATGGATAGTTTAGTTCAAGGGTGTTGATTATTGGCAAAACAACATGCACATTTCTTTATTAGCATCTGCCAGGGCTAAAACGATTACCTATGACTCACTGAACAATGGCAAGAATGGTTCAATGATAAATGTAATACTTGATGTATTGTTAAGTTTACTTCATGCTAGGATGATGAACTGTTACCCATAAGTCTGTTGGCTTGAATGGTTAATTTTATCAGTCTGTGGTCGAGAGGCAAATTGTTCTGAAAATATGCTCTTACACAGCAACGCTCGTCATTACCACGCTGTCAAGAATAAATTGCATTTACACCACATGCATACATGCTTGTTCACCTTAACATTCACAGTTTGGTTTCTCTGACAGACAGATGGTGTAAATGGAACATTCAGACTTACGTAAGTGGAGAAATGAAAGCGCTTGACCATGAACCTTCATCTTTTGCCAGTGTATTAGCTTGACTTCAAACATTATACACAGTCTGTCACTGTTTCATAATAACTGCATTGTATAGAAGTTGAGACCCAGTGACAGGGTTGAACATAATGAGATTCGCCTTCTGGATTTATTATAGCTGACATGAGTTTCTTCTCTGGCTGGACACAGTTTGGTGACCTCCAGTCATAAATCCAATTTAAACCACTTTAAACCTCAAAGTACTGCACATACATTTTCAAGAGAAACATTCAGCCTTATTCTCAGACATGCACAAATAATTGGACACCAAAAAAACTGCAGTGAAACATCTTCTGTACACAGAAAATGGTGTTTTTTTTCATCTGGCCTTGTCCTTTTGTTCCGACTCTTCTTGACCTGATATCTTAATGATTATTTGCTGCATGTTTGTAGTTGACACTGCTTTTAACCCCTGTGAGAACATTCATTATGCCTTGATTACTGGAATTTGTAGTAATGGTGTACTTTCTCTGCATCCCTTTTTAAAAGGGAGTATTGATTTTTATAAAAAATGGATGAAAGCCCTGTGTAAGTTATGATGGCGTCCCTTCTTGTATCGTGTGTTTATTGATTTTACATAGCTTGCAATTGTGGAGTTAATCAAATGACATGTATTTGTCAGGAAAATGGAGGACTGAATGAAGGCAATGTAAAATATAGTGTCCATCACTATTGTCTCTTGGGAAATGGCTTGTAATGAAGTCAGGTTGAAATTTCTGGACTGTATACATCTGTAAAGGCCTTTTGACATCTTATCAAACGCTCTCAATCAGCTCTACTGGCTTGGAGGGAGTTCCAGGCATGTAATGAAGTAAACAACTTAGTCAAAATAAGAGAAGGACCTGTTCACCTCAATAAGAAAGTGGTTTTGTGAGGATGTGCAAACATGTGACACAGCTTTCTGTATGATTCACTCTATAATATTCTGTTTGACAGTTTTTATTTGACTGCTCCCTGTCTTAGATTTATTTAATTTTTTTGGTAGAAGGTAAAATAGCAGCCAAATGCCACTTATGCTTGTGCAGTTTAACACAGTGGCAGCTGTGCCATTCTGGACATGAATTATTCAGAACAAAATAGTGTCTCTTCTTTTCAGCTGTCACTGTGTGCCAGTTATAATTTAGTCCTAATATCATACTTTTTGTGTCTTTGCTAGTATTTAGATGAGGGGCAAAAAGTTTTTGAGTACTCCTGCACTGAGTCACGATAAATGATTGATAGGGGATTTCAACATTGCAAAGGATGGCACTTTATTTTTTTTTTTAAAATGCCTTCCCCTCTTTTATTCTTTAATTACAGCTTTCCTGTTGAGGACAAAAAATCAAGGCATACACAAAAAAAACCTACAAGCAAACCGACACATGGCATTCCCTCATTATCTCCAATGTATCTAAAAATTCATTGTGAGTGGCTCTAATCAGTGATTAGCCTTTTAGGTAAAAACCCCTGATTTTTTTCGAGAGCCTTATCAGATGAGGAGAGCTCTTATCTGTGTGACTCTATTGATCGCTCTTTGCTCTAACAGAGGTGTATATGGAATGGCACTCAGGAGCAGGAAGGAGGTGCTTGTATCTACAGTACACATACCAATGTGTCATCTGTGAAGCACTGATGGTTATCTGTTTTCTATGTTATACACAAATACACATACACACTTCCTCTCTTTGTGCTGCTAGCAGGTAGGGAGATAGACCAACTGAATATACATTTTAAAAAAAGACAAAGAAGTGTAAGAAATGTAGGTTTGTGCAGTCGAGAATGCTCTGCAGTACGGCTCAACTTTTGTGACTTACATGGTCATGCTTAATAAAGAAAATGTCCATCTCTTTCTGAATTGCAGATGACACATTCATTCTGCGAGTCTTAATCTTATAAGCGTATTACAGAGTATATGCCTGAAGCAATTATGCATGATGAGAAAAGGATGTCTGTGTTGTGTCTCATTACATTACGAATCTAATTCTTCACACAAATGATTTACATGTGACCTCATTGAAACCTATGTATCTTTTTAGGTGTTTGCTATCCAAGATTCACTGTCACCTCATGCCAGGACATGTTGCTAAACTCATTACATCTCACACTTTACAGATGAGTTTAGAAAAGTTATTTTGATTTTGATTTGAGGTGTTTGCTGGGAGAAAGACTGAGCCATGCACACTAAAGCATTAGCATTACCGTTTGTTAATGGTAACTTTGCTGCAGGAGGCATATACAGAAAAAAATCGCATAGTACATCAGACATTGGCAAGGGAGCAGGATGTTTTTGAGCTGAAGGGCCAGCACACTCTCAAAAAGAAGTGGTTTATGTCGGGGTGCAGTAAATAACATTTTTAATTGTCTTGTGTTGCAGTTTGATCAGTCATTTAAATTTGTGCAGCATTCATGTACCTCCATAACCTTTCATCCAATAAATATGAGAAATAGTTTTAATGATCCCCCTGCATCATCTACGCCAACTGCTTAAATCAATATGAATTTATTTTTCAGATCTGTGAAGAATTTTTTTTTTTTTTCATTTTCTAGTCAGAAAATGAGCCCACTTCACAAGAATTGGTGAAATGGTGGTTGCTTAGTACAAACCTTGTGTGAACTCCTTCCACTTTATTCACTCAATCAATCAAGATGTGCATTTATTACGCTTGAAGAGAACAAGATCCCAATGTTCACAAAGGCTCTTGTCCCTCTTCTCTTGCTTAAATATCGTCAGGATACCTGTTATTGATCAAGCGCTACCTTCCACCTCCCACAATCCAGCCGAGGTTAACTCAACCTCTTAAGAAATTCAGTGCGGATCAGCCCTTGTCACAGTTGTATAATATAGACGAGGATTAGAGAGATAAAATAACGAGCAGAAAAAAAGCAGATGGGGGTGGGAAAGAAACTTTTCCGCTCAATTTAAGTGACACTTTTGAGGGAAAACTTTAAGAAGACAATTATACCTTGACGTTACTGAATCGTTTATCACAATGATGTGAGATTTTGAACGCACTGGACCAAATCAAAACAATTATTTCCTCAGACACGCCACACTTGACATGACAATGCAGAAAGCCATAATCATTTCAGTCCTTAGCCACCATAATTAATAATAGTCCCTTTAAAACACACTCTTAGGAGTACTCTGCCCCACAGGGGACAGGCATATGTAATTATTCTCCTTAATTAGTGGTCTGAAAGTGTATCTGATTAAGTTGTAAGATGGGTCTTTGACTAATTCAATTTGGACTGCGGTCTGCAGCAGTTTGAGTGCATCAGGCCATTGACTGAACATAACAATTCCTGCTGTGCACCAAAGGATAAGACGCTCAGGCCATTACGTCTTACCTGTGAGATACAAACTAGGTGATCAGACTGAGGGCTGTGTTTGTCACCACAGTTGGTCAGCTAAATTACATTTTACCATTTCTCAGATACAGCGACAGGTATTAGCTTGTTTTTAATGAGTGTCACCACTCTGAGTGTGATTCAGACCTCCACTGGCCACCTGCAGGGACACAATGTGTTGCATGTTGATTATTTGATTATCAGTCAACTGATCCTATCCTTTGATTTGAATTAAACCAAGTAAACCAAGGGGTACTTAATCAGTTTGAAAGTTTAATATTAATTTAGTAGTTAATAGTTTCAGCTATAAACAGCTCTGTGATTATTATTTTAAGGGCTTCTAATACTACATACTATGTGATAATATAATAATAATATCATGTAACTACAGCCACTAAGGCAGAGTATACCTTTGGTTTCTACATGTCATTTTATTGATATTGTTTAAAATTCTAAATTAACACAATTTAATTTTAATATTTTTGTAAAGATGGAGTGTGAATGACAGACAATAAAGGACTAGTGCCCCCTTGATGTCATCATGCATACAGTGGATTTTTATTTGTGTTCTTGTGACTTGTCAATAGCCACAACAAGTCCTCCAAATCATACGATAAAAGACATTGTTTGTAACTGCGCTTTTAGAATTTCAAATGGAAACACTTTCTAATCTGACGCATCCAAGAACCTTTTACAAACCTTTACCAACCTTTACTTCTTGGTGTCCAAAATAAATCTCTTTCATGATGTGACTATGCTGCAGTTAAGGTTTCGTTAGAATAAGGCACACACACGACTGGTTAGGTTTAGAGAAACTTCACGGTTTGGGTTATAATAAGCACTTAATTAAGGGATTATAATTATTGATTGATAATAATAACCACATTGTTAAAAGATGGGGAACATTCGGGGTCATGGTTTAAATAAACCAATGTTGAACAGCAGTCTCCCATGTTTGAGTCTGAGGTTCTGCCGATCCATCAAACATCATCAGTCATCCATCAACCCTGACGTCCTCCCTAAGTGGATCTTGATACGCCATAATAACATGTTTTCCTCCTTTGCTCCTGTCGTAATTAGAAGGCGAATGTCAATTGAATGTAAACATACGGCGTTTCGGGGGAACCTGCTGAGGTGACTGATTCTTTTGTTTTTTCTTGGGGAAACAAAAAATATATTTTTCTATCAAGGAAAAGATTATTATTATTATGTAAGATGCTTATTCCCTCCAAACTGTATCATTATCATAGGGCTTCTTTCCATTATCACAGACTTAAAATATGTCACTGGACCATTTCCCTAATCTTGAAAACCATGAAGAATAGCTTTGAATTTTAAACTTGCCTGTCTTACCTGGTTGTGAACTATAAATGGACTATATGTAAAATTGAATAAAAAAATGACACTGAAAACTATAACACAAGAGCCATGAATTCACTAGAGAAGCAAAGGGTGCAACCTGATGAAAGTTTGCTGTTGGATCTGTCACCTGGACCAAGGTTCACAGGCAGGGCAGCATCATTAAACAGCAGGGCTCAGGGGACAGGAAATTGATACTATTGGTGGTGGGGAGTACAGGGTCAAGCATCAGCAAACTCCAATGACCGCTACAGCATGTCAGGTTGGCTGTTAAAAACACAAAGCGGTGAGGAGGAAGGTCCACCCCACAGAGAATCATAATCAAAGCACAGGGATAAGTAGGTGGACTCAGGTGTGGGCTCATCACCATTACAAAGCTGTGTACGCGAAAGGCAGATGCTGGAACACAGGTTTTCCCTCTAATCTTCTCACTGTGTACATTATCAGTGCATGATTCCTAATGCAAACCACAGTCATCGTGAAATCATGCACACATGAAAGAGCTTAATGTTCACATCCTGCCAGCTCCCACTGAAAGCCACAAATTGAAATATACGGCCCCATAAATAAACCACAGAGGGCAGATGATGTTAAATTAGTGTGGGAGAGGGTTTCACATTGGGTCAGCGTTTCGCAGTTGTTCTGGAAGACCTTCTGTTGAATGTGAAACAGAAGAGATATCAGGTGAAAAGCTAGATAGAAAACAGTAGTTCTTCCAGTTATTCCCTGACTTCTGCAGTAAAGAGGAAGTGACCCTCTCCACTCTGAGCAGCATGAAACATATCAACAGTTCTTGCTGGATAAATTTCACCAGGGACTTGCAGTGGATCTTTTTAGTTCCGTATGAGTGATTTATATCACAGTCAAACTGTGATTCCAACATCTCAACAAAAGAGGTTGGTATGCTTTATCATAGATCTTACATGCTGCAAATGTATGCGTATCTCTGATCTAGTCTGCACAAGCAGACGACGTGAGAACAAAACCTAATAATAATACCTCCCCAAATTTGCACAGCAATGCTTGAGACACCTTGTTCCGCGAATTTGACGCAGTGATGATTATGATAAACACGTGTAAGTGAGAATTAAGTCTCCTCCAACTGTAAAGCGCTATTAAAAGGGAGCACCATATGTCAAACACTGCTGTCTCCCAGGTTTAACAGAATGCACTAGAGCTGTCACTTTTTATTCCAAATTCGAATATCCGCTGAAGCGCGGGGTGAAAAAGTTTACATTCAAGCTGTAATGACCTGTTCAAAATGTTCGGTTGTGGGTTGCATTCGAGTGAATTCGAACGAATTGTGGGTTGTTTCGAATTTGTTCAAGCTTGATTATTATTACTATTTATTTAAAGCGACAGCCATGGAATCCACCCAATGCATCAGGTTGATGCTACGTGCTGTGTATTTAGTCTAAGGTGAAAGGAAAGAGAAGGTAGTCTGTCTTGGTGGGTGGGTGTGGAACAAGCCACCCCTTTGAGTCTAACTCAATTTCACAACTCAAAGTAAGAAACCTGCCAATACTTTATTTGTTCAGGTGTGAAAAATGCAGCTTCATTCAAGCAGATACGATAGCTTAAGGCGTTCATACTTGACACGATATCAATACGCTCATAATATCCTCCTGTTCCTTTTTATGGTCAACAGTGTTTATTTAATGAGTGAGACTCTCCCTGGTAATCGGCATAAATCTTTGGCTTCTCTTATCATCCTCATATTTCCCAAAGCATTGTTCATTTTAGCCTGTGTAATCAACAATAACAGATAATGCATATTATGCATATTATTTGGACACAGTTCAGACTTAGAGGCGGCCTTTATTTACCTCTGTGAATATCTATGACCGCTGGAGTGTTGGCGCCTCTATTAACAATGAATAAACAAAAATGAAAAGAGACAATGAGGAGAGGCTTTTTCATGAAAGGTGAAATCAACAGAGGCAGGGTTCGTGGAAGTGCTTGACTGTAATGGAGATAGACTGCAGATAGCTTCAGGGGGCTGTGATTTTATTGAAGCAATTGTGACACCCCAGTATCACCTCTTCTTAGATATGAATTATTGCTCCGTTGAGAGAAACCGTATGAGAAACATTTAAAATCTAAATGACAGTTTCAGCAACTGCAACTAGTTGTTTCTATCCACATGTCGTCTGAGAGGTCTTTAGCTTTATTTAAATTCTCAGATTTTTTTTTTTTTTTTTTTGTGCTTCTCCACCCCCTGGGGCAAATTTGCTGGAGCGTGTGCCAATGCCTTTTGGTGTGTTGGGTGTTCCCCCTGTCACAGTTAATTAATTAGATGGTTGGCAAAGGGCCAGTCATGCTCATTTGCCCTGTGATCTTCCAGACGGACACCATTTAGAGCCAAACGCCCTTCTACCCTCTATTCATTTATGTGCTGAAATTCAACCATACCTCAGCAGCTCCACACGGTCACAGAGGTCAAAGGTTATGGACGCGATGATAGGTTAAGCTTGCCATCTTTCAGCGAGGCATGTTGAGATAGGACAGGGAGAAGAGAGGCTGCGGACTGAATGTTAGAACAGAGCACGTGACCGTGTGGAAAGCATCGTAAGGTCAAGTGCTGTTGCCTCCGTTGTCCTTGTCAACAGCTTTTCAAGGAGTAAAAAATAAAAAAACGGCCGTTTTTCATGCTGACATATTTGCTCATATCGATCGTATTTCTTCTCAGTAAGCTGCACACACTGATAAATATATAATTTAGTATTTAGCATGTGTGTTGACAAGTGATAGATACAAGTGTCAGTCTTGTGTCAATCAGGCAGTGACCGGCAGCATAATAACTGAGGTCAACAAATGAGAAGAACTAATAAGCAGTCCACATTTCTAAAGCAGCAGATTTTTGAATGTATTTCATAGTTGTTGTTGTTGTTGTTGTTTTTTTTTTCAGCTGGAGTCTCCGGATTTGTTTATATGTTTAAATAAACCCATATATTTGCCGATACAGGTATAAACTAAACACAGTACAAAAAATGTAATGGAGCATTTTGCAGATGAAAACAATATCTAAATTATTTTTGCATCTGGAGTTGTTGGGTTCAGAGGCCATGGAGATGTGCTCAGGGCACTTGTCAAGATATTGGACTTCCCGTGGGCTACTTTGAACTTCCGCCAAAACTATCTCTGTTAACCTTCAATCCTCTTCTTAAGGGTACAACATGTTACACAAGACAGAACAATTTTTTCTGTCTATGAATATTTCAGACTGTGAACTGCAGTTCAACTCTCCGCTCTGTAAAAAGCGAAATAGAACAAGAAAAAAAAAAAAAAGTGTTTTTTTTATTTATTTTTTTTTAAATAGCCTTAGGGATTATGCTAATATTTTGGCAATCAATCTCATTCAATATTGTATCTCTAGACAGTGACCTAAATGTGCTCAAGAAAGTAAGTTGGATGCTACTCTGCATTAGTGCTCACATTTTGTGGAGAAACCATATTTAAATCAAATCAGTTCCACATTTTCTTTGGCCTGATTCGTCGAACTTGTCTTAAGCTTATCTGTTTTTCCCTTTTATGTCACCACTTTATATTTCAATCTACCCCATGATATGACCACCACAAAATCTGTAATATTCTTTACATCAGAGTGTAAAGGCTTGACCTCATACTCTACGTTTCCAATTAATAGTAATGTGTCGGAGGGATTGCTTGCCATTTCCATAAAATAATTGAAAGAGCACTCGGATTTTACTGTTCTAGCTCTCAAGGTTTAATGTTTGTAATGCTCGCTCAGTGTGACCTTGGCTTTTCTTTCCCTCTTCATGGCCAACCTGGAGAGAGGAAATACAAGGAAAGGAGCACTACAGAGTCACACTCTTTATCTTTCACTCATCTGTCACTGGCTGTTTCTCCTCCACCTCACTGGCAAGGCAAAACACGGCCCGTGGTTCTCCATTCCCTCGACGGGGGCCCTCGCTGACCCCCCAGCAGTAATTTTAGACTTCATGTCGGCTGTGCCAAAGAGCCAACCCCTGCTAATTCAAGGTCATTCGAGTTTTTATTATTTTATTTTGGAGAATAGAAGCCAACCTGTTCTTAGGCACTGTGCCATGTTGGAGAGAGCTGAACCATTGAATTATATTTCTGTAATCATTTTGCCAGTGTCTGTAGGAGTCTGTTGTCCATATGTCCGTTTCACAAGGTGTGCTTGTTTTAGAAAAGACTGAATTATTCCGAAAAGTCCCTGTTGTATTTCAGATGTGTTTAAATCAGCAGAAAGCGGGAGAACTAAAGCTCCTTGTGGCAAGGGCTGACTCTCAGACAGATGAGACAGACATGCGTGACACATGGGAATTGCAGCAGTTGGACAGTACTTTGCTCCCATGCTGATAAGCAAAATACTGGTCACTGTTATTGGGCTGAATAATAGAGTAAAAGCAGGTCTGACCGCCATCAGGGAGTTGGGCTTGCAGCAGCAGTGCCTGTTATCAGTCATATTCTTGTACGCGGTCATGTTCGACATTTACAGTAAATGTTGAAGAGATGTCAGATAAAGTTAAAGCGTGACTGTGGGATGCATTTGGACAGCTTTGGTGTTACTAACCATTCCAGGGGACATCATCTTTGGACAGGCTGTGCGGTCAGAGGGGTCTTTTTGTAAGGACTGACATCTACATAGAACCACATCAGTGGTTTAGAGCGACAGGTCACTTCTTTTTTTTTTTTACACTAACACTTGCCACTGGCCACTGTGAAGCTCCTGGTCTTGACCCAGTAGAGCAAAGCAACAAATGAAATAAAGTTATGTAGACTGCAATGAAAGCATTACACTCCCACAGTATTACTCCAACTGAAATTGCAGCCATCCAATTACATTATCTTTTTTGGTTATTAAATTTACTTTAGTATCATGTATATATTTTATATGTGACATTTATAAAAGACGAATATTGCAAAACAACATTTTTATTAAGTTAATCTCTTGCAGGGTGGCAGCGCAGACAGTTTTTCTTTATTTAAAATAAACTTCTTGTTTCAGACTGACGGATTCAGGCTTGTAGCTCTTGTAAAGCCGAGTACTGTTAAACTTCACTCACAACTTTTCCAGATCGATTTCCTCCTCCTCACTTCCACAGGATCACATCATTAGATTTGCCTGGTTAGGTGACACCTACACGTCTGATAGGTGATGGATGTTTTATATATAGAGACCAAATGAAAATCCCCCCCCCTCCCCCCTCCCG